>NC_143577.1:30928805-31249400 GCF_048544385.1 Mastigoproctus giganteus | reverse complement strand
CTGCTATCCATCTAAGGATTTTCCCAGTGATTCCAACCTGTTCCAGCTTATAAAGCAACCGCTCATGTGGGACTGAGTCAAAAGCTTTGCTGAAATCTAAATAAACAATGTCGAAATTATTCCCTAAATCCAGCTCATGAGTGACCCTTCCAAAATAGCAAACCAGATTTGTTAAACATGATTTTCCCTTTACAAAACCATGCTGATTATCCTTGAGAATTTCAATTCTATCCAAATGATCCTGAATTCCACCCTTGATCATTGCCTCCGTGATTTTCCCTATAACTGAAGTCAGACTGACAGGTTGATAATTTCCCACTTCACTCTTAGAGTCACCCTTATGTATGAGAGATACATTGGCACTTTTCCAATCCAACGTTATCTCCCCAGAGTCTAGTGATGCTTGCATAATTAGCCTCAATGGTTCCATGCACTCACTACCCCCTTAAGATTATAGGGTATATTCCATCAACTCCAGGAGCCTTACTGTCCTGTAGGCTCGAAAGTTTTTTTCATTAAATAATCTTGCAAAATTTCAATATCATTAATTACATATTTTTCAACCTTGCTCCCACAATTTCCCATTGCCACAAAAGGTTTTTCATTTGTAAATATCGATGCAAAATAACTGTTGAGTTCATCTGCAACGGCAGCTGGTGTATTTACTACTATCCCCTTTCCCTTACTTAAAGGTCTGATCTGGTTTGTCCTGCTCTTCTTTTTCCTGGCGCACTATAACCTTGCTGTTTTTGCGCCACAAAAAATCAAAATCAAATCAAATCAAACCTGCTCTTCTTGGCATTTATGTATGTGAAGAATTCCTTATCCCCCCTCCTCTTTGCTCTGTTTGCTAGTGATTTCTCATAAACTGCCTTTGCCTGTCGAACCTTTTCTGTGGCTCTATTACAGATCTTGTAGCTGTTATAGGCTTCAGTACTTTTTATTGCTCTGTAACCTTTCCATGCCACCCTTTTCAGCTCAAGTAATGTGGCAACTTCACTATTCATCCAACTTGGAACCCTCCTCGCAGAGCATTTTTTTTTAATGGTAAATACACATTCAAGGCATCTGTGATTAATGTTTTAAAAGCATACCACAGTTCATTTGTATTCATTCTCTGTGCGATATCTACCCAGTTAATAGAGGCCATGTAGTACCTTAAGGCATCGTAATTTCCTTTTCTGAAATTAAAACCCATTCCTTAACCTTTTACTACTGCTACCTCTCTCATCATCATCCACTGTAGAACTCCGTGATGACTTCCTGCTACTGGTTCCTCTATTGTCAGCCCTGTTATGTCATCTGATTCATGGGTGATGATGACGTCTAGGATATTCTTTTCTCTACTACTTTCCCTGACATGTTGATACAAATAACAGTCATCTAGTTGATTTAAAAATTTTGTTCCCCATGTAGAGTTTCCTTCCCATTTACTCCAATCAATTAGAGGCAAATTGATATTGCCCATAATAAGAGATTGATGCTTACTTGCCCATTCCATTTGCATGTAGAGGCTTTCGTCATAATCTTCACAATCACCTGGTCTGTAGATTACTTCTACTCGCATTATACCTTTGTTTCCAACTATCTCACACCATACAGATTCTATACTAGCATGTGAAACGTCTGAATCCGGGAAAGCTATTGTCGCACTCAGGCTGCTTCTGATAAGAAGCATTACCCCACCAAATACGGAGGATGCGGAAAGGTCAGGGAATGACCACCACATATCCCCGGAGCAATATGGCCTTAGTTGCTAATGCTCCTAAAAACCAAAATATCAACAACAACAACCTTCTATCTACCCTATCCTTCCTAAATACATTATACAAGCCGTACTGAAACTCATCATCCCCAATTTCCTGCTGGCACATCTCCGTAAGCCCTATTATGTCCGTGTTACTTGTTTTAACCAGCAGTTCGAATTTGCTCATTTTATTGACGACACTTCTAACATTACTATATAAACAATTAAGACTTACTGTTCTTGTATATTTAACAACCCTTGAAGTTTTTTAGGCTCTCTTCTCTGGCATTAGCTACCCGCTCACTTGAAACGTTTCTGCCCCCAGAACATCTAGATAATATGTCCAGTTGGGGTAACAGATAAGAACTCTTGAGGTATGTGCAAGAGTTACTTTGACCAATATTATCAGATAAACGTGTGTCAGTATTACCCACATCCTCCCTAACTAGCAGTTTCCCTGAACGTTTAAGGTATCCTCAATAATACTGGCAAAAACTTTTGCACCACCTTTGTTTAAGTGTATCCCGTCTCTACAAAACAAATTCCTTCTACCTACAAGTGTGGGCCATGTTGCTAGAAATTTCCCCACTAAAGCCTTGTGGAGTCCTTCAAGTCTTGAGTTAATCCACAAGGTTTTTAACATATAATCCCTCCTATCGTGTCTGGGCAGAATTGCAGACACAGTCATTGTGGCCTAGCTCGAGGCATTTCCTCAGCATGGTCCTGTATTTTTCCAACAAATCGTCAGATCGTGTACGTTTAATGTCATTAGTCCCCACATGAATAATAATATTCTCTTTACTCTCCTTAAAATCTGACAATCTGTTGGTGACATCATTAATAGTTGCTCCCGCCAGACATACCCTGGTTCTACTCCACCTATCCTTATTACAAAAAATATTCCCCGTTTCCCTGACAAGGGAGTCTCCTAATAAAACAAAGTCCTTTTAAACCAGAGTAGTTTGCACTTGGTTTTTCTGTTTTGAGGCCCGAATTGGGTGTGCATCATTTGGTAGATTGCTTGGAGTCTTGAGTCCCTGACGAGCTCCCAGATGCATTATTTTCGAGGGCAAGCACCCGTTTTTTCAGTGACTCAAATTGTTCCATCAGTGCACCAAATTGTAATTTAAGATCGGTGCACTCCTTACATCGATCACAAAGAAAAGAATCCCCAGGTGAGCTATGATTAGTCACCAGGTCAACCTTGGAAAACATTCCACAGGTTCCGCAACGGATTAAATCATGACTCACACGTAAATCGCCATCGGCTATTTCCGTCTGAGTCACGATACCCTGTGACGTGTTTAAGGCAGATCTCGTAATTACCATTATAAAATTAGCTAAATATCAATGAAAATTAACTTTAAAAAACGATATCTATAATATTATAGAAATCAAACTATTACCGGAAAACCTATAACAAAATAATCCAACAGTATACTAAATAAATCAAATATTTAAAAGCAGTAATCAACAGTAATGCAATCCACTTAACTGAGGAGCCCTGACGAAGTGCGTCCGCTCACCTCGAATGCCAACCTTGAAAAAATATTACTGATAGTGTTTATACAGTATTGTATTGCAGGTAAATAACTTGTGTTAATGTACAACTTTATTAAAATTTGCAGAAAAAGTATATGATGTGTTACAATTTTTTTTTTTTTTTTTTTTTTTTTTTTATATATGTATAGGTCATGAAACGCCAATGGATATATTTGGATCTGGTGAAAAAAATCTGTCACTAAGGTTTTCCCTCTCATTTACAGCAAATAATAGTGCTACTCTTTTCTACAGTTATGTGCTAAAAGGTAAGTATTTATACTTTATGCTCTTTTAAAGTACTTCATATAGCTGATTTTTTTAAGTTTATCAATTTCATTTGAATCTCAGTATTGAAAAACTCGTAATATACAAACTAAATGTAATTACTTATCCACTGAGATAGTTTTGTATTAGGAACACCTAGCTGGTGCCAGGTTGCACCACCTGTATATATCACCTCTGTGCAAAACTGTCTGGATATATGCATCACACTGTAGACTCCATGAACTGTTGGAGGATGCTCACTACATTGTATCCCACAGTTGCTGAGTATTAGATAGGACTGAATTCTGCTAAATATCCTATTCCTCAGCATCCCACATTTCTGTACTTCCATAGTTGCATCTGGCAGCTATGGAAGGACAGAGAACCAACTCAAACCAGTCCAATGTCATTGTACAGATCTGCAATGGCATTGGACTGGTTTGACAAGGAGCATTGCTTTGTTGAAATATGGCATTCTGTTCCAGGATGACAGTCACCACAAACTGGTATACTTGGTCAGAAATTAACCTCTAAGAATCAAGTAAGTACTGACTGATAGGTACTGGAGAAAAGCACAAGATTTCCCATTCAAATATGCCCCAGACCATTATACTGCCCATACTAACCTATAAAATTCCCCTCATGCAGTGAGGCTGAAGAGTCTCATGGTATGTTGTGCCTGCCCATCTACATGGTACAGTTGCAGACTTGATTCATCAGGCCAGCCAAACTGTTTCAAGACATCAACCATTCACTGGCTCGGCACCTGTGCCCATACATTTGCTTTTGATGGACTGTGAGCAGGGGCATTGAGTAGATTGTTGGCTCTCATAACTCAGCTGTGCTAGTGTGTAATGCATAGACCAAGTTGAAATTGATCATACTACCTCTGTGTTATATTGCCTGGCCAGTTACGCTAATGTGACTCATTTGTTCCACTGGACAGAACATTGATTTCTCTTATCTCTTTGGTTAGCAATATATGGCTGGCCTGCATGGGATCTTTGGCTGGTGGTTCTCCTGTGGTTGGTCCACTCTTGATATGCAGGGCATGGCCATACAGGAACATATGACAAAAGCAGCCATGTCTGCAATACTTACTTCTGATAATCTGGATCCTGTAATTATTCCTTATTGGAACTCCATTAGGCTACATTTCTGTCCATGCATTACATGACACTGGCCTACTGAACATGGTAATTCAGACTCTGCTTATATAGAGATAGTGTACTATGTGCAATGGTAATGACAGATTACTTGCATAAAGTCACAGTTGGAGTCTTGGCAATCATAAAAATTCTTATTGCTTATACACTTGAAATAACTTATGCAAAGTTATTTCAGTGTATAATTCTTGAAAGTGAACTATAATAGATAATTAACTAAATTCAGTTACCATACCTTTAAAGGATAAGCTCTATTTTCAATTTAAAAACTAGGTATACAGAAAAGGTTGAAAGTTTGGGTTTACTATACTATAGCAAACTTGATCTTTGCTCGTAGCAAGTTTCATCTGGATACCATTTCTTGTATAGAATGCGCCATCAGCACAGAGCAGAGAATGGCTGCAGTATAGCAAACCTGAAGCATCCTGGAAAGAATCTTAGTTTCTATGTAGAGGATAAAGCATTTTATCAGTGTAGGGTTAGTGTTTGAATTGTATTGTAAATATAGCTTGGTAATTTCTGTAATCCTAATATAGTTTTACAAGTGAAATGTTACTACTATTATAACAAGAGATACAATGCAGAAAACTAAAAACCATGTTTCATCATTATGTGTTTAAAAAAATATATTTTTCTTTCTCTTTCTCTCTTTCTCCAAGATTGTAGTGGCTATCAGAAACTCAAGAAAGGTTCCAAGCCATTGGTATTAAATCCTCCTAGTTCTCAAGTATTAGGAACTGAAGATTCAAATTATGAATGTCACTGGGTGATTGAAAGTGATCCAGGCACTGTTTTAGGTGTACAATTCTATGATCTCAAGTTATATGCTCAACAACAATTTATAATTAATGATGGCAAAAGTCAGCTCTCCAGTCCATTACTTCAAATTACTAGTCTTACACAGCATAGTGCCATAGGTATTGAATAGTTTAACTGTATCTTAAATAACTTATGTACCTTGAGTTTAATTTTATTTTATAATATGATTTCTTATAAATACTGATTTTATTATTTGCAATCTGTTGAATGCTGAATTATTATTCACACTAATAATTCTGTTATTTAGTTGTACTACAAGCTATAGAATGCCAATCTGTTATCTTATCCATAATTTTTCTTAATGGCAGGATATCTAATTTGATATCTCACCATTAAGAAAAAAGCTTAAACATATTGCTGTAGTGGAATTTTTAGTACAGTCAGTCCTCGTATAGCACGATAGTTGTGTTCCTAGAAACCCTCGTGCAATGCAAAATCGTGCAATATAAACAGGCCCTATGGGAAAAATAGGGTTAGGTGCTGACCACCCAAGATTGAACACACATTTGTAACCAAAACATTACCAAACACAATAAATAATCGTAATAAAATACTTACGTATTTTATTACATAATAAAATATTGCTAATGCTTTTGCTTCTATCGTAAGCAAACTTGTTTTTTTTTTTTTGATTTTCTATCCAAACAGATGACAGCCGTTCCATCTCTTCCAATTCTTTGTGTCTTAATCTAATGGAGTTTAATTACACTTTCTTATTTTCTCTGCATTCTTTGTAATTCTTGGCGTTGCCTCATTTAGGTCTGTAGCACGTGCAATATCACATGGTCTTTCATTTTGCTCAAAGCGTTTCACAATTTCATATTTTTTCTCTATCGACAAAGGCGGACTGACCATAAGCCTTACTGGGGAAATCCCGGTGGGCCGGTGTGATTTTGGCCATAAACCATAGTATGAGGCCACTATATAAGTTTTTCTGGGTAAGAATTTTTGACCCAGTCCGCCTCTGTTTATCGATATTGCTTTTCTTTTTCTCTCTGAATCTGCAGTGTCTTTACCAGGACGCTTCCTTTTCACACCTTTTAAGTATTTTACTCATTTTTAGGGAATAAAGCACAATTACAAAACGAGGAGGCACGCTTGATACACATAAACAAAGCTGCGCGTGTGTAGCAACTGAATAAACAACACGGTAAAGGCAGAGATACACTATTAACACCTCACATTTTACTAAAGCACATTTCTAGGGGTTACTACCATAAAACAATAAAAACAATTTCCAGTTGCGTTCCTGCTAGTGGAATCTGTTATAAACTGGTAGTAAACTCGGTCTAATTGCATTCGCGATTATACCGATAGCTGGAATTGTGTTGCTTTTTACGTTATTATGGTGAAACGTGTTTCCCCTTCACTAATATAAAAAACAAATACATTTTTAGAATCTTCTCTTCATTCCTATCGTGTTGCGTTCGGTTGGGGGTGATTCGGCGTTCGACTGCCATTTCTTGTAAACACAAAGGCAAATCGTGCACAAGCGAATTCGGTTCGTGTTATATAAGATATCGTTCCCCCATTTATAAATCGTGTATGATCGAATTTGTGTAGTGTAAACACGTGTTATACGAGGACTGACTGTATTAGTATTAGCTGTATGGTACAAGGAAGTCCTAGACTTTGCTGTACTAGCCAAAAAATAAAATAAGTAAATTTAATAAAATAAAATAAGCAACTTGTTTCCCTCATGTGAGTGCTTATCCAGCTAATCCTTTTGAATTTCCCCAAGTTGTCATCCTAAACTACCCATGGAGGTAATTTATTCTATAATTAACAACAGCATTTCTTGCCTGCTAAAAGAATTTCCTTCAATCCAATCTAAACCTCTTTCCTCCTAATTTGAACTGATTTTAGTTTTGGAATCAAAGTGAAAATTTCATCCTCCTCATTCATTTTACTATCCCTCTCTAAGGTGCCTAGTTACCTAGTTCTGTAGTCAGCATATTCAGTCTTTCATCATTTGGATACTCTTGCAGATATCACCTGGTTGAGTTCAGTTTTATAATAATCCCAGTTATTTAGTAAAATAATTAATCTAATTACATTTATTTGCCACATTAGATAGCAAAAAATAAACTAGGGTTCACTGAAAATTTGAGTTGGCAGTAAAAATGTAGTAAGCTGTATAAATACTTCTTATATAAATTGTATCCAATTATGGTGTATACAACCCTATAAATATAAATAGAGGACTATTTTAATTTTTCTGATTGTTTAAATTTTAGTATTATTTATATTTACATGCAGATTTTGAAATTTAATTGAAGTGAAGGAGAATTATCTCACATTACCTGTTCACTCCTACAATAGCATCTTAAAAATAAGTAGGAATTTTCCAGTTTCTCTGTATATTATAAATATTGATGAAATTTAAAAATTAATAGCTCATTTAGTTCCTGATTTTTAGTTCAGAATTTGTTGCTTTTATCTATAAAATTTCATAAAGAACAAATGTTTGAGAAATCAGTGGCTTATGATGTAATTTAATGTCAGTACCACGTTGGTAATTGCTGTAGATTTCCTAAACTTTTTTTAAAGAAAAAATTCCAGCTTCTAATTATTATTCCAAATGAGATTAATTGCATCTAACTGACGTATTTATTTTCTTAGAGGGAAGTCTTTAAAATTGTTTAATGAACAATTTAAAAAATGAATTCTTTGTTTTACTGAAGGGATACTGGTGGTTAGGTCCTCTTTGGAGTTTCCATACATAATGCTGAAATTGGGATGAACTCGTGGAATACTAAAGAAAGAAACTAGTTATTAGCACACATAGTAATGATGTTGTTAATTATTAGTACACATAGTAATGATGTTGTTTTATTATTTTCAGAGCAATATATTAGATCATCTCGCAACTACTTGTGGATATCATCCAATCCATCAAGCTATAAACTATATAACTTTAATGCAACTGTTACAGTTTATGGTAAGAATCTTTTAAAGCTCTTCTTTTGATATTTGTTTATAGTTAGATATATTCATTTGGGAGTTTTTAGTGTTTTTGCATCCACTTTGTTCTATTTCATTGTTCTATTTCTAGCTAAAAATAAAGCTGACTTATTTACTTATTACACTTGTTCTAATTCCAGCATTGATGATCTCAGAAAATCATCTTCTGGCATTCTAATCATTCTGCTCAATTGCTCTTTTGACTTTATACAGATGGTTGGATTATTAGAATCTGTCCCAAGGCAACTATGATTTATCACTGTGCTGTCTGTAACTTTCCTCCTGTACTAACAGGAATCAACTAGTCTTCCCTATATAGTAGTAGTAGTGGCATGTGATGCAAGAAAGCAAATGTATGAGCTTATGCAGCATCAGCCAAAAAAAAAAAAAAAATCACACCATTCCCTCCAAATGCCTGTCCAATTCCTCCTTAAATTTATTCAACCTATCAACTTCCACAACGACAGATGGAAGTTTGTTCCAGCAATTAACCATCCGCTGGCTAAAGCCAAATTTCCGCACATCTATTCTACATCTGTCTTTTCTTAATTTGAATTTATGCCCCCTTAGGTTCGTAATCTGAACAAGTGGAAGGATCCCATCAGAATTCAGCGTGCTCAACCCATTCAAGGCCTTATATACTTCAATCAGATCACCGCGCAGGTGCCTAGTCTCCAGCCACTGCAATTTGCAGAACTTAAGCCTCTCTTGGTAAGAGGATCCCTTCATTCCCCTCACCAATCTTGTTGCCCTTCTCTGTACATGCTCAAGTAAATCTACATCCTTCCTAAAATGAGGCCTCCAGACCTGTACGCAGTACTCAAGGCGTGGCCTGACCATTGCCTTATACAGAGGGATAATCACCTCCTTTTCCCTGCTAGCAAAATTCCTATATATCATTGACAAAACCCCATGACCTGCCCTGGCAGCCTGTCTGCATTGCTCAGAGAACTTCATATCTGCCTGCACAATTACTCCCAGGTCTTTTTTATTTTCTACCACCTTAAGTGTAGTACCACACAGTTGGTACGTTTCTCTGGGGTTACTTCTACCCATATGCAGTACTTTACATTTGTCAAGGTTAAACTGCAGTTGCCACTTCTTAGCCCATCTGCCCAAATTATCTAGATCCTGTTGCAGTAGCACACTGCCATTACTGTCATTAACAACCCTGCCAACCTTTGTATCATCTGCAAACTTCGACATTAAGCCTGATATACCTTCATCAATATCATTGATAAATATACAAAACAACAGTGGACCTAACACTGAACCCTGTGGGACTCCACTAATAACATTAGTCCAAGAAGAGCAGCACCCATTGATTACCACCCTCTGTCTTCTCCCACTTAACCATCCTTTTATCCATTGTAGCAACTTACCCTTAATACCATTCTGCTCTAATTTGTACAATAGTCTTCCATGCGCAACAGTGTCAAAAGCTTTCCTGAAATCCAAATATATGATATCAAAATTATTTTTTGCATCCAGTTCCTTTGTAACCACATCATAATATCCTATCAAATTTGTCAGACAAGACTTTCCCTTAACAAACCCATACTGTGTCTGAATTATTGCTGCAGTCTTGTCTAGATGATCCTGCAATGCATCTTTAACCAGCGACTCCATTATTTTACCAGGAACAGAAGTTAAACTAACTGGTCTGTAATTACTCGTGTCACCCTTCGATCCCCCTTTGTGAATTGGGGATACATTTGCACATCTCCAGTACGTGGGAACCTCCCCTGAGTCCAAGGATGCTCTTATAATTATGGCTAAGTGTTTGCTTAGTTGCTTTGCCACCTCCTTTAATATAACTGGATAGATCCCATCCACCCCAGGTGCTTTTCTTACGTTTAACTTCAACAATTTCTCTTCCACTTTGCTCTCAGTTATTACAAAATCATTAAGTATCTTGCTACAATTTGATAACCTTCTGCCATTTTAAAACCTTAATAATTCCTCACGTGTGAATGTAGGTGCAAAATACTCATTCAGTTTGTTTGCTATCTGAGCAGGATCATCAACAGTCGAACCATCGATGTCAAGTGGACCAATCAGATTCATCCCCTTCCTTTTAGAGTTTATATAAGTAAAGAAATCCTTGCTGTTTTTCTTAGCATCTTTTGCCAAGGGTTTCTCGTAATCTGCCTTTGCCTGCCGAACCATGTATGTGAGAGAGCAGCAGCAGTACTGTATGCTGGCTGTTCACAGTGGTAACAGCAGGATGGGAATGAAAGAAACATGATCAGTTGTGACACCATAGGTCTTTTGACACTTAAAACATTTTATGAGTTCTTAAAACCATATTATATTCCACAGCTAACCCTTATTTTATTTTTATTTTGCCTCCCCCATTCCTTCTCCAATATGCACACTACATAAAAAGTTGACACTGCTGCCAATAACCATCGTTTACTCATACCCCTGGAAAATTATCTAAAAAAATACTGCCAATAATTGTCTTGCTATTCACATTAGCACCATAGTAGCTGTTCACTATGGATTCATTCACTTTTAATTCACAGGTTGTTCCTTTGCTTATTTCACTCACTTCTGGATATACTGGAAAAGTTTGGAGGAAATGAAAAAGCTTTGATATTTCAGGAGCATTTTATTAGATTTAGGATAAAGGTCATATTGATTCACTACATGGGGTAATGGATAATATTTATTGAACTTTCTGCTAATACTGAATTAATCCTCGTTTCTGTTCTCTCAACTGCTTGTTTCCTTCCTCTGTCCATAACCTTAAATTGACCGTATGTATATCATTTTGACAGTTTTGCAAATCTTTTTCATGTTTGATAAGCCTTACAATGCATAAATAACCAAACCATAGATTACAGTGGGGCCTTGACTTCCGATAACGTCAACATCTGATATTCTCAGGAACCAATTTTACCTTCCATAAGATCTTTTATTTTAAGGACCGATGATATTTGCAGGAACCGATGGCTTTCCAATATAGCCGGAACGATGTGGGTGGAAATTTTCAGATGCGTGGCCCATGGAACATCACTCATATGATTGTTTACAACCACTTAGTATCTTTATTATTGTTCAACACAACATTCTTGCATGCTATTCTTATCTTCTGTTTGATACACTTGTTCAGTGTATAAGCAGTGTATTTTTGTTAATTATAATTACAGTAATTTAACTTTGGTTATTTTTTGAATTTATTAAATAAATCGAAATTAAATAACCATGGCTCCTAGAGCACAAGTTAAGAATAAAATTTCCATTAAAGTGAAACAGCAGATGATTTAAAAAAAGAAAAAGGGGTTTTAAGTGCATTAGTATGTGAGTATGGTTTTCCTCAGTCGACCATTTCTATAATAGTTAAACAAAAGGATATTCTAAAGAGTGTTAATTAAAGTCAGTGATGATTCCACATCGGTGCATAAGGGAAAAGACTATTGTGGAAATGGAAAGGCTTTTGTTAATATGGATTAGGAAAAAACAGATGAAGGGTGACAGTGCCTAGGCAATTTATCTGCAAACATGCTAAGCAGATCTATGACAATCTGAAACTTAAAGCTTCATCAACCAGTGGCAGTGCTGTGTGCTTTGAAGACTTTAAAGCCAGCAGAGGCTAGTTCAAGCGCTTCAAAAACAGGATGAATATCAAAAGTGTTGAAAGACATGGAGAGGCATCCAGTGCTGATAAAGAAGCAGCTTGAGGCCTTTAAAATTGAATTCCAAGAGTTTTTGATCAGGAGGGTTATCTTCTCCAGCAGGTTTTTAATGTTGACAAAACCAACCTCTTCAGGAAGCAAATACCCATGAGAACGTACATCACTAAGGATGAGGCTAGCTTACCTGAGCATAAGCCTATGAAAGGTAGGATCACTATTCTATTGGGTGCCAATGCCTCTGGAGATTTTAAGCTGAAGACTTTGTTGGTGTATCACTCTAACACCCCCAGAGTATTTAAACAACAGAAAGTCAACAAAGGAATGCTGGGAGTGTTTGGCGGGGTAACAAGAAGGCCTGGGTTACAAGATATATCTTCGATGAATGGGGGCTTGAAGTTTTCTGTCTTTTACTGAAGAGTTATCATGAGAAAAATAAGCTTCCTGTAAAGGCACTGCTCCTGTTGGATAATGTGCCAGGCCATAATCCCAACCTTGTTCAATCTCTTGAGGCACAATTTGACTTTGTTCAAGTCAAATTTTTGCCACCCAACACCGCTCTTCTTCAACCAATGGACCAACAAGTGATTGCAAATGTCAAGAAAATCTATACCAAAAAAATGTTAGCAAGTTGCTTTGCTTTGTAGCAACTTGCAAACTTTTTTTTTTTTTGCAAGTTGCTACAAAGATTGTAGATATTTTGAGGTTCAACATCTTGGACTGTGTGAAACTGATTGTAAGTTCTTGGAATGATGTTTCCACCAAGCGCTTAAATTCAGCCTGGAAAAACATCTGGCCTTTAATCATCCATAATTATGATGGTGCTTTGACAAATGATATTGTCACTCTTGGTGAATCAATGGGTCTGGAGGTTGACAAAGAGGATGTAGTGGACCTTATTGATGTTCATGGATGTGAGCTAACAACAGAGGAGCTACAAAAGTTGGAGAAAATTATGGAGAGACAAGAGCTAGATCAGGTTTCAGCTGGAGAGTTGAAGACTTTCTTGTTGGGAGCATTTAAGAAAAGTGGTAAAAAAGCACCTCAACATTGAAAACACTGAACTCATGATGTGCAAAATGGAAGATGAAGTCATTTCTTACTGCAGGAAGCTACAAAAAAGTAGTCAAAAACAGTCCACTTTGAATAGTTTCTTTGCCAGTAGTAGCAAAAGACTGAAAAGACACCTGATCTATCTATCCCACGACCACTATACCACCATTGATTTCATCAGCCCTGCACTTCAAGTCTAAGGTAAATGCTAATTTATTGCTTATTTTTTATTTTAAGATGTTTTATGACTATTTATTAAATAATTTTAAACACTCATTTTTAACGTAGAAATCAAATATAACACGTAAGAAATACCTATTTTATGTGTTGTTGGGGTCGCCTGCCAAAAGTTTAGAACAAATTACAGGAAATCAGTGTATTATTGGTTTCAATTTAGAATATTTTCAACATAAAATGGGTTTTGTGGAACAAATTATCATTAGATGTTGGGGTCCACTGTGTTCTCTTATAGCTACTTAAATACTAGCTGCAACTTTGTTTTTTTTTTTTTTTTTTTAATAATCTACTCTTGGGATAGATAACATAATTTCAACGATTCTGTTTGCATTTATTGGTGTTTCTTTGAGTTATGAATTTTGGCGTGCTGATTCTGAATAGGACCTTAGTTTTTGTATACCGTCAGTGATTTGCCCATAATTTAAGAAAATTAAAATGATAATACTACATCAGATGTATTAATCTTTATTACTACTCAATAACAAGCTAAAAAAATCACAAATTAGAAACTCTTTGGATTAATCAAAAAATTTTCCTAAAAATATACATTTGAATGTGTTTTTTTGTAGTCAGTGTGATCATACCAAACCAAGGACCAGATATAGTTGCTCTTTGCTTCATCTCACTTTACTTGATACCGCTGCCACTGACTGTATGTCCTGGTGAAACCTCTCCCTAGATTTTGTCTGAAAAAATCAAGTTAAGAATGCAAATAATTGAGCTTGACTGACATTCTGCATCCCATTTTCATTCTTAATTTTATAAAAAAAAAAAAAAGCTTCACTATAAGGTGAAACAACTGCCAAGTATTTTTTCTCAGCATCGGTTATTTTGTCTTCTATTTCTTTTGAAGCCAACATCTGCTTAGCTTGTGGACTAATAAATAAGTCACTTTTGCATCAGAAAATTCAATTTTGGAAATTTAGAATCCTTGAGAATTCAGTGCTTTAACAAATTGGTTGACCAAGCTCTACTTGATATGGAGTAGTGGAATTGAAACCATTTTACAAACCCAGAAGGAACCCCAACATCTTTAAGTCCCCACAGACATCTCATTTATACTTGTCATACTTGAACTTCTCTAATACATACTTGTCATACTTGAACTTCTCTAATACATACTTCATATTTCCATAGTCTTTTTTTTAACATGAACAGAGTGTGTAACACCAGGAATTGATGGGTGTATATTCCCATTGTGAAGCAGCACAGCTTTTAAATTTTTATTTGAACTGTCTATGAAAAGACTGTGTTTAGAGATTGTGATTAATACTAATTTCATGAATTCCAATCAAATCACAACAGTAGCACAGCAATTCTGCAACAGTGTAAAACCATTAATAAGCAATGTGCCATTTTCTGTACGTCGAACGAAGTCTTGCAGCTGAGATCCAGTAGATTTCACAACATAGCAAAATGAGTTTGGAGATATATACCTTCATAGTAACAATAGAAAATTTCAAAAAAAAAAAAAAAACTTATGAATTTTGCTACAGGCTCCTATATATCACAATATTGGTACATACATTATGCAATACATATGCATATCACTAAAACAAAACTTATTTGCTGCTAAATGAAACTGGAGAAAAATAAATGACTCCATTCGATGCAGCACACAAAATACATATAAGAAGCAATTAAATATAAACAATTTTTTTTTATTGTTACTTAGGGTAATCAGATCTGTAGGAGGTGATTAGATTTCTCTATTTGGAATAAAATTAGTGTATAGCACTTTCCTGTATTATGCTACACAAATTTCATTCCCTTGTTTTCTCTCTCTCTCTCTCTCTCTCTCTCTCTCTCTCTCTCTCTCTCTCTCTCTCTCTCTCTCTCTCTCTCTCTCTGACACTGATAAATCATCATTTGAAATGCTTTTATTTCTGTTCGCTAAATATGTTCTAAACGTGTGTGAACAATTAGCCACTATTCATTAATAGTTCAATTCCAAACTTAAATTTTTTTTTATTTCTTTATCATTCAGTACAATTTCAACAGAAATTATTTGAATAGACTAATTTCAATGTAAATAAAATGTAACACCAAAAGCATTATGTCTTACATATGTCTGCTGTAACATCTAAATTTTGGGGAAGGTTAGTTTAGCTTAAATTAATTCAAGGTTAACTTGCCTTTTAAATTCTCAAATCTAAAGTATAACTAGTTTTTCTAAATTTATATTATTATTTTAAAAGAATTTGAATTCATTTGTAATACTCTTTCTTTTTTTAAGAAAATGGTGGATATTTCAATGGTTCAACTGAGATTAAATTGAAGAACAATGCTGGTGGTGATGTGGTCTATTTACTTCAAGTTGACAACAAGAGCAATGTGCTGCTAACAGTGAATACCAATACCTCTACACTCTTACCCACTTCAGCTTTGTATATATATAATGACTACAATAGAAACAGTTACCCATTTGCAGTTCTTCGTAGCAACAGAGCTTTTTATCCTGTGATTTCAACCTCATCAAAAATGATGGTCGTTGCACGTAACTTCAACAAGACTGCCACCTTTTCAGCAACTATCAAGGGTGTTCCTGCAGGTAATAAGTGAATTAAAATAAAAAGCCAAACCTCTGAAATATTTTTATTAAAAAATTCTTTTTAGAGAAAACACTTCTAAGTAACAGTTTTTTTATTTATCTGAAAGGCTCATTCAGTGGAATGGTCTTTTGCAACAATTTAGAATTAAGTGTTCTATAGAATAGAATTAATGATTACTTCTAATTCTGTACTTTTTTCCCTACTACTTATTTATGATCCAGCCAGTATGGAACTAATAATTTATAATAATTAAAAGTAATAATTAAAAACTTTTAAATATGTGATGCTCCTGGAATTGCAGTTGGGGGAAATTGTAGATTTGAGGTTTGCAGTAGATTGGTAGGAAGTTTGGGGGATAGAATTATGGGGAGGGGAAGTATGTAGAATTTGTTTCTTCATCTTCTACTGTTTGTTAAGAATAGATTAATGCACTTGAAAGCTGTTGCATGCATGGCTCTCAGTTTACAAGAGAATGTTTAGTTTAATTGGTTGAACGTCACTGAATTGCCCTATAAGCACTGGTGCTTTTGTATATATTGATAATATGCTGCTTTCTCTCACAAATCATTGTTGTCTGCTGTACCAAGGCTCATTATGAATGTGTTAATAGGATCATTAATGCAAAGTACTTTGGGAATAACCTATAATTCCTGTATATTAAAAGAATTTTTTGATAACCTCAAACATGAAAGGTCAATACATGATTGAATGTTAAGTATTGACATTTGGGTGCATAGAACTTATATTAATAAGTTCTATGCACTCAGTTCCTAGCCTCAGTGGGTTCTTTGTGGAGCAGTGCCGACCGGGCTAGCCGAGTGGGTAAAGTACCTGCCCGGCAACCCAAAGGTCGCGGGTTCGATTCCCGCCTCGGGCTTGGATCAAAGTACTGCAAAAACCTTGGGAGGTGCAATATGGCCACAGAAGCTGATGCGCCAACAACTACCAAATCAAAAAAAAAAAAAAAAAAAAAAAATTGTGGAGCAGTATGGCCTAAAGTTGCCAATGCTCCTAAAAACCTACAATACAATACAGAGGGTTGTTTAACCACATGTGACAGGAGATTGTTTAACCATGTGACAGGAGAATGGATGAATGAGACGAAAAATTAGTTATGGGAATGGAAGATGTGTAAATTCTGGATAAAGTTAATGTTCTGTATGTGCCCTGAATAAACATCATAAAAAAAAAAAAAAAAAAAATCTTAAAACATCCTGTTTGCATTGTTATGACTGGCAGGTCTGTAAATGTGTGCGTAATTGGAATATATGTTGTGTACTTGTGTAAATAGGTACCCCCCTCCTGACAATGACTGCAAGGGGCAACCACCTATTAGAAGCACCCTTGTGTCTGTCCAACTGTCTAATAAAGTTTCAAGACTTTAGGACTTCCATATTTTTTTACTTTTGTGTCTCTGCTGACACAATACTAGTTCTTTTTCCTAGGTGGCATGGCTTTGGATGCTGATGCAAGTTAAAACTGGTCCAGCATGGAAATGTTGCTTGCCATAACAAACACAGAAAATCCTCCCACATAGGGCACTCTAGCTTTATGACTTTTACCACTCCACCCATTCCCTCCCCATCTCTCCTCCCATACTTTTTGCCTGGTGGGACCTACCACGCTAATTCTGTGTCTCCTCTTAACAGTCCCTCCCCAGCAGAAGGTCGGTTGCTTCTGCAGGGGTGCCCCTCTATCCCCTTGTTCTTCTATTTCCAAGTGGAAGTCTTCCTACCATCCACCTTCTGTGCCTAAAACTGAAACTGTTACCACATACTCCCTTTCAGAATTTTTCTCCCTCTTTTACCCCTTTCTCCCTTCCATTTCCTCCTGTTTCTTCTATCCTTCCTCCCCCATCAGGGCCTTCCCTGGGAAGCTCAGGCAACTTCCAGGGTCTGGCCCACCTCCTCAACGGGGGAGGCCTTGATTTCCAGGTGTCCCCTGGCTAAGAGGCCAGCTGAACACAACATTACACTGCACAAACCTAACACATACAGTCTGGTCTTTACAGTGAGCTGTATGTATCACAGAGATACTACGTGGAGTTGGGGGAGACCATGTTGCCACAAGACACTTAATACACTATGCCATTATATCCTTTTGGATAATCTAGGAGCTTGAGGTTTGGGGGACAACCCAGATATGTAGAGGATATTATTACATCAAAAAAGTAAGAATGGAGTGGTTTTTAGTATATATTTTTTAAAAAATTCTGATTTTATTTTTGATAATTTCTCTCTCTGAAGTTGAACAAAAGTCAAAATAAGAATATATAATTTTATGAAACATTCCACCAAGCCCGCCACTATTAGAAATGCACCATGTGGAACTTACTCATATTTAGGACACTCATGACAGGGTTATTCAGGTCTTCCTTTCATTTTTCCTTCATTTCCAAAACCACTACTGATGGAGTTTTGTTTTGTTATCCAGTATTGTGATAAATGTTGAACCTGCTGAAACTAACTGCAACCTTCTGGTAAAGGCCACACCAGGACAGATTTCATTGGAAGGTGTTCAGATATCTTCTATAGAGCCCAGTCTTTCTCCATATAATTACCATTATGAACTTTGATTCCTTGAGAAAAAGGTTCTAAAAGGTAATTGTTTTCATGTAGATGATGTGAAGAGTACAGTAACAGTAGTTGCCTAATTCTATGCCAGCAGAGCATAGCATTAGCATTAGTAGAGGCATTTGATGCAAGAAAGCAAGCTTATGCAGCATCAGCCAAAAAAAAAAAAAAAAAAAAAAACCCACTTCCACTTCACCCCTCTGTTCGTTCAAAATACCTGTCCAGCTGAGCCTTAAACTTATTTAGGCTATCAACCTCCACCACAAGGGACAGAAGTCTGTTCCACCAACCAACCACCCGCTGGCTAAAGGCAAATTTCCGCACGTCTATCCTACATCTGTCTTTCCTCAATTTGTATTTATGCCCTCTCAGGTGATTTTTCTGAGCTAGAGGAAGAATCCCATCAGCATTGAGCGTGCTTAAACCATTCAAGGCTTTATACACCTCTATCAGATCACCTCGCTGGTGCCTAGTCTCCAGACACTGTAATTTGCAAAACTTAAGCTCTTTCTTTGTAAGAGCACCCCTTTGTTCCATTCACTAATCTTGTTGCCCTTCTCTGTACTCGTTCCAGCAGCTCTACATCCTTCTTGAAATGAGGCCTCCAGACCTGTATACAGTACTCTAGGTGTGGCCTGACCATCGCCTTATACAATGGAATAATCACCTCCTTATCCCTGCTGGAAAAATTCCTGTATATCATTGACAATACTCCATGAGCTACTCTTGCAGCCCGTCTGCACTGCTCAGAGAACTTCATATCTGCCTGCACAACCACCCCCAAGTCCCTTTCATTCTCTACCACTGTCAGTGTAGTACCACAGAGTTGATACGTTGCTCTGGGGTTGCTGTTTCCCATGTGTAGTACTTTACATTTGTCAATGTTAAACTTCATTTGCCACCTCTCAGCCCATCTGCTCAACCTTTCCAGATCCTGTTGCAGCAGCATAGTGTCAGTAGTATCCTTGACAACCCTGCCAACCTTTGTATCGTCTGCAAACTTGGACATTAAGCCCGATATACCATCATCAATATCATTTCTAAATACAGAAAACAATAATGGACCCAACACTGAGCCCTGAGGGACTCCACTAATAACATCAGTCCACGATGAGCAGTGTCCATTGATTACCACTCTCTGTCTTCTCCCCTTCAACCACCCCTTTATCCATAGCAGCAATTTGCCTCCAATGACACACTGCTCCAATTTGTGTAGCAGTCTTCCATGTGCAACAGTATCAAATGCCTTTCTAAGATCCAAGTATATAATATCAAAGTTATTCCCTGCATCCAGTTCTTTTGTGACTGCATCATAGTATCCAATCAAGTTGGTCAGGCAAGACTTCCCCTTAACAAAACCATGCTGTGTCTGAGCTATAACTGAAGTCTTGTCTAAATGATCCTGAAGTGCTTCTTTAACCAGTACCTCCATTAATTTACCTGGAACAGAAGTTAAGCTCACAGGTTTATAATTACTTGTGTCAGCCTTTGATCCTCCTTTGTGAATTGGGGTCACATTTGCACATTTCCAGTCTATGGGTACCTCCCCTGAGTCCAAGGAAGCTCTCATAATTATGGCTAAGGGTTTGCTTACTTCCTTTGCTGCCTCCTTTAATATAACTGGATAGATCCCATCCACCCCGGGTGCCTTTCTTGTGTTTATCTTCAACAGTTTCTCCTCCACTTTACTCCCAGTTATTTCAAGATTCTGTAGCTTACTGCTAGAGTTGAATACACCTCTGGCATTCCCCTCGCTGAATAACTCCTCATGTGTGAATGTCGATGCAAAATATTCATTTAGTTTGTTAGCTACCTGAGCAGGATCATCAACAGTTGACCCATCAATATCAAGTGGACCAATCTGATTCATCCCCTTCCTTCTAGAGTTTACATAAGTAAAGAACTCTTTGCTGTTTTTCTTTGCATCCCTTGCCAAGGATTTCTCGTAATCTGCCTTCGCCTGCCTAACCTCCTTTGTAACTTGGTTGCATATCAACTTGTATCTATCATAGGCTTCTGTGTCATGTGTTAATTTGTATGTATCCCATGCATTTTTCTTCTCTGCCATATGCCTCATTAGTTCATCGGACATCCATTTTGGCCTAAACCTTGAACAATATTTCTTAGTTGGTATGTAAAGCCTAGTAGCTTCCAAGATAAGTTCTTTGAATGCTTCCCATTTTGAATTTGCTGTTGGTAACATCATCAGTTGGTCCCACTGTATAGAATTTAAATACTGTCTCAGTCCATCGTAGTCGCCTTTACGGAAGCAATAACCCTTCCCTTTACCCCTAATGGTAGTTACCTCTTTGAGTAAATCCCACTTCAGCACACTGTGATCACTGCCACCTAGCGGTTCATTTATCTGCAGATTCTTAATGCATGAAGAATCACTGCTGATAATCAAATCAAGAGTATTACTCCCTCTAGTTGCCTCCCGAACATGCTGATGTAGAAAACAATCATCCAATAAATCCACAAAAGCCCTGCTAGTGTGTGAGTAACCAGCCCCAAATTCCAGTCAATATCTGGGAAATTAAAATCTCCCATTATAAGACACTCTGATTTACTGGCCCACTCTATTTCCCTGTACAGTTCCTTATTATACTCATCAGAGTCATTAGGCCTATAGTACACTCCTACTCTCAATTTTGATCTCCCAATGTTTATGTCACACCAAACTGATTCCACACTGCACTGTCCAGCGATGTCGACTGGCTTCACTTCCTTGGTTTTTATGTGTTTCTTCACTAATAGCATAACTCCTCCCCCCTTCCTATCCTGTCTATCCTTTCTGTAGACGTTGTACTCCCCAAATTGCAGTTCTGCATCCCTTATATCTGTGTGACACCACGTCTCTGATATCCCAACAATATCTGCCTTTGATGTTTTGAGCAATACCTCAAATTCATCAAATTTATTTACTAAACTCCTAGCATTGGTGTACATGCAAGTATACCTGCACCTGTTTCTATTCTTAGCTACCCTAACACAACCCATGTGTTTACTTGTACCGCAATGGCTGCCAGCAGTCTCTGAAATACCATGCATCTTGTTTTTCAGGCTTCTGCTCATTCTAATAGAAGCAGTGCAAGAATCTCTTTCACCTCTGCCAGTGGCTACTGTCAATCTATTGGTCTTTGTCTCCCCCCAAGCTAGCAGTTTTCCGACCCACCTAACACTGCCTCGATAGCATCAGCAAATATTCTTGCACCCTTTCTATTTAAGTGTATCCCATCCCTGTAGAAGCAATCTCTCCTGTTAACAAGTACAGTCCAGGCTGAAAAAAATTCTACCCCTTGAGCCTTGCACAATCTTTCCAGGGCCGAATTGATCGACAAGGCTCTCATCATATACTCCCTCCTATCGTGTCTGGGCAGAATTGCAGACACTTTCAACTTCAACCCTAATTCTCGGCTTTTGTTCAACAGTGACCTGTACTTGTTAAGTAATTCTGCCGGTCTCCTACTCTTAATATTATTAGTGCCAACGTGTACAACTATATCACCTTTTGTGCCCTTAAAAGATGATATTCGCTCTACAACGTCATCAACCTTTGCCCCTGGCAGACATACCCTGGTCCTGTTCCACCTATCTTTTTTACAAAGCATGTTCCCCGTTTCCCTGACAATAGAGTCGCCAACAACTACTAGTTCCTTCGGGACCAGCGCATTCTGCCTTAGGGGTTGTCTCTGTGTCACGCGATGCCCAAGTGCAAGCTCTGGCGTCGATGTGGGCAGCTGAGAGCTTGATGGGCCCCTCAATTTAGTTTCTTCGAGGGCATCCACCCTGTCCTTCAAGCTCTCATATAGGCCCACAAGAACGCCGAGTTGTTGCCTGATATCGATACACTCCTTGCATCGCGCACACACAAAGATATCCCCCTTGGCAGTATCATGTCCCGTACCCGATTGCTCTGCAAACATCAAGCAAACAGTGCATTTTATAAGGCTGTGAGTCAGAGGACAACTGCCCCCCTCAGTTCTGCTTTGAGCCACAGCACTTCCATTAGCTTGAGCCTTTTGCTTTGCTGCTCTGGTCTGAGTCATGATTCTATTAATTTATTAATTAATTATGTTATGTTATTAATTATATTACGTTTGTAATCTAAGTCGTTATATGTATTTATTTAAACGTACAATTTAACTGCTAACGAAGTTCAACTAACGCTATCTAGTACGGTATATAACCTACGGTATATCTAGTACGGTATCACAATGGCGGGAAAGTTACTAACGGTAGTTACGAACACGTGGAAACCCTTACCGATACTTTTACAAGGCCGAGTAATGAATAAATACACCAAATTAATCAAAAAATCACAAAATTATGTTATACTACTAAATTTAAATCAAAAGTTTTAGAAAAACAATAATTTCAAATCAATAAATAAGAAAAATCCACTTAGCGGCTTTGAACACGACCGTCACTAGTAGCCTCGTCAGCAGACTATGAGTAGTCTGCTGACGAGGAATTAAGAAAATTGGGTCAATTTTCTTAACTGCAATGATTGTTATTTTTTGCAATGTAAAACACCACATTTGCAGTCTGTCATTTGAACACCCTTATAGTTTTTATTTGTTAAAATTTTTAATGTATGTGGTAGCTAATTTTCATTTTGCTTAGATCATTACTTTTACTGAATATATTTTTGTTATACATTGTATAGGTTGTTATCATCTGAGCACTGGATCAAGCGATTCATATTCTGTTGCTGGAAACTGTAATAGCACTTGTAAGTGGATTATTCCTCCAAAAACTGTTAACAATGAAGGTAGGTGTAATTTCTTAACTTAAAAACATATCACCTTACTGCATAAACAAACAAAAAATATTTATTTTGTCACATCTTAAGATATGCATTAAAATCTTGTTAAAAGGAAATGGAGGGAATTGGAAAAATAAGTATTTTTAAATTAAGCTTGTGCGAGTTACCAATAATCTTTAAGAATAAAGGCATATTTGCCAGCATTCTGCTTCGCAAAAAAAGCCATTATAAGCAGTGGCATATCCTAAAGGAGGAGAGGAAGAGTATAAAATCCCTAGTTTAATTTACAAGAGAATTGTTAATTTATGAAAAGATTAAAATATAAAAAATATTACACCTTTGGCAGAAAGAAATGCCATAATTATATGAGATGGTTTTTTTATTCACTGAACTATTTAATTTGTTTATTAAAGAAAAAAGTTGTCACATTTTCAGTATTGATAGTTCACTCTTATGTTGTTGGGAAGTCAAGTCAAAATAAGAACGTATAATTCCTATATAAAAAAAAAAAAAAAAACTCACTCCACTGAACCTGCCACTATCAGAAATTCACCATGTGGGGCCTACACACATTTAGAAAACTCACTCATGAAAGGGTTAATCAGTATCAGTAAGGTCTTTCTTAAATGTTTCCTGATTGCTAAGACTCCATTACCAATGGAGTTTTTTTTTTATGGAGATTTTTTGCAAATTATGATAAATTTTGAACATACTGCAATATTTTTGGCAACAAGGGCTAGACAAAGTTGGTCTTTTTTGGTCATTAATTATCCTGTTAATTATTTTAATAAATAATTAACAAGATAGAAAAATAGTATTTAGATATGCTACGCATCGTGTGAACCACTTCAGTTTACATGCACTACTCTCGTGAAAGGGCAGTAATTTGTTTTGCTAATGCAGAAAGATGTTGGGTGAAGTCATTAAAAGGACAGAACACAGAAAGGGACAGGATATTCAGTACGCTGTAGTACTTAACGTAATTTAATACTTTCTCTTTCTTTTCCACCTGGTATGAGGAGGATGGCGATTCTACCAACTGTGCTACACATGAGGGCTTCTTCTTGCACTCCTCCATGACAGTATAGTGATTTCACCACTTGTCACCCCTTTGGAGAGATTTACCACCAGGTCTTTTTCATTCTCCACTACCCTGAGTGTAGTACCACACAGTTGGTACATTTCTTTGGGGTTGTTGCTACTCATATGCAGTACTTTACATTTTTCAATGTTAAACTTCAGTTGCCACTTCACAGCCCATTTGCTCAACCTTTCTAGATCCTGTTTGTAGCAGTGTACTGTCATTAATGTCATTAACAACCCTGCTGACCTTTGTATCATCTGCAAACTTAGACATTAAGCCTGATATACCATCATCAATAATAAATACAGAAAACAACGGGGAACTTCACTAATAACATTAGTCCACAAAGAGCAGTGTCCATTGATTACCACTCTGTCTTCTCCCACTCAACCATCCCTTTATCCATAGCAGCAATTTGCCTCCAATGCCACACTGTGCAGCAGTCTTCCATGTGCAACAGTATCAAAAGTCTTTCTAAGATCCAAATATATGATATCAAAATTATTCTTTCTTTGCATCCAGTTCCTTTGTGGACCACATCATAGTATCCAATCAAATTGGTCAGACAAGACTTCCCCTTAACAAACTCATGCTGTGTCTGAATTATTACTGCTGTCTTGTCTAGGTGATCCTGTATCACCTCTTTAGCAGTGACGTTTTTAATTATAATCCCCTAAAGGGCTTTATTAGGCATTTTTTTTCCTAATTGCCCCCCCCCCCCCATGAAATTTTAAACAAGAAAATACTTTATACTTATTCTTTTTATTCAATGAGTTCCCTTAGCCTGATGCTTCTTAGCTAAAAGTTCAATGTTCGGTATGATGTTAGTAAGTTTAATTCTAATGTCTCCTTATAAACATATCAATTCTGTTTGTTTCCTTTGTTAATATTTTATTTATTGAACTAAAACCATTTTCAACCATATAAGACGTTGGAAAACAGAGGTACTTTGGCCATTTCAGACCATATTGTTGGATAAGAAGTTTAGTTGTTTTTTACTCCCCACAACTCCGCCATTCCACCCTTTTCAAATTTATATTTGCATTCTTCGTTACATTTCAATTCAATGAGTTCTTTAATTTCTTCACTAGCAGACCCGGCATCGCATCCAGTTGGATCTAACATCCATGGCTTCACTTCAAAAGAAAATAAATCTGAAAAATCTATTTTTCATTTCACTTTTTAAAGAACACAAATGATCTGAAGAATTCTTAAGATCATTCTTGGTAAGAGATTCATTGATTTCAGCTAACTCTTGCATAACATGAAATTGTTTTCTCATTAAATTGCTTTAATATTTCCAGTTTTTCAATGAAGGCTTTTAATACGTGTTTGCAATCTATCACCATAATTAATTTTCCTTGAAGTTGAAGTGATACTTCATTAAGTTTTTGAAAAATCCAAGCCATACAGTATATGTTATTTTTGTGTCAGCTGATCTCCTTTGCTAAATCTGTGTCTCCTTTGCTTTCTAAAAAACTAATTATCCTATCAAAAAGATTTACAAATCTTGTTACAGTTTCCTTTAGAAAGTCATCTGACTTCTGTATGTAAAAGAAGCCTCACATACTGTTCATTACCAACGCAATTTTCTGAAAAAGCAATAATATTTGCTAAGTGACTTTTTTATTGATGGTTTTAATAACTTTACCAAGAGATTGATAAAGAACTGGACTAATATTTTTTGCAACTAGATGACGACAGTGCACAATGCAGCGTATTGCAAGAACTTTGGGACATTCTTCCTTTAGGTGATCTTTGTCTTCCAACCATGGAGGTAGCACCATCAGTGGCACAGGATACCAAATTTTCCAATGGTACTTGGTTTTCATCAAACCATGTTTTTATAAAAGCAAAAATGGATGCTCCAGTACAGTCAGTTTCTATAGATTTTACAAACATCTCTTCTTGCAATTTATAATCATCATTGAAATAACGAACGTATGCCATTAAAAGGGCCTTATTGTCAGTAACTGCGGATTCATCAATCTGAATAGAAAATTTTCTCGTGTTTAGTTTGTCAATTAGCTACTCTACAATGTTAACTGACATCTCATCAATTCGTCTTCGAATTGAATTGTTGCTCAATGGCAGTGCTATTAAAATACTGGAAGGATTTTGATGCATCACTGTTGAAATTACAGTCTCTAATGTGGATTGTATAACAGTCTCAGCAACTACATGAGCGCTACCAGTTTTTGCAATGATTTCTGCAATTTCATAAGACTCAATTATTCCATTGTCATTTGTTTGTGTTCTTCTTAAATAAAGTAGTAACAGTGTTTATTTGCTCAAAATTCTGTTTTAAAATATTTGATATGTTTACCAACTTTATCAGGATGTTTCCTTTTTCAGTGATCTAAAAGCCTTGATGGTTTCATAACGTCATTTGAGCTGTCACACATAAGTAGTGGCATAACTAGGATGAGGCAAGTGGGGCACATGCCTTGAGCGCCATTTTTATGGTTTAAAAAATACAAAAATTCCAATTTTTGCATTTTACAAGGGGTGCCATTTTTTATTTGTCTTACGCACAATCAACCGTAGTTATGCCACCACACATAAGACACATAGGCTGTCCTGAGTCGAATGGGCTTTCAAACAAACCATAAGCTAGATATTCACCCAGACACTTTTCTATTTGGCACATGCCATGATTGGTTGGCAGGGTTGGTTTGGCACTTGCTATGATGATGGTTTGAATAACTACAAAGAATTAAATAAAAAAATATTTTTATTTAACTCTCATAGCCCATGTCACTCACAAAAGCACTATGGATCAAAATAAACAACTTCCACAAGGAAACAAAAAATCAGTACTAATTGCTTTTTTACTCTTTTTTTATGAAAATCCCAAACACGAGAGGTATTAGAACCTATAGTACTTAGTACCGTGCTTGGGTTGGGGGTTGAGAAGACGAAAGAAGATATTTGTTGACATTAGACTTGAACTTCTGTAGACTGTAATTTTCAGGAAATACATATGAAGGAAGGTTGTTCCAGAAAACGACAGTTGAATGAATAAACGAGGAAGATGAAAAGTTGGTTCTGTGAGTTTGAAGTTGGACAGTAAATGGATGTCGGCTGGTGGCGGCACGTGTTCGGACTGTTTTGAAAGAGAGAGCAGGACTTATAGAAGCCAATTCAGAAGAACAGTGCCCATGGAAGTATCTGTAGAAGAGGCATGCAGCAGAAACAGTACGTCTATGAGACAGAGTGGAAAGACTCTGTTAGAGAGGAGTCGTTAATTAACCTAACTGCCCTCTTCTGAATGGAATCTAAAAGCCTGAGAGAGGTTTTGGGGGCACCGCCCCAGATGTGGGAATAATATTCCATGGTAGGGCGGATTTGTGATTTGTACAGAGTGAACAGCTGTTTGGAATAAAAGTAATGCCAAGAGTGAAAGAGAAAACAAATTTTTTTAGATGCAGAGGAAGCAATATTTGTAATGTGCATGTGCCAAGAGAGATTAGAAGTCAGGGTAATCCCCAAAAGAGATATATCAGTTTTCTAGAAATCAGTGTGTCACCAAAGATAAGCATAGGAGCAAAAGAATCCTTTTTTCGAGATATAAGACAAGACGGAGTTTTAGAAGGATTGAAATCAACTAAGTTGTCTTTGCCCCACTGGAGAATTACCCGGAGATTGGCATTTAAGGAATTGGTAGTGGATATTCGAGAAGTTGAAGCTGATTGAGCAGGGAAAGGTTTCTCAAAATGGAAAATGGAATGCAATGTGCTATCATCGGCAAAACTATGGATAGGATTTCCAGTCAGTAGAAGAAGATCATTAATATACAAGAGGAAAAGAGTGAGGGAAAGAACTGAACCTTGGGGGACACCAGCATTAGTGGAGAAGTTAGAAGACAGAGAGCCATCTACCATCACCCTCAGTGAGTGATTGGAGAGAAAACTGGATAACCAATTACAAAAAACAGTTGGCAGACCATAAGATGGAAGCTTGTTTAGAAGACCTTTATGCCAAACACTATCGAAATCCTTTGAGATGTCAAGAACAACTGTTTGTTTTTCAGTGATCTTTTCCATTGAATTTGTCCATAAATTGGCAACATAGGCCAGAATATTACCTGTGGATCGACACTGACGGAATCCATACTGGCGATCGTTGATCAGACGGAAGGTTTCTAGGTAGTTTAAAAGTTGGTGGTTAATTGATTTCTCCATTACTTTAGAGAGAGTAGAAGTAATTGCAAAGGGATGAAAATGAATGGGAGGGACTTGACCCTTTTTAGGAACTGGCTTGGATATGAGCAAATTTCCAAGCAGAAGGAAAAAACACCTTTGGAATAAGAAAGTGAAAAAAGGTGGCAAAGAACAGGAGTAAGTTCAGGAGCACAGGTTTTGAGAACAAATGGAGAAATACCATCAGGACCTGGAGCTTTCTTAGCATCGAGATTCGTTAAAATCCTTCTGACATCCTTTTGATGGAAGACCACAGGAGGCACTGAATGGAGTGTGTTGGGAATGGTTGGAAGTGTTTTACCAAGATCATTGACACATGAGTTGGAAGAAAAATGGGATGCTAGCAGGTCAGCTTTATCCTTGGCTGAAGTGACAACAGAACCATCTGGTTTGGACAAAGGTGGGAGCAGAGATGGGCAAAAGTTGTGGCCAATAGCTTTGGCAAGAGACCAGAATGCTCGGCTACCATTAGGGCAAGAAGCAAGTTTTCTACTCTTAGACTGTTCAAACTCTAGTTTGGACTGATTAATAACTGCTTTTCAATTGTTGCGAGCTTTGGTGTTAGGCAGAAAACGAAGCTGAAGAATTAGAAACAAGCCAATTACGATATGCAACATTCTTCTCTTGAACAGCCTTAGCACATTTATTGGAAAACCAAGGTTTAGATAAAGGATGAGATTTTAAAGTGGAGTGTGGAATAAAGGATTCCATTCCTACGAGAATATTTTCACTAACACGATCAGAGCAAACGTTGTCATCAGAAGTTTTGAAATAGTAGTCCGACCAAGGAAAAGAAATATCGCAGGTCATCCCATTTTTCACTCTTGTAATGCCAAACAATATAAGGTTGGGAATAGCCATGAGATAAAGGTTCCATTTGAAAAAAAAGACAATCACCAAGTTGTGATCACGGGTACCTAAAGAACCACTCACTTCGACCGTGTACTTAGAAGGGTTGTTTGAGAGAAAAAGATCAAGCGTGTTGACTGTATGGTTAGGATTGTCTGGTATTCCTGAACGGATGTATGCACAAGTACCACCTTTGAGACGAAAGGAATCATACAGCGAATAATTTGGGTAACTGAGATGAGCAGTAGTTGAATTAACCGATAACTGAGATTCTGTCAGAAAAAGTACATGGGGTTTGGCAGACTGCAAGTGGAAATGGAGATCATTGAGATTAGAATTGAGACCATATATATTTGCGAAATGAACTGGAAGTGTTTGGTAGGTTTGGATCTTTTTGCAGATAAGCTTACTCTATTAGTTTGACAATTCATGGTGTATTCAATAGTAAGAAAGAGTGGGGGTACATGCTGTATGAAGTAATGCAATTTTTGGATATGGCGTACACGTGGTAAGAATATACCCATATCCTTGACATAACGTATCTCGACAATGCCCCCTGCATACACACTACTTGGACGCCTTCCAGCCACTATCTGGCATAGTAGAGGTAGCACGATTATACACTAGGTGATCCAGAAGCCTCCTAAAGAGTTACCAATAGGTTCGGTCTGGTGTACTAACTAGCGGCCGGCCTGCGAACACCGTTTTAGAGCTGTACCCTCGAAATGTAAGGAAGATTGGATCTTGCCATGATGTTCATCATAACCTCAAAAATCTATCAGTCAGACTGCATGATGGAAGAGGTGGGAAAGAGTTGACCAGAACTTAGCTCTGGAGACTAAACATGGGTTCCACCACTTCAAGCCTCCAATTAGCAAAGTTGTGGTACTGCACCGGTTGATGAGTCATCTACCACCTAGTATTGCCTGGTTACACAGAGGGGCGGCATTCCTCCATGTGGTGTGGGCGCCACACCTCGACCCATGCTTACGTTGGTCCATACCTAGGTGGTGGTCACCCACAGTGTGTTTGTAAATGGAGGTTATACCCAGGATTATTAACAGTCCCACCAATTTGAAGGTGCAAGCAAAGGATTTGGCTGTCACAGACCGTCTGGACTTCACCGAAATTGGGTCTACTTAACTTGAATGTCACCCGAATATCAGTTCCATCACTCGTTTTGACTTCCAGGTAGCCAGTACAGCTTGTCTGGCATATCTGAGAGAATGTCTGTGATATCCTCAAGGACCAATAAAGTAGAATAAAGCTCATAAAGTAGAAGCAATAGACCAAAACATTTCCTCATCCCATCCATGCCTCATATATTGACCAATGAAACAAAAGAATAAATAAATAAATTACACCATGTCGCTGCCAAGGTCGCAGCTGTTGGAAAGGCGCAAACGCCAAGGATTGCGGAGACATTACCTCTGGAAGCTTAGGCATTTAATGCCTATAAAAAGCAACAGTGGTTGCAATAAATCACATCACTATCTTCCTTTTACCAAATTTCTCACTCACTCCTGATATAATATATCATATGTTAAAAATCAGTAATATCAGGGGAAAAGAAAACCCAATGAGAGAAATTAAATATTAAAGAATAAGATGTCGTCGGGTGGGGTTGAACTTTCAGTGACCACAAACCATTGTAATATCCATGATTTTTTTTCGCTCTCCAAAAGCCCATTTTTGGCCCCTTGGTGGCGATATCACCCCCATTGAGAATCCCTGATTTAGAATGAAATATACTTAATAAGGAGAATAGTGTTTAGAGTGAAATATGTGTGATAAGTTATCTTTATTATGAAATGTGTCAAAGTCAAATAATGAAATATATTGCAAAGTTTCTGTGAAGATTGAAAACATCTCTTTCAGCATCTCTATATTATATTATCTCTTTGAAATAATTAACTGTACTCAGGTTAGTTTTTATTCCTTTGTCTTTGAGATAGCTCTATAAAAAAAATAATAAGCACATGGATTTAAATCAGACAATAGAAGCAGCCAATCAAAACCTCATATATATGAATATCAAGAAAAATGTTTCAGAGTACCCTGTTTACAAATGTCCTCTTTATAAAATTCAACATAATACATGCTATGTTAATATTAAAGTGACAGAACATTGCCATCTGCCATAATAAAATAAAAATAAATTAAAATTGTCTCCCAAGTTTTATTTTTTATCTGCTTACCAATATTTATCTTCATCATTATTCACTTCTGTTATACCCAGCAGGTGTACAGGGCACTGTATAATACAGTGAGTCCTCATATAGTATATCAGTGGTGTTCCTAAAAACCCTCGTGCAATGCAAAATCGTGCAATATAAACAACAGGCCCTATGGGAAAAATAGGGTTAGGTGCCGACCACCCAAGATTGAACACGCATTTGTAACCAAAACATTACCAAACACAATAAATTATCATAATAAAGTACTTGCGTATTTTATTACGTAATAAAATATTGCTAATGCTTTTGCTTCTATCGTAAGCAAACTTGGTTTTTGTTTGATTTATTATCTAAACAGATGACAGCCATTCCATCTCTTCCAATTCTTTTGTCTTAATCTAATGGATTTTAATTGCACTTTGAGTTGTTCCTGCTATGAAAGTTTTTTTTTTTTATTTTCTCTGCATTCTTTGTAATTTTCGGCGTTGCCTCATTTAGGCCTGTAGCACGTGCACAATGACACATGGTCTTTCATTTCGCTCAAAGCGTTTCACAATTTCATATTTTTTCTCTATCAACAGAGGTGGACTGGCCATAAGCTTTACTGGGGAAACACCGGTGGGCTGGAGGCCGGTGTGATTTTGGCCATAAACGCTAGTGTGAGGCCACTATAAATTTTCCTGGGTAAGAATTTTTGACTCTGTTTATCGATATTGCTTTTCTTTTTCTCTTTGAATCTGTAGTGTCTTCACCAGGGTGCTTCCTTTTCATACCGTTTAAGTATTTTACTCATTTTTAGGGAATAAAACACAATTACAAAATGAGCTGGCACACTTGATACACATAAACAAAGCTGTACGCGTGTAGGACCTGAATAAACAAACCGTAAAGGCAGAGACACACTATGAACACCTCACCAGCTCACATTTTACTAAAGCACATTTCTGGGGGTTACTACCATAAAACAATAAAAACAATTTCCAGTTGCGTTCCTGCTAGTGGAATCTGTTATAAACGGGTAGTAAACTCGATCTAATTGCATTTGCGATAATATAGATAGCTGGAATTGTGTGGATTTTTACGTTATTATGGTGAAATATGTTTCCCCTTCACTGATATAAAAAACATAAATACGTTTTCAGAATCTTCTCTTCATTCCTACTGTGTTGCGTTCAGTTGGGGTGATTCTGCATTCAACTGCCATTTCTTGTAAACACAAAGGCGAATCATGCATAAGCGAATTCGGTTCGTGTTATATACGATATTGTTCCCCTATTTATAAATCGTGTATGCTCGAATTCGTGTAGTGTAAACACATGTTATATGAGGACTGACTGTATAAATCATTTCTAGATTAACTCAATTGCTTTGCTCTACCATAGTGAGAAGTTTTCAGCCCATAAGTTAACAAACATTGTTAGCTTAGTCCCATATTGACATTCCATCTTCATTTGTTCAGAAGCCACACAGCTGACTTCCTACTAAAGAGTAACATCATGAGACGGTGAATGAACATTAAATATGGAATCCAGTTTGTTTCCCATAAACCAGCTTAAGAGATATTGGGGTGGGGGGGGGTTAAATAGCCTCCTCAGACCCTTCAGTATTTACAAGTACCTAATTTTTATTAGATAACCCAGGTTCCTAAGCATATGCCCAGTTTACAAATTTCTTTCATACAGACCACTATATAATATGAATTCTATACCGCTGTTTATTCTTAATTTGTATGTGTCATCCAAATATACTCAATCAGATTCTCAAGCAATTTTCCAAACTTTGCAACTTACACATACCATGAAATTGCATACAGCAACTACATGAGATGTATTAGAGTTACAGCTTACTTTAGCAGTAAAAGGAAACAAACTGTTGCTTTGCTTAATATCTGTGATAACAGTATCGGTGATCCTGAACTGGTTGCTGATAAGGTTGAATAAATATTTTGCATTCACATATGATTAAGTTTCTTAAAGTTAGGATAACTGTGGCCCAGCTGGTACTGATTCGGTGTTAAATGAGAAGGGACTATAGATAAAATTATTAAAATTAAAAGTGACCAGAGTACCAGGAGCCGATTTAATTTATCCAGTTATACTGAAGAAAGCAGCAAATGAAGTAAGTAAACTGATTAAACTATTTTAATGGGATCATCAATCCTATAGCCTGTATATATATGCAAACATCTCTCCTGTTCATAAAAGTGTCTTATTGGCCGAAATGAATAACTGCACACCTGTAAGATTGACTTTTTCTGTAAGAATAGTTAAGTCCTTGGTTAAGGATGTGGTATAAGATGATCTAGACAGAATGGAATTATGGGAGGGATTTCATATTGGCTTTGTTGAGGGGAAAGCATGTTTGACTAATGTGATTAGCTACTACAAGATTATCAGCAAAGTGTTGGGTGAAAGGTATAACTTTGGCCACAAGGGTGGTTGTTTAAATTGGAGAAATGTAGTATTAAGGACAAGTTACTATGGATAAAGGGATAGTTAAGAAGGTTTCTGAACAGTGGATACAGACTGTTCAGAACAGTTTAGTTCTGATAATCATATAGTATATAATAAAATTCTTTCAGTAGTATATAATAACTCTTCCAATAGAGACCAACAAGTGATTATATAAAGTTGTGGTTATACCACATCTTGAATATTGCATACAGACTTGGAGATCTCATTTTTTGAAATATATGGACCTTTTGGAGAGGGTAATTGAATGCAAAGATAAAATGAGAGTGATATGCTACAGACCAGAAGGTTGTGAAGGGTATGATGAGAGCCCCTACTAGCAGATGAAATGGGAGAGCAAGTGTGACTGTTTATTATGGACAATTTCAACCGTCCCTTCTTGATTGTAACAAGTGGGAGGGAAACGGATGATTATTATGGGTGAACATAATTTAAATTAAAACTCATATTGGGGCTATCATTACGAATTGCGTATTGAAAAGTGCTGTTTTGTGCTATAATATTAAAGCACTTCAGTGTGAGAGAGGTGTCTCATTAATAGGCTTATTTTTTCTGACAGCAGGCTATAAAGTTTTAGCCCATGTCATATTTTTAAACATTCTGATATCAAATATATTATTGTTACATACATTATAAATGAATGCTGTTCTCCATGGACTAATATGATGAAGTCCTACAGGGTTTCATGTTTACTCCATAAATTAATTGTTTTCCATTTCCTAATTTTCCCAAATGTTATTTCTAGACACTCGCCTTGACTTCATTACAGAAATTTTGGGTATTTTTTAAGACTGATAGAAGATCTGTATATCTGTTATGGGTAAAGGGCATTTAAGTATAATGCTATTATACTTTGAAATTAATTTAATAAATTTTTAATTATTTAGAAACAGTATTTTGAATCCAGTGATAAACCAAGAACCACAACATGGATTGGTATTTTTTAGTTTTGCTATTAAATTTATATTATCATATGTAGTAATTAGGTTAGCACTCATAGCTTTCATTATTTGATTTTACTATGCATATTAGTATTTCTACTAAATGTTACTATATTAATGCTCTAATCTACTCTCTGAAGGATCACGTTTGGCTCCACATTTATTGTTCATGATGTTTTGCTTTATAGGAAATATTAACTGGATTCAGACTTAATTCTTGACAACACCTATAATCAGACAATATCAGACATTTCAGTAAGCTTTTGAACTTGAATTTCTGTAAATTGTCACTTTTGGGAAATACATGCAAAAGCAAGATGTTTAAAATCCAGAAGTAGAAAGGATAAATGAGGAAGTAAAATGAAAAGTTATTTTGGAGAATTTAATTGAACTGTAAATCAATGTTGATTAGCTGATCCACGAGTTCAGACTGTTTGAGTATAAACGTGCTAATTCAGAAAAATATTACCTATGGGAATATCATGCAGCAGCAATTGAATGTCTATGATAGAGTTGAAGTACAGAGTTTAAGGTGATAGGGATTCATGTTATCTGTGCATTTATTTTTTAATTGAGAAATTATTTACCAATTAGGAAATCTAAACTTATTAATGAATTAATTTATTCCTTTACAGTTATTGCACTTGAGTTGTCTCACTTGGCCCTTCAAACAGGTGACAAAATAGATATTCATCAATTGAATAATGCTTTAAGTACTGTAGTAACCATTTTTCCAAATATGACATATCTACCAGAAATATATCTTCCTGCTGAAACAGGTGTTTATGTTGAGGTGATCAGAGGGAAGTGTACAGAGATAAATGAACCTGTATTGTTTGCCAGTTTTGATATATTACCAAGTAAGTAAATAACTTTTTTATTTTCTGTATTAGATGTTTATATGATTATAATATCCCATTCTTCTGTGAATTTGATATTTGTAGAAAATGAAATAATACAGCATAGTTCAAAAGTAGCTTCAAAACTCTGTAGGCCTATAGCTAATTTTTTTCTTAAATGGTAAAACATACAAAGGATGTTTGAAAATCGTGGTCATCATGTTTTTATTAGTGCCACTAATGTCTGTGTGACTACCACCAGTCATGCAGCATACACCCCATGAAAATTTTGCGATACTTGCTGTAATAAGTCAGGCATTATGCGATCAGTAGCAAATCTGATTCTTGAATATTTACCTGCAATTAATTGAATGGCTATTGGTTGAACAGTAGTGGTGAACCTGATTTTTCATTCACTGTACATGCATCGTCCCGTGACCACCAAATACAGAGGATGCGGAAAGGTCAGGGAATGACCACCGCATATCCCTGGAGCAATGTGGTTTTAGTTGCTAATGCTCCTAAAAACCAAACAACAAACAAACATGCATCATGCTGGATGCTTGGTCAAATTTTGAGAAGGGATTTCAGATGTCTATGCATTATTTGTATGACTTTGAAATGTTTCTAATGTTTTTTTTATTTATTATATTAATGAGTTCAGTTATTAAATTAAAGGAACAGCTTTGCTTGCATACGTTGTAACAATCAGTTGCTATTATGTCAAATCTTCCAGCAGTGATGCAGTCCCAGATAGTGTTCATTATATTATGCTGAAGCATTTACTTGATGAGGACTTGTGTATCCTGTTGATTTTCTACAATCAGATCTTTTCTAAAATGCCTATCCTTCCTGGTGCCATTGTTTCATTGTGGTCTTACCAAACCAGGCAAAGATCCTTCCCTAGCTCATAATTATAGGCCAATATTTCTCATTTATTTATTTATTTATTTCGTATGATGTGATCAATACACGAAGGAACCAGTTTTTTCTTGCTTCCTTCGTGTATCGTGGCCGGGATATCCAACCAACCGGTTGGTTCGGCACCATCGTGACATCCAGCCCGAGGCGGGAATCGAACCCGCAACCTTTGAGTTGCCAGGCAGGCACTTTACCTACCCGGCTAGCCCGGTCGGCAATATTTCTCATGAGCTGCATGGATAAAATTTTTGAAAGGATGGTTCATACAAGACTCACTTGGATCCTGGAGTCAGAATCTCCTGCCAGTTCATCAGTATGGCTTTCGAAAAAACAGATCAACCCTAGACATGCTCATCAAATCTGAATCTCACATCAGCAAAGTCATTGTCAACTTATATCTTGAAAAGGCATTTGACACTACTTGGCATCATGTTATTATAATGGATCTTTACGGTCTAGGACTAAGAAACAGTTGCCTGAAATAATTCAAAATTTCTTGCACCTGCATTCTTTTCAGGTCTGATATAAAAACATACTCTCCACATCTCACATTCAGGTGGAAGGTGTACTGCAGGGATCAATTCTTAGTTCAACACTATTCACAATTTGAGTTAACATAACACAGAATATCCCAAAAATTGTTGAAGCTTACATGTATGCAGATGACCTTACCACTTCCTGTCAGTCTCAAAGTATGAACACCATCGAACGGCAGCTCCAACTTGCCATAACCAAAATAGAATCCTGGACTTTGTGGAACGGTTATTGACTATTAGAAAAGAAATGCACCGCCACTCACTTCTGCAAGCTACAGGCTCTCCATCCTGATTCTGAACTACAAATAAACAATATTCCAATCCCGCTTGTTAATACTGTTAGATTTCTTGGACTAATATTAGACAGCGAGCTAAACTTCCAAACTCACATCACTCATTTAAGAACTGCCCGTCTAAAATAGACTTTTATCAGTGTTATTCATGTCATGGGAAGCTGATCGGTATACCTTACTACACCTCTACAAGTCTCTAACCCACACCTAGATTACAGTTAGCATTAGCATTAGTAGAGGCATTTGATGCAAGAAAGCAAGCTTATGCAGCATCAGCCAAAAAAAAAAAAAAAAACCACTTCACCCCTCTGTTCGTTCAAAATACCCGTCCAGCTGAGCCTTAAACTTATTTAGGCTATCAACTTCCATGACAATGGATGGAAGTCTGTTCCACCAACCAACCACCCGCTGGCTAAAGGCAAATTTCCGCACGTCTGTCCTACATCTGTCTTTCCTCAATTTGAATTTATGCCCTCTCAGGTGATAATTCTGAGCGAGAGGAAGAATCCCATCAGCATTGAGCATGCTCAAACCATTCAAGGCCTTATACACCTCTATCAGATCACCTCACCGGTGCCGAGTCTCCAGACACTGTAATTTGCAAAACTTAAGCCTTTCTTCGTAAGAGCACCCCTTTGTTCCATTCACTAATCTTGTTGCCCTTCTCTGTACTCGTTCCAGCAGCTCTACATCCTTCTTGAAATGAGGCCTCCAGACCTGTATACAGTACTCTAGGTGTGGCCTGACCATTGCCTTATACAAGGGAATAATCACCTCCTTATCCCTGCTAGAAAAATATCTATATATCATTGACAATACACCATGAGCTACTCTTGCAGCCCGTCTGCACTGCTCAGAGGACTTCATATCTGCCTGCACAACCACCCCCAGGTCCCTTTCATTATCTACCACTGTCAGTGTAGTACCACAGAGTTGATACGTTGCTCTGGGGTTGCTGTTTCCCATGTGTAGTACTTTACATTTGTCAATGTTAAACTTCATTTGCCACCTCTCAGCCCATCTGCTCAACCTTTCCAGATCCTGTTGCAGCAGCATAGTGTCAGTAGTGTCCTTGACAACCCTGCCTACCTTTGTATCGTCTGCAAACTTCCACATTAAGCTTGATATACCCTCATCAATATCATTTATGAATACAGAAAACAATAATGGACTCAACACTGAGCCCTGAGGGACTCCACTAATAACATTAGTCCACGACGAGCAGTGTCCATTGATTACCACTCTCTGTCTTCTCCCCCTCAGCCACCCCTTTATCCACAGCAGCAATTTGCCTCCAATGCCACACTGCTCCAATTTGTGCAGCAGTCTTCCATGTGCAACAGTATCAAAAGCCTTTCTAAGATCCAAGTATATAATATCAAAGTTATTCCCTGCATCCAGTTCCTTTGTGACTGCATCATAGTATTCAATCAAATTGGTCAGGCATGACTTCCCCTTAACAAAACCATGCTGTGTCCGAGCTATAGCTGAAGTCTTGTCTAAATGATCCTGCAGTGCTTCTTTAACTAGTGCCTCCATTAATTTTCCTGGAAGAGAAGTTAAACTCACAGGTCTATAATTATTTGTGTCAGCCTTTGATTCTCCTTTGTGAATTGGGGTGACATTTGCACATCTCCAGTCTGTGGGTACCTCCCTTGAGTCCAAGGAAGCTCTCATAATTATGGCTAAGGGTTTGCTTACTTCCTTTGCTGCCTCCTTTAATATAACTGGATAGATCCCATCCACCCCGGGTGCTTTTCTTGTGTTTTTCTTCAACAATTTCTCCTCCACTTTACTCTCAGTTATTACAAGATTCTCTAGCTTACTGCTAGAGTTGAATACACCTCTGGCTTTCCCCTCGCTAAATAACTCCTCATGTGTGAATGTCGATGCAAAATATTCATTTAGTTTGTTAGCTACCTGAGCAGGATCATCAACAGTTGACCCATCGATATCAAGTGGACCAATCTGATTCATCCCCTTCCTTCTAGAGTTTACATAAGTAAAGAACTCTTTGCTGTTTTTCTTTGCATCCCTTGCCAAAGATTTCTCGTAATCTGCCTTCGCCTGCCTAACCTCCTTTGTAACTTGGTTACAGATCAACTTGTATCTATCATAGGCTTCTGTGTCATGTGTTAATTTGTATGTATCCCATGCATGTTTCTTCTCTGCCATATGCCTCATCAGTTCATCTGACATCCATTTAGGCCGAAACCTTGAACAATATTTCTTAGTTGGTATGTAAAGCCTAGTAGTTTCCAAGATAAGTTCTTTGAATGCTTCCCATTTTGCATTTGCTGTTGGTAACATCATCAGTTGGTCCCACTGTATAGAATTTAAATACTGTCTCAGTCCATCGTAGTCGCCTTTACGAAAGCAATAACCCTTCCCTTTACCCCTAATGGTAGTTACCTCTTTGAGTAAATCCCACTTCAGCACACTGTGATCACTCCCACCTAGTGGTTCATTTATCTGCAGATTCTTAATGCATGAAGAATCACTGCTGATAATCAAATCAAGAGTATTACTCCCTCTAGTTGCCTCCCGAACATGCTGATGTAGAAAACAATCATCCAATAAATCCACAAAAGCCTTGCTAGTGTGTGAGTGACCAGCCCCTAAATTCCAGTCAGTATCTGGGAAATTAAAATCTCCCATTATAAGACTCTCTGATTTACTGGCCCACTCTATTTCCCTGTACAGTTTCTTATTATACTCATCAGAGTCATTAGGCCTATAGCACCCTCCTACTCTCAATTTTGATCTCCCAATGCTTATGTCACACCAAACTGACTCGACACTGCACTGTCCAGTTCTCTGCAATATGACTCTGCTAGGATAAGCACATTAGAATGGCTAAGCATCATCCGGCACAGTGCTCTGAGGACAGCCCTGGGAGCTTTCAAAACTTTTCCACTCCAAAGCCTTTACATTGAAGCACATGGTCTGCACTTACAACTTCACAGAAAAACTTTGCTATCTCACTATGCTGCTAAGATCCGAAATCTCCCATTGCACCTTAGTTGGGAGTAACTGTATAATATCCAGTGGGATTCCTTTTATGAGAGTAACCACATAAAAAAAGAACCTGTGTTGCTCAGACTTAAAGAACATTCTTCATACTTGGAATGTTGATCTAAGTGATATTTCTCAGAACACAACTGTTCTGTACCATCCTGATTACATTTTCATGCATCTCATGATGACCACTTTATCGAGTGGGGAAGGATGTTTTACCTTCTTCCAATATCAGACAGTGGCATGCAGCCCGTTCTAATCTCAACTGCAATGCCTATAAAATATACACTGGCGGATTGAAAACTGACAACAAAGTATGTGTGGCAGCAGTTTTTCCTCCATGGCATACAGCTCAGCAGTACATCTCCACTGCTGAGCTGTATTCCATAAAGCTAGCACTTGACCAGATTGTTGAACGTTCCATTTCACCTGCGCTAATCTATTCTGAATCTCTCAGTACAGTCTTTGCCATAAGGGAGAATTTCTCTTCATGTCATCCTGCACTGAAAACTATTCACTATCAGTTACTCTCCTGCAGCGAGTCCAATCAGTCAGTAACATTTTGTTGGATACTGGGACATTCTAGGAATGTCCCAGTATCCAACCTACTGCTGACCTTGCCATTAAACAACCTCTTATTACATTCTCACAGCACCTTAAAGTTCCTTATATGGATTACAAGCCTGTAATTCGCAAGGCCTGTTATGAAAACTGGCAACAGATCTGGCAAAGTAATACCAACAACAAACTTTACCAGATAAAACAAGGTCCCGAGTTGTGACTCTCTGGATACAGACGAGAAGCGGTGATATTGACAAGACTGAGAATTAGGCATACTCATCCTACATCCTGTTTTTATTATTGGGAGAAGATCCACCCCAGTGGGTGGAGAAGTCCTGTCACACCCAACTTACGGTCCACCACTTTCTTCTAGACTGTTCTCTTTACTTATCCATCCGTTCTAGCACCTTTTTGTTGATCTGACCTTTTATCATTGGGATTAAGTATTAGTATTGTAAAAATAATGTGAGAAAGCATTTTTTTTTCTCCTTTTATAAGCTTCACATGTACAAACCAAGTGCATTAACACAGTTCTGCCAAAATCAACAATGAAGTTTGACGATCAAAACCATCTCTGAGGAATGCTAGAATTCACACTGATGTCACTCCACACACTGAATTGACTTTGCATTAGCAACACCTACCTACTACTTCTTGGGGTCACCTCTTGCCCAGTATATCCCAAACATGCTCTTTGGATTGAGATCAGATGAGTTGGGTGACCATGACAGGATGGAGAATTCATTGTCATGTTCCTGAAACTAGTTAACAACCTGCCAGGCCTCGTAGCATGGCATGTTGTCTTGTCAATAGACGGAGTTGTCTGGATTTACTGTTGTCACAAAGGGGTGTACTTGGTTGGAGATGATAGAAGATAGGCATTTCCATCAAGCCAGGGTGTGGGCAGCTCTTGTTATAGCAGACAAGCAGATCACAATCACGAGGGTAAATGGTCTCTGCTCCGCGCATGCGGCATGTGCATCCTTGGAAGGTAGTTTTGGACAAATATTCTTCATCTCAATCTACATGCAGTGCTCACAGTATTCTCAACAAATTGAGCCTTATCTGAACTTCCTTGAGACAGCTTTAATTAGGTTATCAGGCAAAAAGATAGTTATTATGACCAACGCAAATGCTTCTTCCACCATGTGGAACAGCCCCATAACAAATAATAAAGGTGAATTACCGGAGGAATTCATAATAACTAACGGACTGATTGTCTGGAACTCCCTTGGGCATCTGCCCACTTACTCATCCCCTTCTGGTCAGTCTTACATAGATGTTACTCTGTCGAATGCAACATTTGGGAGATGCATAGAAAACTGGACTGTTCACTCCTCTTGGTCGGTAAGCGACCACAATGTAATAACCTTTGACATAATATCTAATGAAAATGCGGCAGCTTTGAGAGGCACTCATGACTTCCCCAGATACAAAACTCGACAAATCAATTGGAATCCTTTTGAAAAACTACTTAAGGAAAAATTTACGGATGAAAAACTGACAGATCTTACTTTGGACCAACATCTAAAAGAATTGATGGCAATCATCGCCGAAATATGCAACGAGACAGTTAAGCAGAAACAGAGAAGACAAAATTCGGTTTCTTGGTGGTCCCAGAACCTTCTACTCTAAGGAATCATACATAGTGTGCAAGATGAGATGTTCAGGGAGCTAGGAGAGATGGTAGACCTGAAGATGAGATAAACCGATTGAATGAAATATACAAAAATGTGAGAAGGACATATTTCAACAATATTTACAAAGAAAAACGCTCCGCTTAGGAATGCTTAGTTAAACAAACTATGGACCAGGAGCCCTGGGACTTGATCTACAAGCTTGACTCTAGACAAAATCCATCCGGGGGAAATATTCTCCTCTGTACTTAGACCTGATAACTTTGAAACTCTAACATGGGCCGAGACTATGGAAACAATTTTGGATGATTATGCAGGATGAAACTGTACCAGAAAGTCTGGTACAAACAGGCATTCGTTTAGAACATCTTTCCTACGTAGGCCAAAGCCACGAAGATGATTTTGACAGACACGAGGTAGGTCTTGCTGTTGCGACTTTGCTTGATGGCAAATGCCCTGGACTAGACCTATTAGAAGTTACTATAGTTAAAAGAATCTGGAGCACCTGTCCCCAACTGATGATGAACCTCTTTAATGCCTGTCTACAATATGGATCCTTCCCCTCTCCTTGGAAAAAAGCAAATCTTAAATTACTCATTAAGAATCCCAGCAAATCAGGCAAATTCATACCGCCCAATCGCTCTACTTCCGGTCTTCGGAAAAATACTAGAGAAGCTGATTTCCAAAAGCACTATAAAGAAAGAAACCTAAACTACAGATATCAGTTGGCTTCACTGCTGGGATGACTACAGTGGATGCCATTAACTTAGTTATTAATAACGTTTCAGCCTCCAATGAAAAGTATGTCCTCGGCCTCCTTGTGGACTTCAAAGGGGCCTTTGACACCGTTTGGTGGCAAATTGTCCTGGAGAGGTTCCGAGAGGCCGGGATCTCTGTGCCTATTTATCGTCTCATCACGGATTATTTCCAGAATCGCTCACTTGTCTCCAGTGGATCCTGCTCTGTTGCGAGACCTGTGACTCGCGGTTGCCCTCAGGGATCAGTTCTCGGACCAGTATGCTGGAACATGGTCCTCGATGGGTGGCTGGCTACTGAACATAATTGCACTATTAAGATCGCTTATGCAGATGATTTAATTATCCTTGTTTCTGGAAACTCCAGACTACAACTTGAAATCCGTGCTAATGAAGTCCTATCAGACCTAGATGAGTGGTGTAGTACACATAAATTAACTATTTCTGTTCACAGAACAAAACAAATTCTTCTCAAAGGAAAATCAGACCCAAATAGACCTCCAAGTATGAAGATTAAAAAACAATCAATAAAATTAGTTAACTCGTACAAATATCTGGGAGTTATGTTAGATAACAAACTTCAATTCATTACCCATGCTAAATACGTACTAAGCAAAATCAAGACTTTGACAGGCAAAATAATCAGAATTACCAAAGGTTCTTGGGGTCTGAAACCCTCCACCCTCAAGCTGTATTACAAATGCATATTTATTCCTATTGTCTGTTATGCTGCGGGCACTTGGGGCCCCACTGTAGGCAGAGTCGTGGTGGAAAAAATCTTGACTCAAGTCCAGCGCTTCTTCCTGGTTGCAACTTCAAGAGCTTGTCGCACAATTTCAACGTCGGCACTACAGGTAATCAACGGCAAACTGCCAATTATATACGAAGTACTGTACAATTACTTTCAGTATTGTAGAAGGAAGGGTATTGCAGCACAGTTCAACCAGTTTTCTGTTAACCTGGACATGCCAGTGAAAGAAGACAACACTAGATTAAGAAACCAGTTCCTCCAGGAATGGCAAAACAAATGGACGAATAGAAGAGTTACTACCCTTTTTATACCTTAGGTTGCCAAATTTGACAAAAAACATTGGTCCTGGTTTAACCCAGGTCTTCACCTAACTTTCCTTCTATCCGGGCATGGCAGCCTAAACTCACTTATTTACTCTGGGTTTAGCTGTGTCTCCTCTTTGTAAATGTGGCTCAGAGGAGACAGTCCAACATATAATCTTAGAATGTCGATATTATGTAAACATTTGATTTGAACTTCAGGCATTGACTGAAGTTTATTGATGTAAATAAGTTTTTAGAATGTAAAGAAAATTATCAGGCACTGGCTAACTTTGCAGACAAGGCTTTCCGCAGAAGGAAAGGACTTACCGACTGAGAATAATTATGTAATAAGTGTACTACCACTGTATATATTGCCTTGATATTAATCGAATTGTTACAGGACCTCTGATGAGGAAATTTATTTGTGTTTATTGCCGGAAGGCAATATTAATGTTTAGAATATACAAGTCGATGTGCCAGGTTCACTGTTGGGTGGGCGGTGTCCTGGGACTTCGGCCTCTAATAAGGTGCATAAATTGTAAATCTTAAATTGTATAAATTGTAAGATATATATCGGACCTCATTGTAACCAAACTGGAAGGTTCTAACTATCTGTATAGTTGTATAAGTTGTTGAAGGTTAATGTAGAAAATGGTACCTTCAACAAATTTTAATAACTGAGTTACAGGTGTTATGGATATACAGTATGGTCAAATGTGCAGCTATACTACATTGGTCTCAGGCAAGAGACTTATTGTTTGTAATAATTCCTGTGAAGTTGGTGGATCAAGATGTTTTGTAAAACCACAAATTGTAAATATTCTACAGTTACTCTTCAGCAGCGGATAGGGGAAACCCTGGAGCCCACAGAAAATAATAAAATACCTTGAATTTCCATCAAGCTGCCAATTAATGGTGATCAGAGGACCCAGGGCATGCAAAAAAAAAAAAAAAAAAAAAACAGTCCCCAAACCATAACACCTCCAGCCTGCCAACTCCGACATGCATCCAGATACTATGGCCTCATGTTGCTTTTTCCAAGTATGGATTCGCCCATCAGCATGATAGAGTTCGAAATGAGATTTAATAGACAGGGCAAGAGATTGCCACATGTCAGTGGTCCAGTGTTGGTGCTTATATGCCCATACAAGGTGCAGTTTCTTGTGCCTTGCAACAAGCATGGGTATTCATAATGGCCATTGACTGCCATAAACTATAAGGCCTAATGGCTGGTGCATAGTCCATGTCGATATTGGTCTTGCTTTCCTATGTTGTACTGGGTGGTTAGCTGGGCCACTGTGCTGCATCGCTGCTGTGTTATGAGATGAGACATATGATGCTCACCACTGGTGTTGACCACACATGGCTGTCCCACATGTGACCTTTGATTGGTTGTTCAACCACTGTTGAGCTAGTCACCATAGACTCATGACACTACAGAATGGGAACAATGTTAACCATTACATGTTAGTCATATTGACCATTCCCAAAATGTTAAAACATTTTTTTCCTGCAACATGCTATGTATGCTTTGTTGTGCATTTAATGGTTTTTTTTTTTTTTTTTTTTTTTTGCAAGGTTTTTAAAGTGCTTAGCAGCAACAACAGCATTCATGTTGATATCATGTTGATAAACCTTGCTTAACAAACTTGAACACCTAAAATTAGATTAAAATTAATTAAAACACTTTCACTTCACATTTTAAAAGCAGTACAGGTGACCCCCGCTTAACGCTGATCATTCGTTCCAGAAAAACAGAGCGCTAAGTGAATCCGCGCTAAGCGAGCGCCGCTTTCCCATAAGGTAACATATGTATTTATGAGCTGCGGTCGGTGCCATAGTATATTTCCTAATCAATAATAAACAGTAATGAAAAGATGCACAAATGTCGGTCAAAATATTTAATATTCAAATATTTGCACATATAAAATATTCTGCATTACATACGTATGTATAATGTGGTAACTACTTGCGTATCAAAAGTAAACTTAAAATTCCAATTAAAATAATGAATTTAATTGATTTAATTTAATGGACGAATTTAATCATGAAAAATGTGTGGATTTTGAGTTGAACTTTGGCCCTCTTCCAAATAAACTAAAAGGGGTATTAATTTTAAATGGCCCGCAGCATTACCACCCAACAATAAAGTCAACTGATCCTTCGCCGTTTTGAAACCTGGCATGTTTTTTGTTCTTTCAATATGAAACTTCTTTTAGGCATTCGTTTCCACAGAAGTCCTGCTTCATCTATGTTAAAAACTTGTTGAGAAGTATAACACATAATACCCCTCTTCAATAATTTTAACAAGTTCTTTTTTGAAAGTTTCGGCTCCTTGATCTGCACTAGCAGCTTCTCCCTGGATTTTAAATTTATTCTACCAGCCCTTACCAGATTTAAATGGTTCCACATTTTTTTTTTTTTTAAGGCGAGTTTTCTTCAGATCATCATATTGGCTAATCTCTCTCTCTCTCTCGCTCTATTTTTTTTTTTTTTTTTTTTTAATATTTAACTTAACTGAATTCTGCATTGGATATTATCTTCAATAAAATTAGTTAGTCTTTCCATTTCAATCCTAATAGCCGGCCTAGCCCTAGTTGCTTGCAGTGGAACAGCTATCTTTCCCGCCCCTAAAATTATTTCTTTATTTTTTTGTTTATAATTGTTCTTACAGTTAAACTTGCAAGGCATAAATTATGGCACACATCCGCTTGTCTTTGACCGGAATCGATTCGCTTCAAAACGTCTAATTTGATTTTCAAATTCAGTCTTTTTCTTACATTTATAGTCTTCGTACTGCGCCCAGACGTTGTTGCTTTTTCATTCCTATCGGTCATTATTAGCTCTTCGAAAATGTAACCGCGTTGGTTGAATTAATTATGATACAATGTTCAAGTAAACTTTCCGTTACGCATGATGTCTAATATCGTACTGAGCGATGAGGAGACTTCGGATAAATGCATATAATGCAAATATTACAAGCAATATACTTGATCATTTTTAAAAATGTTGATCTCGGAACTACGTAACAAGTCACTGTACTGCAATTAAATTAGTGTGCGAGAAAATTTCACTGAGCGTGGGAAAATTTCTCAAGTCGGCGTGGGAAACAAAACGTTTTAATGCTGTTTTGCAATTCATTTTCAAGCTATCGACTCCCTCAAATGAAACGATTTCGTTAAATATGCCAAAAATGCAATCTGTAAAAGAGCGTTATAGTGATCTGTGACAGCGTTATAGTCAGATACGGGTTATAATATAAGAACAGCGTTATAGCGAATCCGCGTAAAGCGAACCGCGTTATAACGGGGGCCTGCTGTAATTTGTTTATTGATTCTGTAAAATGTTGAAGCTGTACATTCAGTATACTTAAACTCATTGCTTATTACAGATGACATTTTTGAATTCATTTTGGCATTCCTTTATTTTCTGATGCAAAGCCAACAGTGTATATTATTTATTTTATTTTTATTATTATTATTATTTTGGAATATATATTTTTTCTGCCGTGTAGTGTCTTTTTCTGCTGTGCATTTCATAAATAGAATAAGGCAAACTGTAGAGGGGATGGGCAGTTTTCTTTTTGGCTGATGCTGTATAAGCTTACTTCCTTGCATGATTTTCCACTACGAATACTGATACTAAAGTGGCATTTGAGATTTAATAGATAAATGCAAAGTACTGCATTTAGGAAGCAGTAATCTTTGATTTTTGCCATTTGGGTGGCACCAAACTCAAAGCAATTAATAAGGAAAAAGACTAAGGGATGATTATACAGTCTGATATGAAATTTTGTGAGCATTGCAAACAGGCTGCCAGGAACAGCTCATAAGGTTCATCAATGGTATACAGGAACTCTGCTAGCGGAAACAAAGAGGTGATCATCCTATTGTATAAGGCAATGGTTAGGCCACAGTCTGTAATACTGTGTACTGGTTTGGAAACTGCATTTAAACATTTCAGGAAGGATACAGATCTGTTGGAAAGGGTGCAGATTAGAGCAATGACATTAGTGGGGAAACAAAAGATGGAATAGTTCTGCAAATTGCGCTCTCTGGAAACTAAGCATCTGCGTGGCAACCTGATTGAAGTATATAATGCTTTAAAAGGGTTCAGTAAATTAAATATTGATGGCATCTTTACCCTTTCTCAGTTAAAAAACAGTGGCATAAATTTAAAAAAAAAAATGGTTGCAGATGTACAGAAATTTGCATTCATCCAAGTGTTAGTTAGTAGTAAGAATAATCTTTCGTTTAATGTTGTGAAGGTGGATAGTTTAAGTAAATTTTAAAGATTTGGACTAATTATCAAAAGGGATGGAAAATTAAAGTTTTATTTAATTTTTTAATTTATTTTATTATTTTATTTGTTGGTGCTGTATAAGCTTTGCTTTCTCACATCATACTGCCAATACTAATACAAATAATTACTTTCTTTTATGATAACTGAAAGTAAGCTGGAAGAGAAATTATTGCAGTTAAAAGTGAACAAGGCAGCTGGGGCTGATGAAATCTGCCCAGTTTTATTAACAGAAGCTAAAAGAGGTAGTCAAACCTTTAGCTTAATACTGAGAGCATCCTTGGATTCAAGTGAAGTCCTTGTAAATTGGAGACGTTGAAATGTATTACCACGTCACTCTAATACAAATAATTACTTTCTTTTATGATAACTGAAAGTAAGCTGGAATAGAAATTATCGCAGATAAAAGTGAACAGGGGCTGATGAAATCTGCCCAGTTTTATTAACAGAAGCTAAAAGAGGTAATCAAACCTTTTTTTGATTCAAGGGGTGAACTGGCTAAGTGTAGCCACCTGAGTTTGACTTTGAGGCAAGGAAAAATAGTCAATAGTTAAAGGAATAATGTAAATCATTTTGATGATTCTGCATTGCTTAACTATTCATTGAGTTGAAGCTAAAAGGCAATTAAAGCATGGATTTGTTAAGGGAAGTCATGCTTTATTAGCTAGTGTGAGGTCATCACAGAGGAACTGGATTCAAAGAATAATTTTGACATTATTTGCTCAGATTTTAGTAAAAATTTTGATACATTCCACATGAGTGATTGTTATTTTTGTCTCCTATCTGATTAAGCAGTAGGAGACAAAGATTAGTTACAAATCATCACTGCTCTGTGTGAACTCACATTATCAATGGAATACCAGATAGTTTGTTGTTGTCCCCCCATTCTTTTTAATATTTATTAATGATATTAATGTAGATACTTCACATTTATCTAAGTTTTTCTGATGATACGAGGTGAGCAGGGTGGTTAATGAAATTAATCAGTGTATGTTACTTCAAGAGGATCTAAATAAATTAGGCAGATGAGTTGAAAAATGGCAGATGTAGATAAATGCAAGGCACAGCATTTGGGTAATAGTAATCCCAGGATAACATATTATTTGCATTATCACTATGCCCAGTGTAGTTAAGACAGGAGTAATTGTACAGTCAAACATGAAGTTCTGTGAGCAGTAGAAAGATGCCACTAGAACAGTTCATGTGGTTTCTTTCAATGATATATACAGGAACTTTGCAAGTAGTAGAGGTGATTATCCTATTGTATAAAGTAATGGTTAGGTTACATCTGGAATATTGCATAGTCTTGTAAACCTCATTTTAGGAAGAGTATACAGTTATGGAAAGGTGCAGAGAATAACAGTAGGATTACTTGGAGACACAAAAGGTTATTTTTACCAAGAAAGACTGGCATTTTTAAAATTGCAGTGTGTAGGTCCTAGGCATCTACTTGGTGACCTAATTAAAACATTTAAAGTTATAATTAACTACAGGGGCTGTAGTTTATGTATGTAACCCTAATGGGTTAAGTAAACTAAATGTTAATAATATCTTTTCTCTTTCTTGGTCAGCACACACGAAAAAGACCATAAATTTATATCAAAAAGGGATGGTTGCAGAATAGATATATACTATTGCAGATTTAGATGAAGGCAATTTCTTGTATGCAGAAATTGCCTTCATCTTAAAGAGTAATTGATTTAATACCTAGTGTTGTGGAAATGGTCGGTTTGAATACATTTAAAGGATTGGACAAATCATTAGAAAGAATGGGCAAATAAAGATTTATTTGCCCATTCTTTCATAAAATATTTTATTTAATTTTCACTGATGTTATATTCCACCATAAGCAATGGTACATTATAGCCATAGTTGTTGATGTGCCGGAAAAAACTTAAATAAACAAACAGCTGATGTTGTATAGCAGTACTTTAACTTTTTTTGATGTTGAATCACTATGTTTGAGTCAAAAGTTATTCAACACTCAATCCACAGTTTTGTAATTATTCAATCACCCCCCATCCTTTTTTGTTTCTTATCTTTTAAGTCAATGGTAAATTCAGTTATGCTCAATGTCCTTTGTTTTGAGAAAAAAAATGAACAAGAACAAGAAAGCAAAGGAAAATGTATGGTACTAAGCAAAAGCTGAACCAAGATCATCTGACATCAACTACATCAGTATATGTAGTGAAAGGAAGTCAGAACGGAAACAGTGCTGATATGATGCTAAAATTTGGTGACCTCCTTTGGGATACCTCACAACATCCACTTTGGAAAGTTCTGTTGTTTATATAAGCTCTGATTCCTTGAGTAATTTTTACAGTAATAAAGTAATAAATTTTTGTACAAGAAATAGGCCAACTGTTTATTTTAGTTCTTGTATGATGTCATTTCCTGGTGACAGAGGGAGTAACATTCCTCTGTGTGGTGTATGTGTGAACCAATGTAAAAGGTACAGTATATACACCACATGAAAATTATACTAGTAATGTACTTTAATGCATTTTTATTTAAGTAAAATTTTGTATTTCTACACCAATCATTAGATTTATGAATTTTTTTTTTTTTTTATAAAATGATTATCAAAAAACGTCCAGCTCAAATCACATGGAAAATTGGCACACATTTTGGGTTAGTAAAAAGTGTTGCATAATTAATATATATAGTTCCACTGTATACAGTTAAATATAGAAATTAAGACTGCAAAATATTTATTATAATCATTATTTAAAATATTAATTTATCTTTATAAATAATTTGAAACTGTATAATTCAGTACATTATATTTGAAAATATTTTATTTCCCTATTATTTCTCTAGATTGTGGAGGCAGTATTATTCTGAACAAATCAGAAAAGGTCCATTTGTTTTCACCTAACTTCCCAGATTATTATCCTCTCTCAGCTGACTGCAAGTGGAATATTTCTTCTTCTGAACCAGTTAAACTTGTTCATATGTCATTTGAAGAATTGGATTTTGCTGATGGGCACTGTCTTCGTATATTTGGAATTGGTAATGATACTAAAGTAAATTACACTTACTTTGGACATGAAACAACACTACCAGCTGATCTTCTAATAGATAAAGATTTTGGTGTAGAGTTTTTATCTTCCTCCTGTAATCACACAGAACATGGAACTTCTCAAAATTATGATAATGGCCCAGGTTTTATTTTGAATGCAACTGCTGTGGGTAAGAATTTCACTTTACATTGAGTTGACTTAAAATTAAAAATGAATATCCTTTTTAGTTAAACAAAAATTCATGACTTATGGAAAATTAACTTTTTGTAGTATTTTCAAAATATCATTATTGGAAATTATATTATGTTTTCAGATATGCAGCAAGAGAGATTTTCTCCAAAAACATGGGGGCATGCACTGTGAATAAACATAAGCAATCTACTACGTGCCCTTTATAATATTAGCTTTAATAGCAGTATTTTTATGTAAGGTTTGCAAAAGCACCTGCTTCTACTCAGAACTGCCATTTTATTTAAACTCACATCTTAGCTAATTTATTACTAACAAGTAAAATTCTCATAGTAAATAAAAATTCTGAAGTATTGACTTCAGAATTTTTAGTTATTATTAGAGTGTGCTTAGTATGATTTCACAAAAAGATGCACTTCATGTTGTTCTCTTTCAGCACGATAACATAACTTTAATTATTTAATAACATACATATCAGTCTGTATCTGTACCAAATAAGATCCCTGCTGAGGCTTGTCACAGACATTCTTTCAGATATAACAAGCTAGGGCTTGTTACCTGGGAGTCTAAAATGTTGATGGAACTAATATTCAGGTGCATTTGCTGAATTTTAGTGAAATCCATTCATTTTGTGACAACCAGATCCTCTGCTTGAACCTTCATGAAGGTGGGACTCTTAGTAACTCTGGTGTACCTCTGTGTGCAAGTTCTGAGACTGCATCTAGCATATTGGAGGTATCCAACCAGGTGGGAACCAGTGTAAAAGGTACAGTATATACACCACACAGGAATGTCACTCCCTCTGTCACCAGGAAATACTAGTTGGATGATGATGCTCATCAGTTAGTGCAATACCACTATTTTACTTATTGGAAGCTTGAAGTAGTGAAATTCATGTATAGTCTCCAAAGTAAAGCTCTGGCAATCCCCATCTCTTCTGTCATGCAGTATGATTGATGTCTTTTGAGGATATAATGGGCATCATTGTGAGATCCAATCTTCCTTACATTTTCAGGGTACAGCTCTAAAATGGTTTTTGCAGGCTGGCTGCTAGATTGTTCACTGTACCAAACTTATTGGTAACCCTCTAGGAGGCATCTGGATCAACTAGTGTATAATCGCATTGCCTCTGCTTGCTAGCTAGTGACTAAGGAAGTCAGAGTAGTGTATGCAAGTGGCATTGTCGAAGCCACATTTAGCTCAAGGAGCTCTGTATATTCTTGCTGTGTGTATGCCATATCCAAATATTATTACTTCATACAATATGTCCTCCACCCTACTATTATTTACTCAATACATCATGAATAGTCAAACTAATAGAAAAAAACTTATATAATAAAAAAAAAAACTTATCTGCAAAAAGGTCTCTCTCCCACAAAAACCTCCTCACATCATTTTAAATCTGATGTCAACAGTAGTCTTCTCATTCTTCAGCACATGCATTGGTACCAAGTATTATAGGTTCTTATTACTTTCATTTTTGTGGTTTTTATTACAAAAAAAAAAAAACCCAACTTTATGGGGGGGATGTTGACTGTAAGAAATGGTCATGTGAAATGTGTTAGAGGGTAAACAGAGAAGCTGAAGCAGATCCAGAATTCAAGTAACCTTCCCCCTTTTAATAACTAGAATTCTGAGGCCGAAATTAAAGCTACTGCATATTCTAACAGCTATGGTGTTACTTCTTCACTGTACAGTTTTTAATAAATACTGTTGGTGAAATGGAGAAAACTGACAAACAGTCAGTCAGTAAATCCAGTGATAAGACTGTCTAGAAAAAATTTATTTGATTTCTAACTGCTTCAAGTCAGGTGACACAGAAGTCTATGGTAGATATAAGCTAGTCTGTAATTAAGTCACAAAGGAGGTTAGGCAAGTGAAGGAAGATTACGAGAAATCGCTGACAAAGGATGCAAGGAAAACAGCAAAGACTTCTTTACTTATATAAACTCTGAAGGGAATGAATGAGATTGGTCCACTTGATATCAATGGTTGGACTGTAGATGATCATTCTCAGATAGCTGCCAAACTAAATGAGTATTTTGCATCTATATTCACACGTGAGGAGTTATTCAAGGAGGAGAGGGCCAGATGTTTTTCAAACTCTAACAGGGAGCTAAATGATTTTGTAATAACTGAGAGCAAAGTGGAGAAATTGTTGAAGTTAAACATAAGAAAGGTGGATGTGGTCTATCCACCTTTTTAACTTTTTGTAGCATTTTCAAAATATCATTGGAAATTATATTATGTTTTCAGATATGCAACAAGAGAGATCTAAAGGATGCAGCAAAGGAAGTAACTGTAGCCATGATTATAAGAGCACCATTGAACTCAGGGGAAGTCTCCACGGAATGGAGATGCTTAAATGTATCTCCAATTCACAAAGGATGACACAAGTAATTACAAATCTGTTAGTTTAACTTCTGTTCCTGAGAAAATAATGGAGTTAAAGAAGCATTGGATCATCTAGACAAGACTGCAGTAATAATTCAGACACAGCATGGGTTTGTTAAGGTCAAGTGTTGTCTGAATAATTTTATTGGATACTATGACGTGGTCACAAAGGAACTGGATGCAAAAAATAATATTGATATCATATACTTGGATTTCAGGAAAGCTTTTGAAACTGTTGGCCAGTGGGTAGTACAAGGCAGAAGACTACTGTACAAATTGGATTAGTATAGCACTAAGGGCAAGTTGCTACAATGGATAAAAGGATGGTTGAGTAGGAGAAGACACAGTGGTAATCAGTGGACACTGCTCTTCTTGGACTAATGTTATTAGTGGTGTCCCCCAGCGTTCGGTGTTGAGCCCATTGTTGTTTTGTATATTTATCAATGATTTTGATGAAGGTATATCAAGCTTAATGTCGAAGTTTGCAGATGATACAAAGGTTGGCAGAGTTGTTAATGACAGTATGAAGCTGCAACAGGATATGGAAAAGTTGGGTAGATGGGCAGAGAAGTGGCAACTGTTTAACATTGACAAATGCAAAGTACTGCATATGGGTAGCAGTAACCCAAGAGAAATGTACCATGTGGTGTTACACTCAGGGCAGTGGAGAATGAAAGGGACCTTGGGGTAATTGTGCAGTCAGATATGAAGTTTTCTGAGCAGTGCAGACAGGCTGGAATTTTGCGAGCAGGGATAAGAAGGTGATTATCCCCTTATATAAGGCAATGGTCAGGCTACACCTTGAGTACTGTGTACAGGTCTGGTTTTAGCAACTCTACATCCTTCCTCATTTTAGGAAGGTGTAGAGTTGCTAGAACAAGTACAGAGAAGGGCAATAAGACTGGTGAAGGGAATATAAGGGGTGCTCTTATGAAGAAAGGCTTAAGTTCTGCAAATTGCAGCTTCTGGAGACTAGGCACCTGCGAGGCAATCTGATTTAGGCAAATGAGGCCTTGAATGGATTGAGCAGGCTTAATGCTGATGGGATTTTTTCTCTTGCTCAGAGTACAAACCTGAGGGGGCATAGATTCAAACTGAGGAAAGACAGTTGTAGAATAGATGTGTAGAAGTTTGCCTTTAGCCAGTGGGTAGTTGATTGCTGGAACAAACGTCCATCTGTTGTTGTGGAAGTTGATAGGTTAAATAAATTCAAGGCAGAACTAGACAAACATTTGGAATGAATGGATCAGTGAAATGGAAATGGGTTTGCTTTTTTTTTGGCTGATGCTGTACAAGCTTGCTTTCTTGTATCATGTGCCTCTACTAATGCTAAATTTATGTGATTACACAGCTTCTGAGAATTAGGTGAAAGAGATGAGACAATACATCCATAATACAGTCAGTCCTCATATAACACGTGTTTACATTACACGAATTCGATCATACGCGATTTATAAATAAGGGAATGATGTCATATATAACACGAACCGAATTTGCTTATGCATAATTCGCCTTTGTATTTACAAGAAATGGCAGTCGAACGTGGAATCACCCCAACTGAATGTAACTCGATAGGAATGAAGAGTAGATTCTGAAAATGTATTTATGTTTTTCATATCAGTGAAGGGGAAACATTTCACCATGGTAACGTAAAAACCCACATAATTCCAGCTATTGGTATTATCGCAAATGCAATTAGATCGCGTTTACCACCAGTTTATAACAGATTCCACCAGCAGAAATGCAACTGGAAATTGTTTTTATTGTTTTATGGTAGTAACCCCCAGAAATGTGCTTTAGTAAAATGTGAGGTGTTAATAGTGTGTCGCTGCCTTTACTGTGTTTTTTATTCAGTTGCTACATGTGCACATCTTTGTTTATGTGAATCAAGCGTGCCTCCTCATTTTGTAATTGTGCTTTATTCCCTAAAGGTGAGGAAAATACTTAAGGTGTGAAAAGGAAGCAACTGGTGAAAACACTACAGATTCAGAGAGAAAAATAAAAGCAATATCGATAGGCATAGGTGGACTTGGTCAATGCCAGGAATTAGAAGTATGCAGAGAAAATAAAAACTTTCATAGCAGGAACAACTCAAAGTAACAAAATCCATTAGATCAAGGCACAAAGAATTGGAAAAGATGGAACGTCTGTTTGGATAGAAGATCAGACAAAGAACAAGTTTGCTTACGATAGAAGCAAAAGCATTAGCCATATTTTATTACGTAATAAAATACGTAAGTATTTTATTATGATTATTCATTGTGTTTGGTTACAAATGTGTGTTCAATCTTGAGTGGTCGGCACCTAACCCTATTTTTCCTATAGGGCCTGTTATTTATATTGCATGAGGGTTTCTAGGAACACAACTATCATGCTATACAAGGACTGACTGTATAGGAGTTCCAGATTTTAAAGATGAAAGAGGGAAGTTCAGGGTTGAAAACAGATTTATTTGGCAGGAAATTGTTTGCTAATATCAGGCTGTCTATTGTTAAAGTTATTTCATTGAGCACTGGTCTTGTGTTGTACTCTTCTGCTAGGATTGCTTTTTTTCTCTGTGTAATTGTAGTTGCATAATGTAGTAAAACACTTCTTCCACAAAAAAAAAAAAGCTTTCAACTCTCTTTTATTGGGATATCCTTAATAAGAATGTAGGAATTGTATTATTTTTTGATGCATAATGAACCTGTTGTCCCGGGTCTGCCCATTTGTCTGTAAGCAATATAACTCCGCCCCCAGCGAATGGATTTTCATAAAATTTTATATTTAGTTCTTTTAGAAAGATTTGTTGAGCCACCCTGAATTTCGTTAAAATCAGACTAACAGAAATCTAACAATTATTATTATTATTTTTTATCCACCATCTTCATGTTATAACTTGATTCTCAGCTGATGGATTTTCATGAAGTTTTTTTATATTTTGCTCTTTTAAAATGATTTGTTGAGCCTTCCCAAATTTCATGCACAAGGAAGCAAACTGAATTCATATCCTCTTTCTGTTCCAGTTTTGGAAATGCTCTTGACAGCTAAGTCCAAGCAGCAATGCCATTTTATAAACGTTTTATGTTTAAAAGCATATTGTACTGGTAAATCATCCCATAGATGTATTTTAATATGAAATGCGTATTTTGTTAGTGAAATTTAATTCCTAGTGCAGTGTTGGACTTATTTCCTGCTTTTTGGAAAGAACTGCTTTTTTTTTTTTTTTTTTTTTGGCTGCTATGTAGTACAAATAACTTACTTGTAATTTAGTATGCAAATATTCAATCATGATTTAAGAAATAGCATCCAATATTTACTTATTTTTCAGATTGTGGTGAAGTTATAAATGCGACTGAAGGTAATTTTACGACTCCTGGATATCCCAAGCCAGTTGAGAATAACACATTGTGTATGTGGATACTCAACGTTCCACCCAAGCAGAGTGATGGCTCCATAAATATCATTATTTATAATGTTGTAACTAGAGATGATGATACCTCCAATTAGTAAGTATTATTTTTATTACTGGTATTAGGGGTAGTCAGAGGCTTGTCTAAAAATAGGCAGTGGGCAAGCACCAGTGGACTGTTCAGCTGAAGATATAACTCCCCTATCCCCCTGCCCCCATGGGTAGTACAATTGGTAGGATCACTATCATCTCCGCACTGGGCGGAAAAGATCTGAGTTCAAGTCCCATAGATGTGAGGAATTTTTATGGGCTTTTTTTTTTTTCTCCCCACAACATTGCAGAGTTAGTCAGCCTCATGCAAGGGTAGCATCGTTATTTCACCCAGAAACTCTGGTTTTTCATCTGGCAAACACAAAATCGAGCACAGAACATAGTTTAAAAGAGTATGAGTATGGCCTTAGTCACTGATGAGTATGGCCTTAGTCACTGATGCTCCTAAAACTTTACTACTACTATTCCCCCCCCCCCCCAATATGGTGACTTTATCAGTAAAATTGTAGTTGGCCCCTCATAATAAAAATATAATTCAGTAGATTTTCTTAACATTAGACACCTAATTTTTATTTATTACAGTTATACTTTAATTTTAAACTTTAACTTTTTATATTCCTGTAAATTTCATTTTTTTCCCCTCATTTCTAGTGGTGCATGACATTCATGCAGTATAAAAGAGTTTATGATTAATCATGATTGCAGTTAGTTTTGGTTTCTGATCATGTAATTTGTACTTTGAACCTACTGACTAATTATCCCAAAATATGAATTTTGTAAAATTTGATCTATAATTAAAGCAAATCGAAGCAAAAGCCCCATTTGACAATTTGATTACTTACTTGTCTCTCAAAAATATGTTTTTTGTGGGGTTATATACAATAATTTCTTTGTATTAATGTGTTACCTAATAATGTATGTAAGTTTACTTTGAAAAATGATCTTAATTCAGTTAGAATTTATGAATATTTGCCTTCTGATTTTAGTTTTGGTGGGATTTAATTAAATTGAACTTAATATGAAAAGAGATTATTTATTTAAATCTTTGAGCGGTCAAGCACAAGCATACTCAGGATTATCTGAATGCTAGCTCAGCACTATGCTTAAGTAAACTTTGCACTTTTTTTTTTTTTTTTTTTTAAATGAACAATTTTAGGTCAAGCAGAAGCATTACTTTTCTAGGATTTGAGCTATAAAGATTATATCAAAGTAATGAGAATTTTTATAGCCGAAAGCAAGGCTTTAGAAAACTTCTTATGCACACAATATTTAAAACTGAAAATTAAACTGGGAATATATTAGAATGCATATTTTAAAATGGCTGGCTAGTGAAAAAGGATTGTATTTACAGTGCATTAGATTTTTTTTTTCACACTTTTGAGGATAAATTAAACAAATTTTCTTATGATTAAGCAGAAACAGACCAATAATTCATCACCTGCAGCAGAGGAAGCATTGATTTGAATTTACCATCAGGTCAATAAATAAGGTGCTAGTCAGAAGTTACAACTGCTAATAAAGTAATGAAGCATGTTAACCTTGACAGAAGTACTTATTGAGTTTCATTTATTATGAATATGTGGGATATGAATAACTCCATCTGTGTTGCAAAAGATTTTTATTCTAACTTTGGTTTGCAGATAAACCTTAGCGAAATTTCTTTTCCATATGATTGTTTTCAAGTTTTGTTGGCAGATGAATTATTAAAAACCCTTGCAAGAAATAGATGTGCAAATTTTGTACTCTTTACCACCAAATTATTGGTTTTCATGTGTAAATGATTAAACCTCCACAAATGCCTTGGAAATTGTAATATTTCTGGCATTAATTACATTGCTAGTGATCCTAGCAATGTAATTAATGATCTTAATTCAGTTAGAATGTATGAGATTCCAAACTCCGGTTTGGAATTTCACCAATTTGAGATTCCTGCAAGCGGCAAAGTGCATCACAGGATTACAAAATTCTTCTTAAATACAGTACGCGTTCCCTTTCACTCAACTTGGCAACTGAAGACGTTTTAACGAAAGTCCACCCTATTGGCTTATTCACTATTTAGATTTTCAACTTTAATCAACCTCACGACAACCAAAGACTGAGTTAGTGCACTTCTACTTCCTTGCGTATATTTTAATCCCGTTTCCATTGTAATTACCACTTATTCATCCCCTTAATTTTTTAAAAAACCAATCACCTTAAAGTTAGCCAATCTCTTATTATTCAAACCATAACAATTGCAGATCGATCAAGGGTGAGTACTGGAAATTTAAGCTTTTGCTATTTTTGAATTTACATTGCTAGGCAATGTAAAAAAAAATACCAGAATTAGTGGTGCAACTTTGAGGAATTGCTGTCTTGTATTATTATCATGCCTACATTTTGCAGATAGTTCTCAGGTTACAAAAAGTGACAGTGATTTGTGATCTGAGATGCTTAAGTGGACTACTCACTTCAGCCATGTATTTGAAAGGGTCGTTCCTGAGAAAAAAGATCAAGAATGTTGGCTGTGTAGTTTGGATTGTCTGGTATTCTGGTAGATAAATGAACAATCTGTGCAAGGCCATTAGTAATTGCAAAAACCTCAGCATCTTAACCAGCTGGGTCCATGTGACTAGAAAACAGAAGCCAAATGGAGTTGTGAACATTAAAATCGTCTAGGAAAATTACCTCACTGTTACGGAAGTTGGACTGGAGAAAGTCAAGTTTCAAAGAAATGTAGCCAAAGAGTTACAAGTGACAGTGGCAGCAGGTGAATTTGACAGAATGGGGTAGAGAGATTTTAAGCTACAGCAGATCAAAAAGAGGAGGTTCCATACTAAGTCTCTGACAGGGAATATCAGAACAGACATACGAACAAGTATACTACCTTTGAAGCAAAAGGAATCGTACAGTAAATAATTAGGACAACTGAGTTGAGTGGTGACTGAATCAACCAGTAGTTGAGATTCTGTCAGAAAAAGTAAGTGGGGCTTGTTATACTGTAAGTGTAAATGGATGTCGTTGAGACTGGAACTGAGACCATGTATATATGTGAAATGGATGAGAAAGTGTTTTGGAGGTTTATATCTTTAGATGTTTTGGAGGTTCAGATAAGTCTGTTCTGTTCATTTTACTATTATGATGTATTGAGTAGTAAGAAAAGGTTGGGTGGACACGAGGTGTGAAGTAATGAAATTTTTGAATATGGCGCACACACAGCAAGAATATATCCAGATCCTTGACATAACATGGTCTTGATAATGCTCTCTGCATACACACTACTTGGACTCCTTTCAGTCACTATCTAGCACAGTAAAGGCAGTGAAATTATATGCTAGCTGATCTCGGATGCCTTCTAGAGAGTTACCAATAGGTTCAGTCTGGTGGAGTATCTAGTGGCCAGCCTGCAAACTGTTTTTGAGCTGTGTCTTTACATCTGTCTTGCAACCTCTCTTTTCCAATTTAAATTTGTTCCCTTGTTTATATTATTCAAGAAAGAGTAAATATGCTGTTATCATTTAGTTTTTTTCAACCCATTCAAAGTCTTAAGCAATTCAATCAGGTCTCCTCTCATATGCTTAATTTCCAGATGCTTCAATTTACGAATATCTTCTTTCTTGATAAGATACCCTTTTCTGCCATTGACTCATCTTGTTGCTGTTCTTTGCGGCCTTTCCAACAGATTTACATCTTTCCTAAACTGGGGCCCTCCAAACTTGTACGCAGTACTCATAATGCAGTCTTGCCATTGTCATAATACAGGATAGATACTGCTTTAGATAATGTACATTCGTTATTTTTTACCGTTATACATCTATACATGTGCTCCTCTGATCCCCGTGGCCATTTTGTAGAATAAACAGAAAATTTGTTTGAGATTAGAAGCTAATGTGCCTTATAAATCCAAAAAAAAAAAATAAATAAATAAACCAAAACCGTTGTTTTAGTGGCTCTTTTGGTATTGTTTCAGCAGGCTCGTGCATGTTGCTGTTGTGGTTACATGTTCTCTTGGTTTTAGTGTAATGGTAATTTGTTTTTTGATGTATTGTTCTGCCACTGGTGAATGACATCATTAAAAATGTAAGACATGGAGTTTTTTTACCATTTAGTTGCACCCTATTGAGAAAATTTATAAGCAAGATGGAATATGTTACTGAACAGCATGTTTTTGTGCAAAAATGTTTTGTACAACTGACAGTTTTATTATAGTGCAGTATCAGTTTAAAGTGAGATTTGGTTACTGAAAAAGTCAGTTTTTTCTAACAAAATGCCGAAACACCACATAATGAGTGTGGTTCTTCATTTCCTGAACAAACAGTTTAATGATAAGATAGCCTCTAATTGATATCATAGATGATTGGATGGGCTTGGCCACAACACTCACCAGATCTGAATCTCTGCAGTTATTTTCAGTGAGGATCCCTGAAGGACAGTGTTTACAGGAATAACAGATATACAGTTGAAGAACTAAAAGGTAAAATCATAGCTGTAGTATGGAGAGCAACTAGGGGGGGGAAATGGCAGCATTATGGTTGAACTTCACTTCGATATCTGCAGATAGCCTTGGATGCACAGTTATCACATACTGAATATGTTTTCACTTGAATAATACACCAATACATCAAAATATATAGTTATGGCTTTTCTTGCTAACTCTGTATGTGTTATACCATATTTCTGAATTTGTGACACAAGGGAATTTTTTACTATACTATATTTCTTATGAATCAGATGATTGTCAAATGATCTTTATACTTTATTTTTTTTTTAATTTGTTGTCAGGGTTAAAGTTCATGTTATCATGCAAGTCCAATAATCCATTATTTGAGTGACCAACTAGCAACATTAATATGGTTTCCCCTCTGAATGCCTATATACAAAATGAAGATTTTGCCTCAGAACAGTAAAAACTATATTCACACACTTTGAAATAAACATAATGTACAATACATACAGTTTTCTTTTGGAATTAAGGCATGTTAAGGCTCTCAGATATGCCAGACAAGCTATACTTGCTATCTGGGAGTCTAAAACGCTGATGGAACTGATATTCGGGCGACACTCAAGTCAAGTGGACCCAATTTCGGCGAAGTCCGGACGGTCTGTGACAGCCAAATCCTCTGCTTGCACCTTCACGATGGTGGGACTGTTAGTAATCCTGGGTATAACCTCCATGCACAAGTACATGGTGGGTGACCACCCAGGTGTGAACCAACGTAAGCAGGGGTCGAGGTGTGGCGCCCACACCACATGGAGGAACGCCGCACCTCTATGTTACCAGGCAGTACTAGGTGGTAGATGACTCTCATCAACCGGTGAAATACCACCACTTTGCTTATTGGAGGCTTGAAATGGTGGAACCCATGTTTAGTCTCTAGAGCTAAGTTCCGGTCAACCTTTCCCTATCTCTTCCATCATGCAGTATGATTGATGACTTTTGAGGTTATGATGAACGTCGTGGCGAGATCCAATATTCCTTACATTTCGAGGGTACAGCTCTAAAACGGTGTTCGCAGGCCGGCCACTAGTTAGTACACCCGACTGAACCTATTGGTAACTCTCTAGGAAGCTTCCGGATCAGCTAGTGTATAATCTTGCTGCCTCTACTCTGCCAGATAGTGACTGGAGGGAGTCCGAGTAGTGTGTATGCGGGGAGCATTGTCGAGGCCACGTTATGTCAAGGATCTGGGTATATTCTTACCACATGTACGCCATATCCAAAAATTCCATTACTTCATACAGCAGGTCCCACCTACTTTTCCTTACTATTGAATACACCATGAATTGTCAAACTAATAGAGCAAGCTTATCTGCGAAAAGATCTAAACCTCCCAAGGACTTCCTAATTCATTTCACAAATATACGTGGTCTCAATTCTAATCTCAACGATGTCCATTTCCACTTGCAGTCTGCCAAACCCCATGTACTTTTTCTGACAGAATCTCAGTTATCGGTTGATTCATCTACTGCTCATCTCAGATGCCCAAATTATTCGCTGTATGATTCCTTTCGCCTCAAAGGTGGTACTTGTGCATATGTCCGTTCTGATATTCCCTGTCAGAGACTTGGCAATTTGGAATCTCCTCTCTTTGATCTTCTCTGGCTTAAAATCTCTCTACCTCATTGTGTCAGATTCATCTGTTGTCTCTACCGTTCTCCCAACTCCACTAATCACTTGGAGCTCTTTGACTTCCTCTCTTTGCAACTTGACTTTCTCCAGTCCAACTTTCCTAACAGTGAAGTAATTTTCCTTGGTGATTTTAATGTTCACAACTCCAGCTGGCTTCCGTTTTCTAGTCACACCGACCCAGCAGGTCGAGATGCCGAGGCTTTTGCAATTACTAATGACCTAGCACAGATTGTTCATTTACCTACAAGAATACCGGACAATCCTAATCATACAGCCAATACGCTTGATCTTTTTCTCACAAACAACCCTTCTAAGTACACGGTCGAAGTGATAGGTCCTTTAGGCACTTCAGATCACAACTTGGTGATTGTCTCTTCTCCAATGGAACCTTTATCTCATGGCTATTCCCAACCACGTGTTGTTTGGCATTACAAGAATGCAAAATGGGATGACCTGCGAGACTTCTTTTCTTCTTTTCCTTGGTCGGATTACTGTTTCAAAACTTCTGATGTCAACGTTTGCTCAGATCGTGTCAATGAAATTATTCTTGCAGGAATGGAATCCTTTATCCCACACTCCACTTTAAAATCTCGTCCTTTATCTAAACCTTGGTTTTCCAATAAATGTGCTAAGGCTGTCCAAGAGAAGAATGTTGCATATCGTAATTGGCTTGTTTCTAATTCTTCAGTTTCATTTTCTGCCTACACCAAAGCTCGCAACAGTTGTAAAGCAGTTATTAACCAGTCCAAACTAGAGTTTGAACAGGCTAAGAGTAGAAAACTTGCTTCTTGCCCTAATGGTAGCCGAGCATTCTGGTCTCTTGCCAAAGCTATTGGCCGCAACTTTTGCCCATCTTTGCTCCCACCTCTGTCCAAACCAAATGGTTCTGTTGCCACTTCAGCCAAGGATAAAGCTGACCTGCTAGCATCCCATTTTTCTTCCAGCTCATGTATTAATGATCTTGGTAAAACACTTCCCACCATTCCCAACACGCTCCATTCAATGCCTCCTGTGGTCTTCCGTCAAAAGGATATCAGAAGGATTTTGATGAATCTTGATGCTAAGAAAGCTCCAGGTCCTGATGGTATTTCTCCACTTGTTCTCAAAATCTGTGCTCCTGAACTTACTCCTATTCTTTGCCGCCTTTTTTCACTTTCTTATTCCAAAGGTGTTTTTCCTTCTGCTTGGAAATTTGCTCATATCCAGCCAGTTCCTAAAAAGGGTGACAAATCCCTCCCATCCAATTATCGTCCCATTGCAATTACTTCTACTCTTTCTAAAGTAATGGAGAAATCAATTAACCGCCAACTCTTAAACTACCTAGAAACCTTCCGTCTGATCAACGATCACCAGTATGGATTCCGTCAGTGTCGATCCACTGGAGATATTCTGGCTTATGTTACCCATTTATGGACTAATTCAATGGAAAGGTTCGGTGAAACACAAGTAGTTGCTCTTGACATCTCAAAGGCTTTTGATCGTGTTTGGCATAAAGGTCTTCTAAACAAGCTTCCATCTTATGGTTTGCCAACTGTTTTTATTAATTGGTTATCCAGTTTTCTCTCTGATCGCTCACTGAGGGTGATGGTAGATGGCTCTCTGTCTTCTAACTTCTCCACTAATGCAGGTGTCCCCCAAGGTTCAGTTCTTTCCCCCACTCTTTTCCTCTTGTATATCAATGACCTTCTTCCATTGACTGGAAATCCTATCCATAGTTTTGCCGATGATAGCACATTGCATTCAACTTTCCATTTTGAGAAACCTTGTCCTGCTCAATCAGCTTCAACTTCTCGAAAATCTACTACCAATTCCTTAAATGCCGATCTTCAGGTAATTCTCCAGTGGGGCAAAGACAACTTAGTTGATTTCAACCCTTCTAAAACTCAGTCTTGTCTTATATCTCGCAAAAAGGATTCTTCTACTCCTATGCTTATCTTTAGTGACACTCCGATTTCTAGGCAAAATGATATATCTCTTTTGGGGATTACCCTGACTTCTAATCTCTCTTGGCACAAGCACATTACAAATATTGCTTCCTCTGCATCTAAAAAACTTGGTTTTCTCTTTCGCTCTCGGCGTTACTTTTCTTCCAAACAGCTGCTCACTCTGTATAAATCGCAAATTCGCCCTGCCATGGAATATTGTTCCCATATCTGGGGTGGTGCCCCCAAAACCTCTCTCCGGCTTCTTGATTCCATTCAGAAGAGGGCAGTTAGGTTAATTAATGATTCATCTCTAACAGAGTCTCTCCACTCGCTTTCTCATAGACGCACTGTTTCTGCTGCATGCCTCTTCTACAGATACTTCCATGGTCACTGTTCTTCTGAATTGGCTTCTATAATTCCTGCTCTCTCTTTCAAAACAGTCCGAACACGTGCCGCCACCAGCCAACATCCACTTACTGTCCAACTTCAAACCCACAGAACCAACTTTTCATCTTCCTCATTTATTCATTCAACTGCCGTTTTCTGGAACAACCTTCCTTCATACGTATTTTCTGAAAATTACAATGTACAGAAGTTCAAGTCCAATGTCAACAAATATCTTCTTTCGTCTTCTTAACCTCAAACCCAAGCACGGTACTAAGTACTATAGGTTCTAATACCTCTCGTGTTTGGGGTTCACATAAAAAAAAAAAAAAAAAATGTTTACATTCTGCAATTAATTTATGGCATGGGGAGGTTTCTTTGAAGGTAACAGGATTTTCTTATTATCAATAAACAAAATTATCAAAGAGTTAATAATTAGCAATGGGGTAAACTCAAAAGAGTTTTTCAGTCCAGCAGTTACATGAGGCATTAGACTGACACAATGCATTTTGGTTATTGTAGTTGTAAACAATACTAATAAATAAATAAATATTTGAAGATCGTTCTTTATTCATTAACAGCATTATACTGTATGTTTTGGTGCTTTGTATGCAGTGTTCGTTAGTCAGGCATTTGTCACTTAGAGTGACAAATGTTTGATATGGATTTTCTGGATTTGTTCAGATTTTGTCTTTTTTAGATTTGTGTTGCTTCAATATGTCAGGAAAAGTTAATGTAAAGAAAAAATTTGAAAGCTTTTAATTTTCACAGAATTTAATTATTAGTACATTATTAGGTCTACTGATGATTAAATAAGTCATAACATAAGTTTGATTGGCATCAACAAACATATACAGTAGAAAGATTTTTGCTTCTCACAGTGCACAGATTTTACTGTACATAAAAAGAATTATCTTATTAAAATAAAGTAATAAAATTATACCCATATGCCTCTTTTTTTGATGGGATGTTTATCCCCATCACCAGTTATAAGCATTTAATTGTTGATGGGGATTGACACATTCTGATGTGCCTAAAATTGCAAAATCAGTACTAATATTTGTATGAAAGTCCTTAAACAAAAAGTTAAATATCAAAGGATGGAACATTAGTTAATACAAGTAGAATGTTTGAAATTATATAAAACAGACTAGGTATATGCAAAACCATTTGTTTCATTTTTTTTTTTTTTTTTTTTTTTTAGTAAATTACTAGTCTATGATGGACCTTCTGTGAGAGATCAAATCATTTCCAATAATTCACATGAAGTGTGGAGCAGGACTAATACACTTATCTTTGCATATCATCATCTGAATAAATCTAGTGGCTCTACAGGGATTGTTGTGTCATATCGCGTGCATGGTAAGAAAGTTTAATCGTCTTTATAATAGTGTATTTATGAAGTTTATTTCAAGCAAAAATCTTAATTTAATCTTAGGGGGAATGTTGCTTCATGATTTTCCACTCTACATTTCTTACACTAGAAGAAAGAACTTTACACTGTCTGCACACATATTTGCAGTTGGTGTAAGTGTTTCTAACCCAGCGAGTTTGGTGGTCTCTTGCAAGTGACCTTCAAAAATAATGTTCCCTTCTTAACTATTATTAAAAATCTGAAATTTTTTTCCTTTCTAAATATAGATAAACTTACTACAATAGTTTTTGACATGATTTTTTTTTTATGGTTTTCATACAGAAATTGCACATAACCTGTTAGGCGACCTTACATTGTCTTGCAACTATTTGGCTTTTTGCGTGAAGAGTGCCATGATGCCAGATGCACTGTTACTGTGTTTGTTTATAGTTTCAGGTTTCTTGTTTTCTTTCTTCCGGTAGCTCATTAAATATATATAGTCTTATCCTAGTTGTTTTTGAAAGATTTGTTATTCTTTTTGCATGGTAAAGATGAGAACACAAGTATATTCTCTCAAGATGGATGCTAGTCTGTGGGAAGCAACATTAGTTAATTTCAAATTTAAATTGCTGTGAAACTTGCCAGATCTGAAATACTCAAAAATGGTATTTATCTAGTAATATAGTAATATTTCAGCTTATTATATAATAATAAGCTGAAATATATATATGCACGTTTAAATTTTGAGGTTTAATGATCTTTTAAACTGTAAAATGGAAGTGACTGAGAGACTGATGTTTCTATTTTATGTCTTGTTTTTTTGAAAAATTTATGAAGCACAATATATCATTTTAATTTTTTTTTTTATTAAAACAGTTTTACAATAAGTATTGCAATCCACAAGAAAATATGAAATACTGGCGTTGTTCAAGCAGAATTCGAAAAAAAAACCAAAACATTTTCCAGAAATTAATTTTTTTTAAAAATTTTGCTATTGGATTTTATAATTCAAGTTTTATGTTATACTACAGTTTTTTTTTTTTTTTTTTTCCCTTGTAGATTTCTTTTGTTTTGCTAAACCTAAAAATATTATAAATTAAGTGTAGATGCTATGCTGGGCATGTAAAATTTGCTTCCTTATGCAACACATTTACCAACTGCAATCAGACATAGTGTGTTATTATTGTGTGGTTTATTGATAGTAAAATTCTGATATATATCATTGGCAGTCAAACTTTGTCATGAGTAAACATTTTTTGAGAGGAATGCCATTAATAGAATTGTTACAAAAATTTGTAAGCAAAGCAATGCTTTCAAGTTAGTACCACATGTAAATTTCCCGTTATTAAGTCAGCTGTTGAGGTGATAACCAGCATATTTTGATTGAGAGCGGCCTCAATCATGGTTAGGCACTACCAGTGAGATGTCATCATGGAATTTATTATCAGAAAACTGTGCAATAATATTATAAATGTGAATTTGACATAAGCAACAGTGTAATACTTTGGGAAATTACAACTTTGCCCCGTGTATAACATTCTATGCTTAGCAGGCAAGATTAAGCTGATGAAATTACCATTCTGTATTGTAAAATTAGAATTTAATAGAAAAAATAAATTGTATACAGGATGCAATTATATTCTCTGAATAAAATAGAATTAAAAAAAAATCGATAAAAAAAATCCACTTATGTGACTGCATGTCATGTGCTTTGTTGGTGAACTAAAGCAAGAACTAAGGCAGCTTATACTAGGAAGTAATATATGTTTGGTTGTTTTAAACTGAAAATCCAATGCATTAATAAAAAAATCACTATGTGCATTTTTTTTTTGACTTCTTAGCATGTGCCTAAGAATCTATTAGTTTTAACATGTCTGCCCCCATGTGTAACAACATTTATGAATAAATTTTATATGTGAACCTCCTTCACTTTTCTTTATATTCAAAAGGGATTTTTTAGTTATAATTGCCAAAAATTTCTTATTTATTTTTCTCTCACTTCCTCTTTAACTTCTTGGGTCGTGACATTCTGAATTCCTTGTATTTACAGATCTTCCCCAGATATCTTTTACAGCTTCCACTAAGCTTTTCTCAAATTTTTGCCATTCCTCATCTGAAACATTAGCATCAGGAATGCCATTTAAATTTTTAAGTGAGAACATTCTATATTTAATGGTCATTAGCAAATTGGAGAAGCTTAAATTTTTGTCCATTTTAATGCTTTATACCTTTTCTTTGACTAGTTGTTTACAATCCTTTTTATTTGTTTCTATTATGCTTCCTCACTGTAAACTTGAGGCTATGCTTATGCAGAAATACCATGTTTTTAATTGCCATTTAAATTCTGAGCAAGAGAGTCTCTATTTAATGGTTAGCAAATCTGAGGTATTTCAACTTTTGTCCATTTTAACACTTTATATCTTTGTCTTCAACTCGTTGTTTACAATCCTTTTCTTGTTTATGTTGTGCTTCCTTGATGTAAACTTGAGGTTATCTTTATGCAAAAATACTATGTTTAATTAAGAGTGCACAAAGTTCTAGTAGCCTTTTACCATTATTGTTAGGTTTACCTTTCTCTCAGAATTTTCCTGTAGATGTAATTATTTCCTGTCCTTACATCTCCAGCCAGTATTATTCTTTCTGTCATAAGTTTTACTGCTCTTTCTAAGATATTAAAGAACTGTTCTATTTCATCCTCTTTCTTTTGAGTCTCCAACTGAGATGTATGCACAGATTCATCACCCAAATTTTCTATATTAAATTGTTCTAACATAAATCCATTGGATAATGTTCCTCAGCCAGTTAAACTTTCTTCTAAACTAGTTCTAAAAGCTACTGTTACACTTTTTGCTATAAGATGTATTGATAGTTTAAACAATTTAGTGTGAAAGACTTTTAGCTTTTTGACACTGAATTTTTATGATGTAGAAGTCTGTTAAGCTTTGTTACATGTATTGCTTCCCCCATAAAGTATTTTACTGCAAATCGGATGTTTAGTTCAGCATAGTGTAGAGGGGCACAAACTGGAGCAGAATAGGTTTTTGCTAAATTATTTGTTCATGTTTTTGTATATTTTATTGATAGATTTGTCCTTTGTATTTCAATAGAACTTTTTTGATTTCCATGTAGTAAAAAGTCAGCTAATGATAATGTTGCTGCTTGAATATCTTAAATATGATTAGAGTACTATTATTTGTAGCATGCAACAAGTCAATGCAGTGTGAAAATGGTATATGTCTCCATCCTGACTGGCGTTGCAATGGTAAAAATGATTGTGGAGATTACAGTGACGAGAAGAACTGCACTATAATTCCTGATCATGGAGGAAGTCCAGCAGAAAGTGGCAGTACGTATCATTTTTATTTGTTACTTTTATTATTTAAATGCCTACTCTGTAATTTGTAGTAATGCTGATATTTAGAACAAATAAAATAAGATAAAGTAGTTCTAAGTTATCTAGTTCATATAATTTTAGGGATCTTTAATAGCCAGTGGACAGTTTCACCTTCTCTGATTAAAGATTTATATATAAAAATTATGGAAACCAGTATTATTAATTAAAACAGTTCAAATATATATCAATACAGTAATACCCTGAGTTACTCTACTCGGAGTTACGCGGTTCTTGATTTTTTTGGCTTGGCAACACTGCCGCCCACTATCTTCAAGGTCGTTTTTCATATGCTATTGATATACGGTGCGACGGCGGAGAGTGAGAGTGAAAGATGAACAAAATTCAACTTTGCTGCCGCATGAGCTGCACAAATATACAAGAATTTGCATTCCAGCTGTCATATTTATATGTGTGCATCTGGAAGAAACTTTGTCCATTTTTTTTTTCAAAAACGAGACGAAAACAACGCCAGAAACTGATCATGTCGCTCATATAATAGAAGTTGTTAATCTTGCCAGGCAATTAGATTTGGAAGTCAATGGTGATGATGTCAACGAGCTGTTGGATTCACATAGTGAGGAGCTGACAATGAATGAGCTCATAGAGATGTGTGAGCAAAACATCACTGAATTATCCGACACTTCAGACCCACCAGAAAAGCACATGACAATTGCAAGCTTGACAGAAGGTCTCAGCCTAATTGAAAAGGGCTTAAAAATTTTAGAAAACATAAGACTCCAACGAAGAACGCATTATAGCTACAAAGCAAGGAATAAAAAATTATTAGCTTGCTACGAAGAAATTCTGCGTGAAAAAAAGAAGGCGCTGTGTTGTCAGATGATTTTGTTAGATTTTATGAAGACATTGAAATAATTTTTTACGTAACTCATTTATTTTTTAATACATAATTTGTATTAATATGTATAAATAACTGCAATTTTATTAAATATTTTTCTTTTAAACTAGTGTTTTTGTTAGTCCTTGGTCCCAATTAAACAAAATTTATATGCAAAGTTGTACCCCGACTTACACGAATTCGACTTAAGCGATTTTCGTCGGGCCCACCTATCGCGTAACTTCAGGGTATTACTGTATATTATTTTTGTTTCCTGATTGAAATTTTTACTATCAATATCTGCCCACTTTTCCAGTTTTCTTGCAATATTTTAGAAATTGTTTTTTATGGAACGTTTACTTTTCTTCCTAATATCAGTCAGGTTTGTGGTCCCCCCCCCCCCCCAAATACTTGTATGGATTTTGCTTTACAAATATGGATCTACCAAATTTATTGGTATAGATTCAAAGCTCTACTCATATTGAATGCAGAGAACAGCATGTAAGCACAGTATCTTAGTCGGTCACGTACATTTTCAGTATGTGCTGCGGGTTTGTTTGGTCTCTATAAAGTAAGATGGTGACGTTTTCGTGTTGTTTTCTGTAACTCATTTCTGTTTCTGTGAAGCTACCTAATTTAAAAAACCTTTATTCAGATTAATTCTCCTAATTATTTGATCTAGAAGAGGCGCCTCCGTAGCCAGGTGGGGAGGAACAGCAGTGCTTAGCACACATTTACTGATTAGACCGGGGTTCGAGCCCGTGACCACCAAATACGGAGGATGCGGAAAGGTCAGGGAATGACCATCGCATATCCCTAGCCCGGATAAAGGGTGAGGGTTGGTGTTAGGAAATGCATCCGGCCATAAAAATTTCATGCCAAAACAGTAAAAAAAAAAACCGCTGACCTCATAATATAATAGGAAAAAGGCAAGGACAAAAAAAAAAAAAAAAAAATTTCTAGAATAAAAAAATTGAAAATGTGCATCTCCTAAGGAGTCAGCTATTTTTGAATATTGTTTTACAAATTTATCAGGTGTCATACTTTGGAATAAGAAATGCTTCCATTTCATACTTATGGAAATTGTTTAATTTTTTCATTCAAAATGTTCTTTGCTACATAATGACCTATATCTCATTTATTTATTTTTTTACACGTATGTGGTTGTGAAGAAGTGAGGTGTGAAAAAGTGAGGTTACCATTGCATTACTTCAAATGCAAACAACAGTGCTAGGTGGAAAAAGGACAAAGTCACATAAATATAATCCTGGTTTGGTCATGCAGAAAATTGGGGTTTCATTATGAACAGACTTTTAAGTGCAGATTACTTTTTATGATGTGGAAGTCTGTTAAGCTTTGTTAATGTATTGCTTGCCCTAAAGTATTTTACAGAAAATCAGATGTTTAGTTCAGCATAGTGTAGAGGAGCACAAACTGGAGCAGAATAGGTTTTTGCTAAATTATTTGTTCATGTTTTTGTATTTCAGTAGAACCTTTTTTGATTTCCATGTAGTAAAAAGTCAGTTAATGTTAATGTTGCTGCTTGAATATCTTAAATACGATTAGAATTCTATTATTTTTAGCATGCACTTCCTTAAAGCTACTTCTGCTACTTGCTTAAAGCAGGTGAAGAAACATCTTGTATTTTGCATGTGCAACACATTTGTTAACCCCCACACAAAAAGACTTGTCTGAAGACTTACCCATTTTTTTTGAAACTATCTATAAGAACAAGATCCTAATAGAGTTGCAGACCCTTGTGACCCATTCTAATTAGTTTGAACTAGTATATGTGACAACCTTGGCTTACCTTTATCCTTCAGTACACATTTTGTTCATTTGTACAAAAGAGAAATGCAGCTTTCATATGTATGTATGTGGAGATACTTCACCATGGCTTAAGACAACTAGATATTGCCCATTTTTCTTATGTAGTTATGTTAAGGAAATACTTAGCAAGGTGTGGCATAAATGGAAAATTATTTGATCATCTTCTTAATTACAAATGAGGATATGAGTAAACTGAAGAAATATCCTTTACACTGATGTAGTAAACTGTTGTGATATGTAATTCCCTCATTAAAATTTAAATTATAAAGGTCTTTATAATTTAAATTGTAATATATGCAAAGCAGACCTTACTCAGCCCATTAAAGAATGATATTTCATGATGCTTTGACTATGAGAACAATCGCAAACTGATATAGTTAACGAAGGATGTAGTAGTAGTAACAGTGGCATGTGATACAAGAAAGCAAGTGTATGAGTTTATGCAGCATCAGCCAAAAAAAAAAAATTATACAACAATTCCCTTTAAATGTTTGTTCAGTTCCTCCTTAAATTTATTTAACCTATCAACTTCCGCAATGACAGATGGAAGTTTGTTCCAAAAATTAACCATCTGCTGGCTAAAGGCAAATTTCCACACATCTATTCTACATCTGTCTTTCCTCAATTTGAATTTATGTCCCCTTAGGTTCGTAATGTGAACAAGTGGAAGAATTCCATCAGAATTCAGCATGCTCAACCCATTCAAGGCCTTATCCACCTCATTAAGATCACCTCGCAGGTGCCTAGTCAACAGCCACTGCAATTTCTAGAACTTAAGCCTCTCTTGGTAAGAGGATCCCTTCATTCCCCTCACCAATCTTGTTGCCCTTCTCTGTACATGCTCAAGCAAATCTACATCCTTCCTAAAATGAGGCCTCCAGACCTGTATGCAGTACTCAAGGAGTGGCCTGACTATTGCCTTATACAGAGAGACAATCACCTCCTTTTCCTTGCTAGCAAAATTCCTGTACATCATTGACAAAACCCCATGACCTGCCCTGGCAGCCTGTCTGCATTGCTCAGAAAACTTCATATCTGACTGCACATTACTGCTAGGTCTTTTTCATTTTCTACCACCTTAAGTGTAGTAACACACAGTTGGTACATTCCTCTGGGGTTACTTCTACCCATATGCAGTACTTTGCATTTGTCAACGTTAAACTTCAGTTGCCACTTCTCAGCCCATCTTCCCAAATTTTCTAGATCCTGTTGCAATAGAACACTGCCATTACTGTCATTAACAACCCTGCCAACCTTTGTACCATCTGCAAATTTTGCCACTAAGCCTCATATACCTTCATCAATATCATTGATAAATATACAAAACAACAGTGGACCCAACACCGAACCCTGTGGGACTCCACTAATAACATTAGTCCAAGAAGAGCAGCGCTCATTGATTACTACCCTCTGTCTTCTCCCACTCAACCATCCTTTTATCCATTGTAGCAACTTACCTTTAATACCATTCTGCTCCAATTGTACAGTAGTCTTCCATGCGCAACAGTGTCAAAAGCTTTCCTGAAATCCAAGTATATGATATCAAAATTATTTTTTGCATTCAGTTCCTTTGTAACCACATCATAATATCCAATCAAATTTGTCAGACAAGACTTTCCCTTAACAAACCCATGCTGTCTGAATTATTGTTGCAGTCTTGTCTAAATGATCCTGCAATGCATCTTTAACCATTGACTCCATTATTTTACCCGGAACAGAAGTTAAACTAACTGGTCTGTAATTACTTGTGTCACCCTTCGATCCCCCCTTTGTGAATTGGGGATACATTTGCACATCTCCAGTCCATGAAGACCTCCCCTGAGTCCAAGGATGCTCTCATAATTATGGCTAAGGGTTTGCTTAGTTGCTTTGCCACCTCCTTTAATATAACTGGATAGATCCCATCCACCCCAGGTACCTTTCTTACGTTTAATTTCAACAATTTCTCCTCCACTTTGCTCGGTTATTACAAAATCATTAAGCATCCTGCTACAATTTGATAACCTTCTGGCATTTTCAAACCTTAATAACTCCATGTGAATGTAGATGCAAAATACTCAGTCAGTTTGTTTGCTATCTGAGCAGGATCATCATCAGTCAAACCATCGATATCAAGTGGACCAATCAGATTCATCCCCTTCCTTTTAGAGTTTATATAAGTAAAGAAATCCTTGCTGTTTTTCTTAGCATCCGTTGCGAAAGATTTCTCGTAATCTGCCTTTGCCTACCTAACCTCCTTTGTGACTTGATTACAGACTAGCTTATATCTGCTGTAGGTTTCTGTGTCGCCTAATAATTTATATGTATCCCATGCATTTTTCTTCTCTGCCACGAATATCATTAGTTCATTTGACAACCATTTAGGCCTAAACCTTGAACAATATTTCTTAATAGGTATGAAACTTTTAGTAGCTTCCACGATTAATTCCTTGAATACTTCCCACTTAGAATTTGCTGTTGGTAGCATCATCAGTTGATCCCACTGTAAAGAATTTAAAAACTGTCTGAGACCACTGTAGTCACCTTTACGGAAGCAAAAACCCTTTCCTTTACCCCTGATGGTAATTATATCTTTAAGTAAATCCCACATCAGTACACTGTGATCGCTGCCACTTAGTTGTTCCTTTATCTGCAACTTCTTAATACACGAATGATCACTGCTGATAACCAGATCAAGAGTATTACCCTCTCTGTTTTCCTCTTGAACATGCTACTACAGAATACAATCATCCAATAAATCCACAAACGTCTTACTAGTGTGAGAGTGATCAACCCACAAGTTCCAGTCAATATCTGGGAAGTTAAAATCCCCCATTATATAAGACATTCTGATTTACTAGCCCACTCTGTTTCTCTGTACAATTGTTCGTTGTACTCATTCGAGTCATTAGGACTATAACACACTCCTACTCTTATTTTTGCTTTTGCAGTGCTTATGTCACACCAAACTGACTCAGCAGTGCACTGGTCATCTATATCAACTGGATGCACTTCTTTTGATTTTATGTTTTTCTTAATTAACAGCATAACACCTCCATTTCTATCCTTTCTGTACACATTGTACTCTCCAAATTCCAATTCTATATTTCTAATATCTGTGTGACACCACGTCTCTGATATCCCAACAATATCTGCCTTTGATGTCTTGACCAACACTTGAAATTCATCAAATTTATTTACTATACTTCTAGCATTGGTATACATGCAAGTATACCTGCACCTATTCTTAGTTACCCTAACACATCCCATGTATGCCGACCAGGCTAGCCGGGTGAGTAAAGTGCCTGCCTAGCAACCCAAAGGTCGTGGGTACGAATCCCACCTTGGGCTTGGATCAAAGTACTGCAAAAACCTTGGGAGGTGCATTATGGCCACAGAAGCCGATGCACCAACAACTACCAAAAAAAAAAAAAATCCTATGCATGCACCTGTTTCACGATGACTGCCATCAGTCCCTGAATCCACCAGCACCCCTCACTCCAGGCCACTGCTTATTCTATTAAAAGTAGTGCAAGAATCACCTTCACCTCTGCCTGCGGCTACTTTTAACCTTTTAGTCTGTGAATCCCCTAAGCTAGCAGTTTTTCCGACCCACCTAACACTGCCTCAATAGCATCAGCAAATATACTTGCACCCTTTCTATTTAAGTGTATCCCATCCCTGTAGAAGCAGTCTCTCGTGTTAACAAGCACAGAACACGCTGAAAAAAATTCTACCCCTTGAGCCTTGCACATATCCTCCAGTGCCAACCATGTTACATGGTTGTTTTCCATAAAGATTAATTACTATATTTTGAGGGCTTAGTGTCAGACAACATTAACTACAAAATTGCATTTTTGTTTTGAGACGACTTTAGTTTAACTTAAAACAAATAACAATGCATATGTCACAGAAATGTATTTCTCTAGTAATTTACAAGTTAGCTTGGGCTATAAGCACATTTCTGGTAAACCAAAAAAATGTCAAATTACTTTTTCTTGGTTAATTACAAAATCATTTAACATTGTCTGACACTAAACCCTCGATTTAATAACCACTCTTATACATGTGACATTAATATAGTTTATTAAGCTTATTGCCCAAATCACTATACATTTAAGGTGACGTTTCAGGCATCTTACTGATACTCATCATCAGGCCTGCTGCTGACAGAACAATCACAGACTGATTGTTCTCTGTATCTTAATGCTTTTAAGTTCTCATGTCACCTTTCTTTTAAGGAGGAACCCTTCAACTTTTATTTCTAACATGAAGAACAAGATTGTTATTTAAAAAAATAAATGGTAGATTCCTAGCACTTTCTAGTCCATGTTCACTCCCCATGCACATAAAAATAATTTCCCACCCTTAATGTAAGGATTGGTCACATATATATACACTTAGAAGAAAATTTATTAAGAAAAGTGAAAATATCACCACATGTCAGTGTAACAGGCTTACAGTTTATATGCCAAATGATATGACCTAACTGATTTAAAATGCAGGATGATAGGGTCGGGAATAGTCATTGCAGTGGTAACTATGTTGAATGTTCTTATATAACAGTATCAAAGGGTGGCCCAGAAATAGTTCAAACTCCACTTTCTGGAACCTCCCTTCACACATTTCATGAAAATTATAACCTACAGAAATTGAAGTCTGATGTTAACAGGTATCTTCTCAACCTTCGAGAAAATGAGCAGTTAGCTTATAGTTGGAAATGCATAGTCAATACCTAAGAGGCACAGGACTTCATTAATGTGTACGAGCCCAACTGACCCAAGTTTGAGCTGAAACCTGGCCTAATGATACATTGGATGTTTTCAAATCTAAGCTGCATAGTAGAATCACCCTGCCATGTTCCACTATAGTCTGCATTAGTAGAAAGAAAAGCCAGCAATGAATCAAAATCAGTAATGATGGAGGCTTGAAAAGAAGGCTTATATGATGTGACAAACCCCTTTCTCAGTTGCATAATGCAGATAATAGGAGTCATGTTGTGGAGAAAATGAAGTAATGAGCTGCCATGGTAAAATTAGTATTTATGGCGCAGGACATGTTTTATTGGGTAGAGCTTGCTTAAATGTCATATCAGACTATCCTTATCATGAAGACTCACTAACTACCTTCCCCCCCACACCAGATGTGTGATGTAGTAGTAGTGGCATGTGATGCAAGAAAGCAAGTGTATGAGCTTATGCAGCATCAGCCAAAAAAAAAAAAAATCACACCATTGCCTCCAAATGCCTGTCCAGTTCCTCCTTAAATTTATTCAACCTATCAACTTCCACAACGACAGATGGAAGTTTGTTCCAGCAATTAACCACCCACTGGCTAAAGGCAAATTTCCTCACATCTATTCTACATCTGTCTTTTCTTAATTTGAATTTATGCCCCCCTTAGGTTCGTAATCTGAACAAGTGGAAGGATCCCATCAGAATTCAGCGTGCTCAACCCATTCAAGGCCTTATACACCTCAATCAGATCACCGCGGAGGTGCCTAGTCTCCAGCCACTGCATTTGCAGAACTTAAGCCTCTCTTGGTAAGAGGATCCCTTCATTCCCCTCACCAATCTTGTTGCCCTTCTCTGTACACGCTCAAGTAAATCTACATCCTTCCTAAAATGAGGCCTCCAGACCTGTACGCAGTACTCAAGGCATGGCCTGACCATTGCCTTATACAGAGGGATAATCACCTCCTTTTCCCTGCTAGCAAAATTCCTATATGTCAGTTTCACCTTTCAAGTTGAAGACTGAATGAGGGATGTTGATTAATCTCTATGGTGCTGAATATATAAGAGAAACACTGCTGTCCTGAAGCAAGTGAAGCGTGACCAATACTAATGTGTTATCTCTGAAAATTGCCGAATTAACTGTATCTTACTTAAATTTCAATATGAAAAAGTATTTTTATTGGGCTAATGTAAAAGTTAATTTAATAATTTATTTTCAGTTTCTCCTGTAGCACTTGGACTGGCAATTCCACTCTCATTCTTATCTGGTGTTCTTGTTGCCATGGCTGTCCCCTATCTGATACGCCGTTATCGAAGTGGTAGATATCACCAGTTTAGAGATCTTTCGGTGGCAGAGTAAAAGTTCAGCATTTACATTTTATTTTGATCTGTAATAAATGACTGTGATCCATGTTGCACAAGTTGCAAAGTGATATGAATTCAAAGGTTTTAAAAGAAGACTGAATTGCAGACTTAGGTTTTTTTTTTGTTTTTTTTATTGCTAAGAAAGAATTTGTTAGCTTGTCTGAACATTAATCTCATTTTGTTTGCATTTACTAGAATGTGGCCAATGTGCTGTATCTTTGCTCAGGCAAATGCATTTCTGTAGCTGCACTAAGTTTTCGGTTTACTGTATATGTTATTTGTCCCATGTGAGTTACATGAAATGTAAGTGTGCAAAGACTTCATTTGTAAACATAAGACTTAAGTAAATATTGACAATGGAATCATGGTTTTAAAAAAAAAATTTAACTTCATAGGCAAACTTATATTTTAAGTGAAATCCTTGTAACACCATATTCGTGAAAAGTATTTTATTGACAGATTATGTTTAAAATTAACCAATAATCATAGTTTAAAGTTAACACGGTCTTACTGGTGTGAATATATATTTTTTTTAATGTTCAGTATAATTTTGTTAGCAGAAGTAAATTCATTCATTGTTGACTGTTTACACCTTGATTTTGAGTAAGCAAGCACAAGTTTATGGATGCTTTATTTTTTGAAGTTGTTTTTTTTTTTTTTTTTTTCATTCAAGAATGTTTATTACAATAAAACCTTGTTTAAATCATTTTTAGGTGGGTGTGCAGAAACTGATATTGTTGGGAAAGTGTGTTGGGAAAGTGTCTTCCCTTTTAATGCAGCTGGGCTTCCCTCACCCCCAGATATTTTTGTAGTCTCCTTTTGTAGTAATCTCATAGTTCTTGGTATACTAATTTCATAAGTAATCAACAGAGGAATCAAAATTGTACATTGAACTAACTGATCAGCATGAATAGTAGTTTATTTTCTACCCTGTTCTGTTTGTGTGCAATTAATGGTGACAGCTGTCTTTGAGATACACTTTTCTGATCTCTGGCAGATTACATGAACACCTAAGTTAAGCTTGTTTTGCTTTTTATAAAGGCCATAATTTGAGTATAGTAAAAAGTGTGATAAGTTGTCTTGAATTTATTTTGAATATTTCCTCCCCCTTTTCGTTAAGCTAACATTTTCTGAATAGATTTTGCTATTTCATTCAGCAGACTCGGTGATTTATAAGAGAGAGGCTAAATTTAAAAGTACTCCCCTTTTCTCTTAAAGGAAAGTTTTCTCAGGGTTATCCTGTATTATGCTAGTTTTATAAATGTATACAAAGCCTACAGTAGTTAGATACTTTAAATAGATTATTACTTCAAAAAAAAAAAAAAAAAGCATAGTTTCATTAATTTGTTCAGTTTGAAAAGTAGTGGCATGGATGGGTGATGTGAAGAGGCATATTATGAAACGTTATGTCAATAAAAGATAATATTATAGTAAATTTGCATATAGTACACATAATTTACCCTTAAATATATCCCCCACAAAGGGGGACACAGGAGCTTACACCTTTATTGTTACTGCTTATGAAAGACAATAAACCAGTGCCACATTTAACAACAGACCATGAATTTCTTGTGGCATTGTACAGACCTGATTGTGCAACATGCACATTAATGATATCTTGAAGAATCATCAAATTAAATGATTGTTAAAAATAAAAAAACTTGAGTTTATCAGGAATGTTGATAATGAAATCCAAGTTCATTATGAAAATATGTGCTTTTAAATTTTTGCTTGCAAGCAGAACTGCTTTTATAGTTATTTATAAAAACTAGCAAAGATTGTGTTTGCACTTTAATTTTGCTTATTTAGCTTTTTAGCAAAAGGTGATTAGAGGCTTTTGTGCTTAGTGTTAACCCCGTGGAGTTAATTGCTTTATTTCTCACCTATAGTTTCTTGGTGCTGGTCACTACATTTTTACTTCAGATTTTAGTTTTTAAGTTAATATATCCTACAGTGTAGGATACAATGTTTTTCTTGATAGTTATTCCCTCTCCCCATCAATTAATGTTTGGATATTTTTATTTAGAGAAAATCCTATTGTGATTTAGACCAGTTGAGGGTGTGTATATTTTTACTTCAGTGTTTTAAATTAGGATGTATATATGCATTTTCTGATACTAATACTTTTACTTAAACACTAAATAAGTGTTAAAGTTAAGCATAACTGAAATTTTTAGTAAACTATAAAGAGCTTGTATAGGATTTTTCTCCCATGGGTATTTAATGTAGTGGAAGGAAGTGGTTGTCATGAAGCAGAATGCTTGCTATTTGTAATCTCATTAATTAAAACTAGTACCACTTTTATTTTATTTGATAGAATATAAAATTACACTAAACTGGGAAAAGCATTGCATGATTTTTTTTATTTTTTCATAGAAAGGTATAGAATGATCTTATTTCAAATGCAGTGAAATACCTGAGGCCTGTAAGGAACAGAAAAATATATTTTATATTATGAGAATAAAGTGTTATCTGTATACTAATAAGTGTTGAATTATTAGAATGAGTAAATTTATAAATAATTACGGCACGGCATAAATAGGCATTAAATGAACTGGCTATGAGATAGAAAGTACAAAATATTTAAGTATTAGAAAATTCATAAGTATCATTGTTTTTGTTCATAAATTTTAGAACAGGGTATTTTTCTCAGAGCTCACTAGAAATTAACATTACTTCAGAAGGATTTAGAGAAAATCACTGGCATTGAAGTCAGCTCTGTGTGAAGGTATACACAGAAGGGAATCAGAGTTGGATGTTTATTGCATATGGTAATCTTTTATACTGAATTGCAGTGAAGGGTGTCAAAGAAAAATTTTACACAAATTTCAACTCTTCCAATCGGATTTTTCCTGCTGTAACCAGTACAACAAAATCCACCAGTACTCACGGGACTGGCTGCTGTTTTTTGTTCCTACACACAAAGAACTTTTAGTATTGAGGACAACCTTAGGCATCACATAGACCAAAGCCTCATACATAACATACGTACACCCCAGTGTAACTTACGTTACTCTCCAAGAAAAATGTACTTTCTTTGATTTATCTATTAAAATTTGACATAACCAATAATTTCTGCTTTAATTTAAGCATGTCTAACAAAAATTTATGGCATTGGAAAATTGTCTGTTATTGTTCCTGAAGAGTACCCACAAAGTAATTCATATATCTGTTTGAAGTGTGAAAACTGCAAACAGTTTCAATATTGATTACTTGTGACTTCTGTATGTTGTAAAATGCTATTAGCATTCAGTTCCACAGGCAGACAAAAGTAAAACATTATCTGATTCCCCTTATTTTTACTCAAAATATTTTGAAATAAAAGCATGTATATAATTATTAATCCGGGAAAATTTTTGTATATTGAGAAATATTCACAAATGCCTTCATGCAATAAGTGTCAGATTTCAGATACTAGCCTCAAATGTGATCACTTGTTATGAAATTATCACCACCAATAATGTGGCTATCTGTTCCTAGAAATATATTTTTATTTGAAATATTCTCCAAAAATTTGTTGGTCGTGAAAATCAGTCAGTGTTCACAATAGACCAGTTAGGTAAAAGTGCTTAACAATAAATAATTGTTGGACTTGGAAATATTCATAAATGACAGGGTTTTTTGTTTTTTTTTTTACTTCAAAAGGTTTTCACACATTTATGGAAACTGTGCCTCAAAATCTGCCATTGACTAATGTTTAATTAAACATTAAACTTATCATTATTAACATTTTTTATGAAAATGGCAACTCCCCCCATACACTAATTTTGAATTCACTCATGCCTCTGTTTTCATATTAACAAGAGACAATATCCTGTTTTGCTTCACAAGTTTAGCTCTTTTTAGAGTTCTAAAGTTCAATATTTTCAATCCTTCGGTGTGTAAAGTCGTCTACCATTTGGCAACCAAGTTTAAATGGCTAGTCACAATGGAAAAAGAGCCTTCACTCCACTATGCCAACTATTTATATGCACCTACCTAGAACTATGACTTAATTGTAAATTACAAAAAAAAAAAAAAAAAAAAAAGAAAAGAAAAAATTTCAGGTATGCACTTCATCTATTGTTATTATTACATGCCTTGAGGTAATGTTATCAGGTGAGCTTTGACTAAAATGTTAACCTTTTCTGGAGTGTATGTATGTATACAATTTTGTGGGTGGGCCCTAAGAAGTACATATGTATATATACATGTTTTTCAATGTTTCGAGTATGTCTCAAATAACACTTCATGTTACAAATCTTCCACTATGTACTCCTCTCATGTGTTTCTAAGTAATTGTAGACAGTTTATAATAGATTTGTGCTGCCATCTCATTTTAGAATTCTAAAATGAGATGGCAACACATGCCACTGTTGTCTGATTTTGGCTTACAAAAGCTGAAATTCTCTAGAATTCAGATCCAGAACTTGATGAAACTGAATAGATATAGAAGTCAGTATTGCATCAAATAATTGAAAAATAATTTAAAAGCATTTAAGTACAAACTCTTGAGTTATTATTTTTACTCTTACAAATTTTCATGATGAAACTCTCTGCTCAGAGCCCACATGTTCAAGAAAAGAACTCCAGAAAGGGTTTAGCTTAATTAAATTTACATGATTATAAAATGTGAAATTATGAAGTTATCTGAAATGTTAATACCTGTATCTTCATAAAGAAATTTGTAGCTGTTTTGCTTGTAAGCAGCTTTAATTACAGTACAGGTCTTTAAAAATTAATGTGCCTGTTAAATGTATATAGCTGTTAGTTTTCTAAAATGAGTGGATCACCATTTTGTAACTGTGTAAAAACCTATCAGAGGTTTTGAATGCCTTGGGCATAACCTGCTTCCCATATCTATGAAGGAAAAAAAAAAATCCCTTCCTTGGTAAGAAAATAAAATTTGGCATATTGTCTGGGGTGTAATCTTATTATTTAAATATACCTTAAATGCAATAAATAGAACATGCTTATCTTTCCAGAGCTGGCTACTCCTATAATGTTCCCAACCTTTTTCTCTTTAAGAACCCAGAGCAATAGTTAATAAATAATTAAAATAACTTTCTGAACTTATTGAATTTATTAAAAACAGCTTTTGCAACACATCATATATAACAAGTTTACAATAAATCAGATTTCTGATATTTATGGCTTGTAATTAGATATACAGTAATAAAAAGCTTAGACTATGGGAAACTTACTAGATGAACATGTTAGGGTAAAGCATCATTTTAATTCATAGTAAATCATTGAAGTAGTTCAGTGATTTATAATTCTTGACACAAAGGGGGGGATGAAAAAGCCATTAAGCTAAAAGTGACACCTGAGTTTATATAATCCTTTAAAGTTCACTCAACAGAAGAGAGCTATACTCTTAATTTTGTCTCTGCATTAATTTAAACCCAACTAAAAATCATTTGAGACCACCTTGAAGTTCAAGTGAAAATTAGTTTTTGTTTTTCATGCTGAAGTCATTTGATTAGGACAGTTTTGTGCTGTTTTCTGCAAGTACCTTTCTGAGAAAATGCACTGCTCTTTATCCCCCAATAATTGAAAAACCAAACAATATATTTCTGCCAAACTGAGTTCTCATAGCCACCAATTATGTATGGGAACACTGTTCTGTAAAAATAAAATAAAAAAATTACATTTTTTTTTGGTTTACTACACCTTGAGAGATGGGGGAAGAAAAAAAAAAAAAACAAATACTTAGACTTTTAAGTCTGTAAATGCAAGAACTTGCCATGGTTCAAACAGCTAGTTCACTTCCTTTTGGTGGGTTGAGCCAGCCTTTGTATTTTTTGTGAAGGGGAGGGGACATGAACGTTCAGGCAGAGGGAGACCTAACAGCATATGGAAATTACCCCGTTCACAGATAAGCATGTCAATGATCTGGTCCTTCAGGCTGTCACAGACATTCTCTCAGATATGCCAGACAAGCTATACTTGCTACCTGGGAGTCTAAAATGCTGATGGAACTGATATTCGGGTGATATTCAAGACAAGTGGACCCAATTTTGGTGAAGTCCGGATGGTCTGTGACAGCCAAAAGCCTCTACTTTCACCTCATGATGGTGGGACTGTTAGTAATCCTGGGTATAACCTCCATGCACGAGCAACCTCTGGGTGACCACCCAGGTGTGAAGCAACGTAAGCAGGGGTCAAGGTTGTCTTGTTGTAATTGTGACCTTTTAAGGTATGTTGAAAGCACCCATACCACATGGAGGAATGCTCCCCCTCTGTGTTACCAGGCAATACTAGGTGGTAGGTGACTCTCATCAACCAGTGCAATACCACCACTTTGCTTATTGGAGGCTTGAAGTGGTGGAACCCATGTTTAGTCTCCAAGGCTAAGTTCGAACAATCCTAACCATACAGCCAACACGCTTGATCTTTTTCTCACAAACAACCCTTCCAAGTACAAGGTTAAAGTGAGTGGTCCTTTAGGCACCTCAGATCAGAACTTGGTGATTGTCTCTTCTCCAATGGAGCCTTTATCTCATGGCTGTTCCCAACCTCATATTGTTTGGCATTACAAGAATGCAAAATGGGATGACCTGCGAGATTTCTTTTCCTTGGTCAGATTACTGTTTTGGTCAGATTACTGTTTCAAAACTTCTGATGTCAAGGCTTGCTCAGGTTACCAGTGAAATTATTCTTGTAGGAATGCTATCCTTTATCCCAAACTCCACTTTAAAATCTCATCCTTTATCTAAACCTTGGTTTGCTAAGGCTATTCAAGAGAAGAACATTGCATATCGTAATTGGCTTGTTTCCAATTTTTCATTTTCTGCCTACAACAAAGCTCGCAACAATTGTAAATTGTAAAGATGTTATTACTTAATCAGTCCAAACTAGATTTTGAACGGTCTAAGAGTAGAAAATTTTCTTCTTGCCCTAATGGTGGCCGAGCATTCTGGTCTCTTGGCAAAGCTATTGGCTGCAACTTTTGCCCACCTCTGTCAAAACCAGATGGTTATGTTGTCACTTCAGCCAAGGATAAAGCTGACCTGCTAGCATCCCATTTTTCTTCCAACTCATGTATAAATGATCTTGGTAAAACACCTCCCACCATTCGCAACACATTCCGTTCAATGCCTCCTGTGGTCTTCCGTCAAAATGATGTCAGAAGGATTTTGACGAATCTTGATGCTAAGGAAGCTCAAGGTCTGATGATATTTCTCCACTTGTGCTCAAAACCTGTGCTCCTGAACTTACTCCTGTTCTTTGCCACCTTTTTTCGCTTTCTTATTCCAAAGATGTTTTTCCTTCTGCTCGGAAATTCTCATATTCAGCCAGTTCCTAAAAAGGATGACAAAAAATTCCTCCCATCCAATTATTGTCCCATTGCAATTACTTCTACTCGTTTTAAAGTAATTGAGAAATCAATTAACTACCAACTCTTAAAACTACCTAGAAACCTGTCTGATCAACAATCGCCAGTATGGATTCCGTTGGTGTCGATCCACTGGTGATATTCTGGTGTATGTTACCCATTTATGGACAAATTCAATGGAACAGTTCAGTGAAACACAAGCAGTTGCTCTTGACATCTCAAAGGCTTTCATTCATGTTTGGCATAAAAGTCTTCTAAACAAGCTTTCATCTTATGGTTTGCCAACTGTTTTTTGTAATTGATTATCCAGTTTTCTCTCTGATTGCTCACTGTGAGGGTGATGGTAGGTGGCTCTGTCTTCTAACTTCTCCACTAATGCTGGTGTCCCCCAAGGTTTAGTTCTTTCCCCCACTCTTTTCCTCTTGTATATTAATGACCTTTTTCCATTGACTGGAAATACTATCCATAGTTTTGCCAATGATAGCACATTGCATTCCACTTTTCATTTTGAGAAACCTTACCCTGCTCAATCAATTTCAACTTCAATTCCTTAAATGCCGATCTCCAGTGGGGTAAAGACAACTTAGTTGATTTCAATCCTAAAACTCAGTCTTGTCTTATTCCTTGCAAAAAGGATTCTTCTGCTCCTATGCTTATCTTTGGTGACACTCCCATTTCTAGGCAAAATGATATCTCTTTTTACTTCTTGACCCTGACTTCTAATCTCTCTTGGCCCAAGCACATTACAAATATTGCTTCCTCTGCGTCTAAAAAACTTGGTTTTCTTTTTCGTCCTCTATGTTACTTTTCTTCCAAACAGCTGTTCACTCTGTACAAATCGCAAATCCACCCTACCATGGAATATTGTTCCCACATCTGGGGCAGTGCCCCCAAAACCTCTCAGGTTTTTAGATTCCATTCAGAAGAGGGCAGTAAGTTTATTAATGACTCCTCTCTAACAGTTTCTCCACTCCCTGTCTCATAGATGTAGTTTCTGGCGGCCAATAAGCTGGATAAACAATGGGCACAACATATCACACTGCACAGACACGGCCCACACACTTTCAAGTCTCTGGCTTGACAGTGTACTGTCCTCGATACAGCGAAACACACGCGGAGATGGGAGAAATCCCAGGTGCCGTCCGACACGAACATACCTTGCGTACTTATGTGAGATTTACTTAAAGATAAATACTGTCAGGGGTAAAGAGAAGGGCTTTTTTAAAGGTGACGACTACAGCAGCCTCAGTTTTTAAATTGTATACTTTTAGTCATGGCTTTTTTTTAAAATAAAACACACTTTCTTGGATGAATATTTTGATCAAATATATTGCATGGACATTCTTCCCATGTGATGCAGCCATAATTTCATCACTAGAATAATAACTAATAGTCTGAAATGTTACTAAAGCTACTTTTAGAGCATAGAGCCAGCTATGATCCTAGTGTAATGTGTACAGATGTAAATTTTCATATTGAGCCAGTATGCTACTACAAAAAAGTTACAACCAAACTGTTACAACAATGAAGTTGGGTCTTGTTCTGGTCTCGGTTATCCAGTGTATAAATAGACATTTATTTATTCAGCTTTCACTTGACCTGAAAGTAGTCCTGTCATTTTACAACTAAATCTTGCTAGTAACCCTGGATATATTTTCCATATGAGCTGTGATATCCAGGCTTTTCAATTCACTTAATCCTTACATGGGTGTGCTATCTTTCTAATAAGTTGTGATCAATTAAAGATGTGTGAAAAGGAATGGACAAAGAGTGGTCCTGTTAAGTAAAATAAATTTTGCCCACTGTTTTTAACATTTCTTATATTTTCCTCAAAAAGAAAACTTATGGAAGGGATGGTCTTCTTCGACAGTGCAAAATGACTTCACGATTCATCAAAGGTTTCATTTGTTTATTAAGTGGGAATTTGCTATTATATCTTTTATTCTGAATTATTACAATTCAAAGGTGTTACCCATTTCTGAGACACTCTTGGTCATAATAAAGTATAACTATTAGCAATTATCTTAATTTTGTCTTTAAAGTTTAATAAAAAAAAAAATCATGACAGTACAAAATATTCACCTTCACATCCTTCTTTAAAATATGAAAACCCGAGATATCAGCAAATAAAACCTCTGTTCTCACATGAAGCATATATTAGGAATTCAGATGCTTGAACTTCCTTAAATCAGCAGAAAACAGGACCTGTAAAAAAATAATAAGGATTATAAGATCCAACTCAGTATATTTGTATAAACAAATGTCTTGTAAACAGGCCTATCAATACACAAGTTGAAAGAAAAATAGGATGCTAGCAGGTCAGCTTTATCTTTGGCTGAAGAGGCAATAGACCCATCTGATGTTGCCAGAGATGGGCAAGAGCCCAGAATGCTAGGCTACCATTTGGACAAGAAGCAAGGTTTCTACCCTTAGTCTGTTCAAAATCTGTTTTGTACTGAATAATAACTGCTTTACAATTAGCATTAGCATTAGTAGAGGCATTTGATGCAAGAAAGCAAGCTTATGCAGCATCAGCCAAAAAAAAAAAAAAAAAAAAGTAACATAAATAAATAAAAATAACCACTTCCACTTCACCCCTCTGTTCGTTCGAAATACCTGTCCAGCTGAGCCTTAAACTTATTTAGGCTATCAACTTCCACGATTGTTGCAAGCTTTGGTATAACACAACTTCCACAATTGTTGCAAGCTTTGGTATAACAAGCTAATTGTTGTTGTTATTTGGTTTTTAGGAGCATTAGCAACTAAGGCCATATTGCTCCGGGCATATGCGGTGGTCATTCCCTGACCTTTCTGCATCCCCTGTATTTGGTGTTCACAGGCTTGAACCCCAGTCTAATCAAGAAGCATATGCTATGCACTGCTGCTCCTGGCTACCGAGGCACCCGAGCTAATTGTGATATACAGCATTCTTCTCTTGAATAGCCTTAGCACATTTAAGGGAAAACCAAGGTTTAGATAAAGTTAGAAAACTGTTGATCTTATCTATGACATAATTAATGGAAGACAAAACTAACCACCCACATATATAAGATGTCATAGGAAAGAAAAAAGTTTGAGTGTCTTCAGACTTTAGCACCTGTTCTTAAATGCAGCTCTAAGAAATGATGCACACTTCATTGTGTTATAGTATGCATTAGATATAGGGTAGAAATTTATCTCACTTTAAAATAATAAATAAAAATACCTTTAACTATAAACAGGATTTTTCTTGGATAGAATAAAACATTTTTAAAGATAAAATCTGTTTTGTAACCTTGTACTAAGCCAGATAAAATTGCTAACTGGTGGAAAATGCCTGCCTTTTAAGATACATCACTATACTATGATGTATATGCACCACTGCAATAAAAAATACAAAAATATGAATCTACAGCTGTTGGATAGATGGCAGAATAGTTTGCTGAATCACCTGTATGTTCTAGAGACACTAGGGGTTGTTTAATTGTGACAACTTCAAAAGTACAAATGAATCTCCTAAATCTAACAATCCATTATCCAGCTATTTCTAGAAAGCAAACCATTGCAATTTGGCAGGTTTAGTTCTGTTTGACCATTTACCCACGCAAAGCATCGGGGCTGACTGTGCAGAGCAGAAATTTTGCCCGGTAGTTAATTTTTACCGTACTCCAATCATGCAGGTGAGAAATTTTAAGGTCATAGGATTGTCTACTGCTACTCATGAACAAGATTAGCAACTTGTTAATAATTAGTGATGGATGACTCAGGGTTTCTGGATCTTTTGATTCGTACAAGGGCAGAAAGCTAATTTAGCTTATTCACTAGATGCTGACCAACTTTTAGATTGCTATATTTTTAAGCAATGTCAACAACTTTCATTCATTTGTATTTATCTATATGCCATCTAAAAGGAAAGCAAAGGAAACCACAACAGCCAAATATCACATTTACAAGAAACAAACAGCACTTCCAATCCCCTAGCAATTGAAAGAGCTGGTCAACTGTTGGCCTACAGTTCTGGGAAGTACTATGTCAGACAGACATTTAGAAAATTGCAAACAACAATGGATAAACACGAAAACCACACATTCAAAATTTTAGATCCAAAATGTCTTCAGTATTGAAACCACTGAAACAAGGAGATACTTTGAGGTTTTCCACTTATAAAAAGACTGCGAGAACAGTGAGGACTGTTCCATTAACCATAACTCCTCCCACCACTACCCCATGGCTTACCTTCCAGGAACAGGTCCCTCAAGCAGCAACAATTGACATACATTCCATTTATTTGTACGCACAATTATTACACACATATATATATACACAATACTTACAAAAAGATATATATACATTAACATTCTCGTTACACATATATAAGACATATTTGACCTCCTGGTGCACTACATACGTGTATCCCAGAGTCAAGGGTGGCTCCTAGGCAAAAGCCCATTTCCACCTAGTTTATCTGTTTTGGCATAGAACCTCAACAAATCTAGCCTAAAAACATGTGCGAGGTATTTTACTACAGAAAAATATAAGACAGCTGCTGCCCAATGCCCTTCTCTAGGCCCAGGTTTATGTTATGAATTTGTGCTGAATACACAAGTCCCATACCCACTGGATGTAGTGCAATACCAGTGGGTGTCGACAAATGAATTACTAATGGAGAACTTTCACAAATTATCCTCACTAACACCTAGTAATTATATTAAACAGATATATACAATACTTGTTTTTAAATATGCTCAGAGTCTCTGAATTCCTGAGAACCAAGAAAACAATATATATAACATACAATGAACAATTAACAACACTGTCTACTGGAACTTTCACACCTGTTGACATGCACAATGAGATAGCTACTAAATGATTGTCATAAACCTTGTGTTTCACAGAAACCAATCTTGTCGATAACAACTGGCCAAAATCAATGCAACATTAATTAACATAAATCAACACAATAACAATTTACACATAAACCTTTTGTCTTTTGCAAAGTCAATTCCCAGAAGAAGCTGAAGTTCTTCGATTGAGTCCTCAATATGAAAACTGATCTTGAGGAGGTTTGCAGAGCAGTCAAGTTATTATGGTCTTCAACTAAGATATTTACATTGTTCTCCAATAAGTTTGGAACCGCAGACATTAAATCCGCTCTAGGTTGTGAGTACAATGGACAGTTCAGAAGTACATGAATCCATGTTTCGTATTCCCCCACATGTGCAGTACGGATCAGGCTCCAGGTCACATAACTTAGCCTGGAGGGACCCATGCCCTGTTATCAGATAAGTTGTCATAGAAGGTCTAAACCACGAAATAACTCCAGGGGTTGTTGAAAATTCCACTTGCGCAATATACTTTCTTCTTATTATTATCAATTTATTTCTCTGTTGAAGAGACAGCCATTGGCTAGAAGGGCGAGAGTTACATTCTAAGGTGTGAAGTAGACCCATAAGCAAAAGGTTACAAAGTTCATGGGACATTCACCCTGAAAGGTTGAATACAGAATTTTGGAATACATGAGTAATTATGATTTTATAATAGAATATTTACCTTTTTGGCATCTTTGAACATCATAGAATATTTACATTTTTGGTATCCTTGAACATCATAGAATATTTAAAATTTTGACATCATCTAGGTTGCCATCTAGAGTACCGAGAATATATAGTTTTTTGAGTCGAGTGGCTGTGTACTAGTTACAGGAGACAATAAGAGTCGACAAAGACTTGCAATCTGTAGGCTTTTTCATTACAGAGCTTTTCTGGTTCAATTCTTAGTTGATTGAAGAGTTCTATTGTGTTTGGTGGAAAAAAGCAACTTAGGCTGTCCAGGTTTTTTAAGTTGCTTTGAAGAGGATGTCTTGTTTCAGCAATTCTGGTGGCTTCTCGATGAGAGTGAAACAAGCCGTCAATACTGGGAGCATCTAATCTTCCTGATAAGTTGGGCTAATGTGAAAATGTTTCTTGTGTTGATTGTGTGTTTCCAGGGAGGAATGCTGAGATTGGAAAGTAGGATGGCTCTAGAGATAGTAAATGGGTGGTTCGAGATCCTGTTCAGCCATCTCAAGAGCTAGTATTCAATACTAAGGAACGCTTTCAGGTTGCTCGGTGGGGCAGAAGACCAAATCTGTGATGCACACAGTGGGATGGGAAGTACACATTTCAAGATATACTTTTTAACAAGATCTGGGTTTCTAATGCCAATTAACTCCTGTTTGGCAGCCCAGACCACTGTATATGTTTTAGCTTTGATGTAATCAAAGTGCTTGGAGAATGTTAGTCCCTCATCCCATTTTAGGCCAAGGTCTACGTGTGATTTAATCTTTGGAACTTTGCATCCGCTTACCAACATAGAGATATTGTTCCTGCTCTTTTTCTTTGTAATTGTCATCTGGGCGGATTTGCTTGGGTTTAAATGTAGTCCAATACAATCGAGGTAATACTCCAGTTAATTTATTGTGTTATTGGCTTGTTGATTTGTTTGCTTAACTTGTTGTAGATCTTTAGATTTGACAAAGAATTTCAGGTCATCAGCATATGTAGTAAAGTTGTCTTTGTGGGATGCAAAAAATGGTTCCAGAGCTGCAGCAAATAAGTGAGGAGAGAACACCTCCCTGTGGCACTCCCTTCGAAATGGAGTAATGGGCAATAAAATTGTCATTATGGATTATGAGATGTCTTTCCTTCAGAATGCTACATAAAATCTTCAGGAGATTGCCTCATATTTTGAAGTAGAAAGATAAAATTTGTTCCAGAGCCGTTATCGAGATATTGTCAAAAGCTGTGGATATGTCTAGGAAGATAATATCGAGCTGTTCCTTATTGTTGAGAGCTTTCTGCATCCATCTTTTTTGCCAGACAACAGCAAATTCCTTCCAAAGCCTTTTCTTCTACCTTTTAAAGTTGCAAGCTGGATCAGTCATAATTGCAAGCATTGTCTTAGACTGTCCTTTTTTAGGTAGTAAATCATTGACACACATGCTGCCCCAAAATGGGCTAAGAACTCCCCAGATAGCCACCTTTGGACTGTATCCTTCTCTCCAGTAACAAACAGCACCTCCATCTCTTCCAGCAAAATGCTCCCATAGGTTAAGTTTATGTTTTAAGCACATCAGCAACTTAGACCATATTCAGCATCGTCTGTACAAGTGTGTGTTGGGCCAATTTCCATGTTTTATGGGTTAACTCAACTTGGTGGGGAATGTTATTCTCCCCATACCTGTGGTTGGCAAAGGCAAGCATCAAAACTGATATAAAATAAAGTGCAGCCATTATCAACCCACTGCAGGATGGAAGCCTCCTCAACAATTCATGCTGAGGGAAATGGACCATAATCTGCCACGCTGGTCCAGTGCGGGTTGGCAGATCGACCGTATTCAGCAGTCAGGGGCTTGAACCCCGGTCTACTCAAAGAGCGTGTGCTACTGCACTCCCGCTCCTGACCACTCGGCTACGGATGTGGCAAAACTGATATACTGACTGCCAAAGAGGATATAAAATTGTAAAGTTTTTAACCATAGATAAAGAAGATACAGAGTTCCAAAATATCTGATAGTATTAATATATATAGTTATTGAAATTAACCAATCAAAGTAAAATATAAACCAGTTTACAATAAACAAAAATTATCAAAAACATTTAATGAAGGCTGTTATGGAAAATGCAAGAAATGTGTGCCTTATTGTAGACGAGTGTTGACTTTTGATACAACTCTACATTCATTTATGGTGTGAATGCAGTTCTGTTTTATACTTCACCCAGAAAGGTTGTGGGTTGTTTGCATAAGCCTTATTCTTGAGTGTATCCCACAGATACAGCAACTGGGGAGGTCATAAACCTGGCAAAATAAGGCCTTAAAGAATTTCATCAATAAACTAACTGATGTGCAAGTGGTGTGTGTTAAATTGCTCATTGTACTAACAGTGGTGCTGGTTTCAGCACTACCATTAGTACAGAAGAATCGCCAATTAATGGTCTCGCACACCTCAGTAGTGAGTATCTAAAAAAAAAAAGAGTCCCATGATTTTTCTACCTAAGGTGGTACCTCAACTTTTTCTAAGGTTCATTAGAATATTGTAGAGGATTTCCTGTATACCATATTCAATCATCTGGCTTTGGTGTAATGGCCAAATGAAACCAGGCTTCATCTAATAAAAAAAAAATAGGTCAACATGGTAAGATCAATTACAGTAATATTACTCCAACTGCTTTATCTGGCTATTGAACTCATGTACAACCTGAGATTGATATGTACACTTCCAACTTTTTCATGGCTTGATATACACTTCTGTATAACTCAGTGTTGTTGAAGCTTCAGTAGATATCTTCCAAGAAATCAGAAAAGCAATTATTCAACTTCCTGCAGGTTATCTTCTATTAAAATTGTTGCATTTGGTCATGTGAACAAGCTCCCATTTTATGGATTGCCATCTGTTTTTAGGAATTGGGTAGCCAATTTTCAATCTAAATGCTCACTGCAATTGATGGCAGATGGCTGTCATCTAACTTCTCAATTAATGATGGCGTTTCCCAATGTTTAGTTCTTTCTCTCACTCTTTTCCCTCTTGTATATTAATACCTTCTTCCACTGACTGGAAATCCTATGCACAGTTTTGCTGATGACATGACACTACATTCCACTTACAGGTGGTAGATGACTTTCATCAACTGGTGAAATACCACCACTTTGCTTATTGGAGGCTTGAAGTGGTGAAACCCATGTTTAGTCTCTAGAGCAAAGTTTCGGCATCCCCCTCCCCCCATACTTCTCCTTCAACCCATGCACGGTACTAAGTACTATAGGTTTTGATACCTTTCGTGTTTGGGGTTTTCATAAAAAAAAAAACACTTTCCAGTATGAGAAACCTTGCCCTATACAAACAACCTTCAACTTATCAAATAGCCACCAATTCCTAAAACACTAATTTCAAGATAATTTTCCAATGGGGCAAAAAAAATTTAGTTAACTTCAATCCTTCTAAAACTCAGTCCTGGCTTATTTCTTGCAAAAAAAAAACACACACCTGTTTGTATGCTCTTTGGTGACATTTACATCTCCGGACAAGATCACATATCTTTATTTGGAGAAGACTTCTAATCTCTTGGCATAAGCACATTACAAACGTTAGTTCCTCTGCATCAGAAAATGCATTTTCTTTTTTTTTTTTGCTCTTGGCAGTACGTTTTTATTAAACAACTTCTAACTGTAGAAATCTCAAAACCACCTTACCTCAAAATATTGTTCCCACATCTGAGGTGGTGCCCTCAAAACCACCTTACAAGCTCCAGGATTCTATTCATTTCAAAAAAGGGCAGTAGGGGTTAATTAATGACCCCTACAAATTCTCTCCACTCTGTCTCATTTCTTTTGCATGCCTTTTCTATAGATACTTCCATGGGCACTGTTTTTTTATGAATTTTCAATATAATTCCCGTGCTCTCTTCCAAACCACTCCAAACACATGCTGCTAGTAGTCAGCGTCCATTCACTCTCCAACGCCAAACTATCAAAACTAACTTGCCTCTTCCTCATCTATCCCATCTACTTCTGTTCTCTGAACAACCTACCTTCACATGTATTTCTTGAAAATTATAATGTACAAAAATTCAGATCAAATATCTTCTGTCTTTTCAACCTTCAATTCAAGCACAGTATACTAAGTACTATGGGTTCTACAGGTTTTTTTGTCGAGAGGGTTTCATAAAAATATTAATAGTAATCACACTACCTATCAATGCAGTGAACGGCTGTCTTATTTGGTAAAGACCTATCTGGATATTTATTACTGAATGATCCTTAGCACTAGAAAAATAATTTGGATATAAGGTAATCTTCCTAAATAAACACCATTCTTCTCATGACTAACCTATATTATGCACTCCATTAAATTTACTGCTTTCAAGTACACTGCTATCATAATGTCATCAGATACATAGGGAGATCAATATCTCCCTTTGTATCTGATGGCTCCCTATGTTGTCATTAGACAAAGGAAGATATTTTTCAGCACATCATTAATGAATGGGTTGCACGTTAAATGGATAACCTTGTATAAATGGAAATATAAAAAAGATAGGCCATTTGTTTTTATGTACTATTTATGAGGGCAGATGATGAACACATTTCTAAAATAACACCTTTAAGATCAAAATACTTACAGAATGTGCCCATCCAGCATATTCTCCAAATTTCTTTCTAAAAATATCACCTGCAAAATTAAAAGATAATATTATCTGGTTGTAGTTTAAAAAAAAAAAAAAAAAAAAAAATGGTCGAGTGATTGTTGATTTTAAATTAGTTCAGCATTTATAGTAAGGCAAGTAATACAGTAGCAGTCTGGAATGAATGTGAAATAATGTTAATAGTTAATAATATATATTTCAAAGATATACAATGTAGCTTGTAATCAGCTATTCTCTTCCCCTAGATATTCAGTTTGACCAAAATGATAACTGAAGATTTAACAATGGTTGATTCCTACAATATTGTCAATTTCAACATTATTAATGACAGATATCTTTGGAGTCTACATTTTGCCAATGATCAGGTTATCATTGCACAAGAAGCTTATGATTTAGAATATATGTTGAGAAAATTGCATTTTACATATGACCAATGGGGCCTGAATGTCTTTTCAGGCCCCACTTTACAAAGACAGAATACCTAAGCACAGTGAAACATCCTGATGAATTGAATTGAACATCTAAAAGCTGTTGACTTTTTCAAATATCTTGAATGTAGATTAACTAAAGGATTGGGGAAAGAGGAATTTTACACAAGAATTCATCAAAGTAGGAAGATTTCTTAGTGCCCTAAACTCTATACGGTGGGCCAACAGTATCTCCCGTAGAACTAAAACACATATTGGACAGTTTTTAGTGGAATCAGTACTTTGCTACGGATGTGAGGTGTGGACACTGCAAGAGGGTGACAAAAAGAAGCTTAGAGCCCTAGAGATGGACTACCTATGTTGGAGTGCTAAGGTTTCTAGGCTAGAGAGGATAACAAATGAGGAAATAAGAAGACGTATGGATGCAGATGAAGATACAGAACGAACAGAAAATAGTAGGTTGAGATGGTTTGGACATCTGCTGCACATGAATGAAGTGAGATGGCCTAAAATTATATGAGTGGATACCACAAGGGAAGAGAAGGCAAGGGCACCCTAGAAAAACATGGAAGGAAGGTGCACTATCGGCCATGAGAAAGAGAAATTTGAAAGCTCAAGATGCCCACGTCTAGCAACTTTGGAAAATGGGAATGACAAGACGGCAATCTGAGTATTAAGTCGAACATAGATAGATACTAACAACTTCAATACCCCCTCCACGCGCACACACAAACAGGAAGAAAACAATGGATATCTGTAAAAATTTGGGACCCTACAGGCTATTTCTAGGTCCAACAACAGCCAGTCCATTTCAACTTTCCTGCTGGACTCTATACTATTCTTGATAGTACACATTACAAATTCAGACATAAAAAAAAAAAAAAAAAAAATTTTGAAGCTATGTGCAACTCTCCAGCAACAGCACCAGTGAAAAAAAAATATTAGAGACCAATTAATTCTAATAAAAAAACATTTATTTTAAATTCCTAGTGCTTGCTAACATAAATATAGAGCTCTAATAGTTATTGCAATTTAATTAATATTTTTTTTAAATTTAAATATACATTTATATTTTTGATAAGATCACAAAATTCTCCAAATCTTAGTTATGACATTACCATTATGTGCACAGCATAATGTACACATTATTAAACTGTACATCTCACTAATACAACACTAAATTTTAACTCTCTCTTTTAAATTTATATATATATACAGTAAATTTATATATATCAGGGGTTACGTTTCTGAGAAATGCCGCGAATACCGAAAACACGAATACAGAGTTATGGCTCCCATAGTAATAAAGGGGTTCTGTTCCAAAGTGAAATTTATAAGAAAAACTAGTCTAAAATTTTGTCTATGTATGTATTATATGTACCTTCATAATATGACTATGTACATAGACAGCACATAGTGAAATGCAAGCATATGGCATCGAAATGAAAATAAGAAACAATTTAATATTAAATGTAATATTTATTAGAAATTTCAAACAAATCTTTCAAACCAGCACCTTTGCTAGCTAAAAAACTTATCCCGCCAGTGCTGTCACCAGTTTCACTAAAGTGTTGATAAAGGAGTTTTGCCTTTTCACGAATGATGAGTGAACTTAACGGAATTTTATTTTGAGTTCGGTCTTCTATCCACAGATTTAAAGCCTTTTCCATTTTTTCTAATTTAACATCACGAGTTACAGAATTAAGGTAATTTTAATTGTGGAAAACCACAATTAAAAAAAAAAAATCATCGTACTGGCAACATAAGAAAGCTTAAAGTTACAAAAAAAAAAAAAAAAAAAAAAACAATGACATACCAACTTCCTTGTACACTTTTGATGTCAGTGACTTTGTAGCTTTTAAGTGAGGTAAGTAATCTCGAACTGCAATCTTCCACACATGAGTATCTACAGGAATGGCCTGAGGTTTGTCTAGGGACATTAAACACACACAGTCAGCAACCTATTATATAAATAAATAAGGTACTTAAATCTGTGTTCCATAGCATAAAATTTTTACAGTAATAGCTGAAAGTGCAATAATAAAAGAAGTTTTCAGATTCTTAATAGAACACAAACTTCAGAAAAGAAAAGTAATAGTTTGATGCTTACCAAATTAAATACTACCTGCAATTAAAATGATATTAAAGTTTGTCTTTAAATAGCTTAATTATATAAAAATAAGGGGAACAGTTCAACATGTGTAATTAATTTGTATTTATTAAATTTAGAAAGTTCAACAATAATAAATAGAAATTTTAAAAACAACCAATACATCATATTTCTTCTTTGAGATCTTCAACTGTAGTAAAAAGTACAAACAAAAAGGTATCGTCGTTCTTTGAAGAAGAAATCAGTTTTTTTTCAGTGAAGAAATCAAATTATGTTTTAAGTCTCTATTTAAAATGTAACCATATGTTTTGTAGCATATTGTAAGTTTAAATTTGTAAAGTATTTAGAAAGCTACAGCTTAACATTCAGATAACCTTTGCTATTGATATTTTGATGGGAATTTCGTAACTTCTTTAGTGATTTAAGTTTTGTCAACAGTTTAATTTCTGCACTAGTTTGTTAATATAAATTCTGTAATATATTGTAAATTTAAATTTCTTAATCTCTGTAAAGATCAAATTTTACTTAAATTATGGTTGTTACAAGATCCACTTACAATACAAAGTCCTGGAGCATTGGGACTCAAATGGAAATGCCTGCATGCATTTCTGGTGTGAATCGCAATTTTGTCATACGTATTCTAAGGCTGGTCTGGTAGACAGACCTAGCTCATCTGGTGATTCTTTTCTTTGCAACCAATGTAATGAGTGTACTGATCTCAAATTACAACTTGGTGCATTACAAGAAGCATTTGAGTCACTGAGGAAATGAGTGCTTGCCCTAGAAACAAATGTAACTGGGAGATCGTCAAGGACTCAAGTATCTACTGACCTGCCAAGTGATTCACCCACAATTTAGGTTCCTGAAAAGAATAATCAAGTGCAGACTGCTCTGCTCAAAGATGATCTAGTTTTATTGGGAGACTATTATCAGGGAAATGGGTAACATTTTTTTGTAATAAAGACAGATTGTCCAGAACCAGAGTGTGTTTGCCAGGAGAAATAACTGATGATGTTACCAAAAGAGTATCAAATTTTAAGGGAGGTAAAGAAAGAATTATTACTCATATGGGGACTAATGATGTTATATGTACACAACCTAACCATCTGTTGGATAAATATAGGACTATGCTGAAAAAATGCCACGAGTAAGGTCTAAATGTATTGTGTCTGCGATTCTGTCCAGACAAGATAGGAGGATTTTATGCTGAAAGCCTAGGGATTATATTGAGACTTGAGAGAATCTGCAAGGCTCTGGTGGAAAATTTTTAACAGCATGGCTTGCAATTGTAGGTAGAAGGAATGTATTTTGTAGAGGCAGTATTCGTTTAAACAAAGGTGATGCAAGGATTTATGCCAGTATCGTTGATGATACCTAAGGGTTCAGGGAAACTGCTAATCAGGGCAAAGGTTAATTTACATCCATGTTTATCTGATGATATTGGTCAAAAAAATGCTTGCACCTCAAATTCTTATTTGTTAAAACAGCCCATGTTGATAAGATGTTCTGACGGTAGCAATGTTTCAAATGAGGGAGAAGATAAAAACTTGGGATACAAACCTAAATATCTTCAAGGTGTGTGCCAGGGTAGTAAACTATAGAAGATTATTTAGTCTCAGCTTGTCTACAGTAATGTCAGGAGTGTTGTCAATAAAATTGCTGAATTTGAAGTCTTGGTTAAGACAACTAATGCTGATATTAGCATTAGCAGAGGCAAATGATGCAAGAAAGAAAGTAAGCTTATATAGCATCATCCCAAAAAAAAAAAAAAAAAAAACCCATCCCATTTCACCCATCCAATCACTCCAAATGTTTGTCTAGTTCAACCTTAAATTTATTTAAGCTATCAACTTCCACAACAGATGGAAGTCTGTTCCAGGTATCAACTACCCGCTCGCTAAAGGCAAACTTCCACACATCTATTCTACAACTGTCTTTCCTCAATTTGAATCTATGCCCCCCTCAGGTTCTTAATCTGAGGAAGCGGAAGTATCCCATCAGCATTGAGCCTGCTTGAACCATTCAAGGCCTTATACACCTCGGTCAGATCACCTCGCAGCAGCCTAGTCTCCCAGATGCTGCAACTTGCAGAACTTAAGCCTTTCTTCGTAAGCGCACCTCTGTTCCTCTCATGAATCTTGTCCTTCTCTGTACTTGTTCTAGCAGCTGTACATCATTCCTAAAATGAGGCCTCCAAACCTGTATACAGTACTCAAGGTGTGGCCTGACCATTGCCTTATACAAAGAGATAATCATCTCCTTGTCCCTGCTCACAAAATTCCTATATATTATTGACAAAACTCCGTGACCTGCTCTGGTAGCCCCGTCTGCACTGCTCAGAGAACTTCATACCTAACTGCACAATTATCCCCAGGTCTTTTTCATTCTCCACCTCATTGAGGGTAGTATCATACAGTTGTTATGTTTCTCTTGGGTTACTGCTACCCATATGCAGTACTTTGAATTTGTCAATGTTAAACTTCAGTTGCCACTTTTTGCCCATCTACCTAACTTTTCTAGATCCTGTTGCAGTAGCATACTGTCTTTACTGTCGTTAACAACCCTGCTAACCTTTGTATCATCTGCAAACTTGGACATTAAACCTGATATACCTTCATCAATATCATTGATAAATACACAAAACAACAATGGGCCCAGCACTGAAAGCTGGGGGACTTCACTAATAACATTAGTCTACATAGAGCAGTGTCCATTTATTACCATTCTCTGCCATCTCCCACTCAACCATCCCTTTATCCATTGCAACAACTTGCCCTTAATGCCATATCACTGCAATTTGTAAAGCATTAGCATTAGCATTAGTAGAGGCATTTGATGCAAGAAAGCAAGCTTATGCAGCACCAGCCAAAAAAAAAAAAAAAAACCCACTTCCACTTCACCCCTCTGTTCGTTCAAAATACCTGTCCAGCTGAGCCTTAAACTTATTTAGGCTATCAACCTCCACCACAAGGGATGGAAGTCTGTTCCACCAACCAACCACCCGCTGGCTAAAGGCAAATTTCCGCACGTCTATCCTACATCTGTCTTTCCTCAATTTGAATTTATGCCCTCTCAGGTGATTATTCTGAGCGAGAGGAAGAATCCCATCAGCATTGAGCATGCTCAAACCATTCAAGGCCTTATACACCTCTATCAGATCACCTCGCTGGTGCCTAGTCTCCAGACACTGTAATTTGCAAAACTTAAGCCTTTCTTCGTAAGAGCACCCCTTTGTTCCATTCACTAATCTTGTTGCCCTTCTCTGTACCCGTTCCAGCAGCTCTACATCCTTCTTGAAATGAGGCCTCCAGACCTGTATACAGTACTCTAGGTGTGGCGTGACCATTGCCTTATACAATGGAATAATCACCTCCTTATCCCTGCTGGAAAAATTCCTGTATATCATTGACAATACTCCATGAACTCTTGCAGCCCGTCTGCACTGTTCAGAGAACTTCATATCTGCCTGCACAACCACCCCCAAGTCCCTTTCATTCTCTACCACTGTCAGTGTAGTACCACAGAGTTGATACGTTGCTCTGGGGTTGCTGTTTCCCATGTGTAGTACTTTACATTTGTCAATGTTAAACTTCATTTGCCACCTCTCAGCCCATCTGCTCAACCTTTCCAGATCCTGTTGCAGCAGAATAGTGTCAGTAGTGTCCTTGACAACCCTGCCAACCTTTGTATCGTCTGCAAACTTGGACATTAAGCTTGATATACCATCATCAATATCATTTATAAATACAGAAAACAATAATGGACCCAACACTGAGCCCTGAGGGACTCCACTAATAACATTAGTCCACGATGAGCAGTGTCCATTGATTACCACTCTCTGTCTTCTCCCCCTCAACCACCCCTTTATCCATAGCAGCAATTTGCCTCCAATGTCACACTGCTCCAATTTGTGTAGCAGTCTTCCATGTGCAACAGTATCAAAAGCCTTTCTAAGATCCAAGTATATAATATCAAAGTTATTCCCTGCATCCAGTTCTTTTGTGACTGCATCATAGTATCCAATCAAGTTGGTCAGGCAAGACTTCCCCTTAACAAAACCATGCTGTGTCTGAGCTATAACTGAAGTCTTGTCTAAATGATCCTGCAGTGCTTCTTTAACCAGTGCCTCCATTAATTTTCCTGGAACAGAAGTTAAGCTCACAGGTCTATAATTACTTGTGTCAGCCTTTGATCCTCCTTTGTGAATTGGGGTCACATTTGCACATTTCCAGTCTATGGGTACCTCCCCTGAGTCCAAGGAAGCTCTCATAATTATGGCTAAGGGTTTGCTTACTTCCTTTGCTGCCTCCTTTAATATAACTGGATAGATCCCATCCACCCTGGGTGCCTTTCTTGTGTTTATCTTCAACAGTTTCTCCTCCACTTTACTCCCAGTTATTTCAAGATTCTGTAGCTTACTGCTAGAGTTGAATACACCTCTGGCATTCCCCTTGCTGAATAACTCCTCATGTGTGAATGTCGATGCAAAATATTCATTTAGTTTGTTAGCTACCTGAGCAGGATCATCAACAGTTGACCCATCAATATCAAGTGGACCAATCTGATTCATCCCCTTCCTTCTAGAGTTTACATAAGTAAAGAACTCTTTGCTGTTTTTCTTTGTATCCCTTGCCAAGGATTTCTCGTAATCTGCCTTCGCCTGCCTAACCTCCTTTGTAACTTGGTTGCATATCAACTTGTATCTATCATAGGCTTCTGTGTCATGTGTTAATTTGTAAGTATCCCATGCATTTTTCTTCTCTGCCATATGCCTCATTAGTTCATCTGACATCCATTTTGGCCTAAACCTTGAACAATATTTCTTAGTTGGTATGTAAAGCCTAGTAGCTTCCAAGATAAGTTCTTTGAATGCTTCCCATTTAGAATTTGCTGTTGGTAACATCATATTCAAAATGGGAAGCATTCAAAGAACTTATCTTGGAAGCTACTAGGCTTTACATAAGCCTAGTAACTTCCAAGCAGTCTTCAATGTGCAAAACAGTATCAAAAGCTTTCCTGAAATCAAAGTACAGTAGACCCTCTATTTTCTGGGATAGATGGTAAAAAACAATTCCTGAATAATTGATTTCCTGATTAATCCAAAAATACAGCAAGTCCCTGATATACGTAAAAGATACATTCCAGGACTTCTTACATCGAGTTTTACGTAACTCGGGAATGACTAACAAAATATTGCTACTATATCCCTGATATGCCAAAATTACAAAAACCACATAATATCCTCAGAAGAATGAAGAAAATTAGTTATATATTTTTAATTAGTTCAATTAAGAACTTTATCTGGGGACAGCGGTGAAGTAGCCAGAGTCGCATATAAGAAAAGAAAACATAAAAGGAAGAAAAAAAAACATGTTATTGTACTGTAAAAACTGATTTGTATTTCGTAGCCTTGGTTATTATAGTTGACTTCATTGGTGCTGATCGCTTCACCACTTCTCGTATTTTGTCTTTCTTTATTGTGTTCACCGTTGCCACTGACAAATCTGAATTTTGTACGATACTTGTTGATGTTTGGCCATTTTTATACATTGTTATTATTTTCATTTTCTGATCCAACTCGATCGCTTTCCTTTTCTTGATAGATTTACTATTACTGCTGTCACTTATTCTCTTAGTCAGCACCATGATAACAGTCAAAATTAAATTTTCTGAAAAGAACTTCACAGGGCAAAAACTCACTATTACACCCCATGCGAGCTTGCATTTTACTAAAGCACATTTCTGGAGATCACTGCCATAAAACAATAAAAACAATTTGCACTTTCCGGTTTATTGGTCTTTTCTGTTAGTGCATCTAATTATAAACAGGTAGTAAACTCAATCTTATTGCATTTGCGATAATAGGAATTCTGTGTGTTTTTACATTACGGTATTATGATTAAATGTGTCCCCCTTCAATGAAATCTTCAGTCATATAAAAAATATATATAAATAACGTTACATAAGTCGGGAACTTACTGTACTGAAAAAAGTTCAGCAACCTAAGTAAAAAGTATGGCAATAGATAAAAAACAAAAAAAACTTTTACCACGCATTACTTGCGGGTCCAATATGATGCTTCCCTTTATTTATTTTTTTTTTTTTGGAGCAGCGGATGTGAAGACAGCAGGGGGTTGCAAGATAATAGGCATACTAATCTCCCAATGATGACTTATAATGCTGGTTCTTGTCCCTTATTTACGACTTGCAAAATTTCTGTTTATAACTATTCTAGTTATTACTTAAATTTTATGATTTCTGGTTGATTTTTTTATTTTTAATTTGGAGTCTTGAAGTGTCCTAGTTAATCCAATCACGGTAAATCGAGAGTCTGCTGTATACGATATCAAAATTATTTTTTGCATCCAGTTCCTCTGTGACCACGTTATAGTATCCAATCAAAATGGTCAGACGAGACTTCCCCTTAACAAACCCATGCTGTGTCTGAACTATTACTGCAGTTTTGTCTAGGCAATCTTGCATCACTTCTTTAAAGAGTGACTCCATTATTTTCTCCAGAACAGAAGTTAAACTAACAGGTCTATAATTATTTCTGTAATCCTTTGAACCCCCTCTGTGAATTGGGGATACATTTGCACATCTCCAGTCCATGGGACCTCCCCTGAATTTAAGGATGCCCTCATAATTATGGCTAAGGGTTTGCTAACTTCCCTCGCTGCCTCCTTCAATATAACTGGATAGATTCCATCTGCCCAAGTGCCTTTTTCATGTTTATCTTCAACAATTTCTCCTCCACTTTGCTCTTCATTATTACAAAATTATTTAGCTCCCTGTTAGAGTTTAGTAAACATCTGTCCTCCCCTTCCTTGCAGAATTCCTCATGTGTGAATGCGGATGCAAAATACTCAATCAGTTTGTCAGCTATCTGAGCATGATTATCAACAGTCGAACCACCAACATCAAATGGACCAATCTGATTCATCCCCTTCCTTCTAGAGTTTACATAAGTAAAGAAATCTTTGTTTTTTTTTGCATCCTTTGCCAAGGATTTCTCGTAATCAGCCTTCGCTTGCCTAACCTCCTTTGTAACTTGATTACAGACCAGCTTATATCTGTCTTAGGCTTGTGTGTCACCTGATAATTTATATGAATCTCAAACATTTTTCTTCTCTGCCATGAGCCTCATTTGTTCATCCGACATCTATTTAGGTTTGAACAATATTGTTTAGTTGGTATGAAAAGCCTAGTAGCTTCTATGATTATTTCCCTCACTGCATCCCATTTAGAATTTGCTGTTTTTAACATCATCAGTTGATTTCACTGTATAGAATTTAAAAACTGTCTGGGACCACTGTAGTCACCTTTGAGAAAACAAAAACCCTTCTCTTTACCGTTGATGGTAGTTACATCTTTAAATAAATCCCACATCAGTACACTGTGATCACAGTCACCTAGTGGTTCCTTTATCTTCAAATTCTTAATGCATGAATAATCACTGCTGATAATCAGATCAAGAGTATTACTCCCTTTGGTTGGCCCTTGAACATGATGCCGTAGAAAACAATCCTCCAATAAATTCACAAAAGTCTCGCTAGTGTGCAAGTGACCAACCCATAAGTTCCAGTCAATATCTGGAAAGTTAAAATCCCCCATTACAAGACATTCTGAATTACTGGCCCACTATTTCTCTGCACAGTTGTTCACAGTACTCATCAGATTCATTAGGCCTATAACACACTCCTGCTTTCATTTTCCCTTTCCCAGTGCTTAGTATATAATTGGGCTAACAGAAACGTGGTGCCATATACATAAGAATATGTATCATATTCTGATATATATCAGAGCATGGATAGAAATACCTGTGGAATGCTTTCGTGAACTAGTGGACTTGAATGCCTCACTGTGTGACTGCCCTTATCTAGGTGAAAGGTGGGCCTACCCATTACTAGGTAGGTATCGTATAATTTGTGTCCACCCAATGTAGATCAGAAGCTCTTCTTCATCACAGCAAACGAGCAATACATACTTGCTCTGGCAAGTTGTATTGCTCATTGAAATTAAAAAGGTGACCTGCTTCAAACACACGAAAGGCTGTAGCCACGATATTTTCACAATCTTAGACTTTTCCAGAGCTGACTGTTTTGGCTAGTATAGGAACTGCTAGATGTGCTACAAGTGTGCTCACAAACTGGTTTTTTGATGTCTTCCTGTAATAGATGGGTGTGTGGGTTTTCAGATATTAGAGTCATGGCATTGCTGAATGCATTAATCATTTTGTCTTTAATGCCATGACAAAAGCAATTATACTACAAGACATATCTTCCTTTGTAGGCAGCCAATCAAGTGAGCTCTTAATTCTTATAGGCTGATGCAACTGTATTTCTGATAAAATTCAAAGAATGCTCACGAATATGGAAAATTTCATTTAAGTAAGCTAATTCTGTTTGAAGTGTGGGCCACTTACAAAATTACTAAATGTAGGGCACCGTTGGAAATCATATTCAAGCAGTCTGTCAGTCATACTAGTCTTCATATAAATTAATAAGGGGTTCAACAGATGTGATAAAAACAACTTTGGAACATTTAAGCAGAATTCATGGAAGCTCCTTTCAAGAATATAGTATTCATAAAGAAAGAGAATGAAAAGTGAAACATCTTGTCAAGAAATGGAGAATATATCTCAAGGAAAATAGGTTAAAAATCACAGATGGAATTTAAAATTCAAGATGAATGTGATGAAAGAGTAATATTTTTTTTTTTTTTTTTTTTTATGAAAACTCCAAACACGAAAGGTATCAAAACCTATAGTACTTAGTACCGTGTATGGGTTAAAGGAGAAGTATGAGGGGGGGGGGGTTTGCTGGAAACTTTGCTCTAGAGACTAAACATGGGGTTCACCACTTCAAGCCTCCAATAAGCAAAGTGGTGGTATTTCACCGGTTGATGAAAGTCATCTACCACCTGGTTGAAATAAATATGATGAGTCCCATATGAATATCAGATCATCCAAGTTTTATGAAATTTTTGAAGGAATCAAGATGTCATTAGAAGAAAGCAACAATAAAAAACAGTAGATATGTATAAGGAGCATGATGAATTACTGAAAATGTCTACTGGAAATTGTAAATGTATGCATCACAACTGATACATGATCAGCCAAAATAGGAAGTTTTATCTGACACTGGATTAGTGTGGATTTTTAAAGGATCTCCATTCTCTTGTCTTGTAAAAGACTTATAGGTATTCCTGATTATAAAAATATTGCAAAAATTTTAACAAATATATATTACAAAACTGATATACCAGACTCCAAAACTGGGGATATGATAACCAATAACAGATTCAAATTTTGTTAAAGCTTAGGGGGGAAAAAGTATTTGGCAAAAAATAAATGGGGTAAATATTAACAATGGCAAATACAACACAGCAGATAATAAGGATGGTGAATACAAAAATATATACTCCTATGTAATAATCACAAAATTATAAAGGAAAAACCTAAACTGCCAAAAATCTTGCAGATGCAGTCACAATATTTAGATCTTATCATTAAGTGTTGAAGGCCCTTACCAAACTTTACAAAGACCAAAAAATATATTTTATGGTCTGCCTCTTCCAAGTTTGGTGTCAATGCTATACAAGTTGGGAAAATGATCCCCTCAAAATGAGGGAGCACTACAGCATCTAAAAGTTATTCTACTAAAACATTCTAGGGAGAAAAAAAGTTCAGGTTACAAATGAGCAAATAAAAGGTAAAGAGAAGTGGTAAGAAATTTTATATAACAGAAATTGTATTAGTATTAGTATTAGTAACGGCCGCATTGTGCAAGAAAGCCTATGGCTTATGCTCCACCAGCCAAAAAAAAATAAAAAAATTTCCGAACAAAACAATGATAAAAACAAAAAAAAAAAAATAAATAAATAAAATAAATAACTAAATAATAATAATTAATAAATAAAAAAATATATATATATATATAAAATAAAAATAAAAAGGAAATTAAACCTATCATCCTATGCGCTTCCCTTACCCGAAAGTACTATCCAGATGACCTTTGAATTTCCCCAAACTGTCGGCCTCTACCACCCATGAAGGCAACTTATTCCAGTAATTTATAACTCGCTGGCTAAAATAAAACTTCCTGCAGTCCAATCTAAACATTTTCCCCCGTAACTTGAATTTACGTCCCCTAGTTCTAGCATCATTTATAATCTTGAAAATTCTGTCCTCATTCATTTTACTAATGCCTCTCAGAGCCTTAAACACCTCAATCAAATCTCCCCTAAGGTGTCTAGTTTCCAAACTCTGCAACCCACATATTCGAAGTCTTTCTTCATAAGGACGCCCTTTTGCCGATCTCACCAGGTGAGTTACCCTTCTTTGCACCCTTTCAAGAAGTTCAATGTCTTTCTTTAGGTGCGGTCTCCATACTTGAACACAGTATTCCAAGTGTGGTCTAACATAAGCCTTATATAATGGGATTATCACGTCCCTATCTCTACTTGCAAAAGTTCGATAGATCATCGATAGGACACCATGGGCCTTCCTTGCAACCTGTTTACAATGCTCAGAGAATTTCATGTCTGACCGTATCGTAACACCCAAGTCCCTTTCCTCCAATACTGGGTTTAGTTGAACTCCACCAAGTGAATAAGTTTTTTTGGGATTACTGTTTCCCAGGTGTAATACCTTACACTTTGTTGGATTAAAGCACAGCTGCCATTTTTCTGACCATTCTTGAAGTCTATCTAGGTCTCTCTGAAGCAGCTCAGCTTGACAGTGATCATTAAGCCTATCATCATTGTGAAGGTAAAGAAACAGAAGCAAGCCTAAACATGAGTAAAAGTAGTCTTGATGATGATTTTAACAAACCTGAGATAACATCCAGTAATGTCTCATAATTAAAGAACTCTTTAAAAACTAAATATCTAACAGGAATCCTGAGTTTTCAGTGGTATGTTGTAGTTCTAACTTCCCCCAACAGATGGCAGTACAGATTGTCTAGTAGGCTGACAGGCTGCAAGTAACAACCAGTTTCATTATTAGCATTAACGTTCCATGTCCCAATTTTGAAATGGAAAATCTGCAACAGATATGTAAGAAATGTTAAAAACTGTTTATGGTGATGAAATGTATACCAGTGTTTGCTTCAAAGATGGATGTGAAGATGTTTGCGATAACCCTATAACAGCTACAAATTGATCTGTAATAGTGCCACAGAAAAGGTTAGGTCGGCAAAGGCAAATTAGGAGAAATTGCTGGCAAAGAGAGCAAAGACGGGGAGGATAAGGAATTCTTCACATATATAAATGCAAAAAGAAGGACAAACCAGACCGGATCCTTATGTAATGGACGTGGGATAGTATTAGATACCCCAGCTGAAGTTGCAGATGAACTCAACAGTTACTTTCAATTTACAGAAGAAACACCCTTTACATCAATGAGAAATTATGGGAGTGAAGTTCGAAAAATATGTAATTAATGATATTGAAATTTCACAAGATTATTTAATGAAAAAACTTTTGAGCCTACAGGCCAGTAAGGCTCCTGGGATGATGGCATATACCCTATAATCTTAAGGGAGGCGGCAAGTGAGTGCATGGAAAAATTGAGGCTAATTATGAGAGCATCCCTGGACTCGGGAGTGATTCCATTGGATTGGAAAAGTGCCAATGTATCTCCAATACATAAGGGTGGTTCTAAGAGTGAAGTGGAAAATTACAGGCCGGTTAGTCTAACTTTAGTAGTAGGGATAATCATGGAGACAATGATTAAGGGTGGAATTCGGGATCATTTAGATAGAAATGGAATTCTGAAGGATACTCAGCATTGTTTTGTAAAGGGAAAATCATGTTTAACTAATCTGGTTAGCTATTTTGACAGGGTCACTCAAAAGCTGGACTTAGGGAATAATTTCAACATTGTTTATTTGGATTTCAGCAACGCATTTCACTCAGTACCACATGGGCAGTTACTTTATAAGCTGGAACAGGTTGGAATCACAGGGAAAAATCCTTAGATCCATAGCTGGATGGCTTCAGGGCAGGAGGCAGAGGATTGTGATAAATGATTACTCCTTAGATTGGTAAGAAGTAAGGTTCCCCAGGGATCAGAATTAGGACTACTGCTGTTTTTGATTTTCATAAATGACATCGATGAAGGGATAGAGGGCGCAATGTCTAAATTTGCAGATGATGTAAAGATTGGTAGAGTAGTTAATGATCACCACCAAGCAGAGCGTCTTCAGAATGACCTAGATAGACTTCAGGGATGGTCAGAAAAATGGCAGCTATGCTTTAATCCAGCAAAGTGTAAGGTATTGCACCTGAGGAACAGTAACCCCAAAATAACTTATACACTTGGTGGAGTTGAACTAAAGCCTGTACATGAAAACACAAAGTTCTCCGAGCATTGTAGACTGGTTGCAAGGAAGGCCCACGTTTTTGATTTTCATCAATGATTTATAGAAAAACTGCTAGTAGAGATAAGGATGTCATAATCCCATTATATAAGGGCTATCGTTAAACCACATTTGGAATACTGTGTTCAAGTATGGAGACCGCACATAAAAAAAGACATTGTGCTTCTTGAAAGGGTCCAAAGACGGGTAATTTGCCTGGTGAGATCAGCAAACGGGCATCCATATGAGGCAAGACTTCAAATATGTGGGTTGCAGAGCTTGGAAACTAGAGGCGACTTGATTGAGGTGTTTAAGGCTCAGAGGCATATGCAAAATGAATGAGGACAAAATTTTCACGATTATAAATGACTGTAGAATATAAGGGGCATAATTTCAAGTTATGGGGAAGATGTTTAGACTGGATTGCAGGAAGTTTTATTTTAGCCAGCGAGTTATAAATTAATGGAATAAGTTACCTACATGGGTGGTAGAGGCTGAGAGTTTGGGGAAATTCAATGGTCAGCTGGATGGGAGGAGGGAAATGCATAAGTAGTCTATTTCCTTTTCTGTTATTATTATTATTTTATTTTTATTACTTTATTTCATTTTATTTAATTATTATTATTATTTTTTTTTTTTGGCTGGTGCAGCATAAGCCATAGGCTTTCCTTGCACCATGTGGCCATTGCTAATACTAATCCAAGAAGTAGGCATCTGTCAACCTCTCAAAATGAGGATGGGGTTGCAAAAGTTCGGGAAATTGTGGCAAGATGTTGTTTGATCCTCAGAATGATGGCTGAGGAGTTGGATGTGAATAAGGTGCAATTTGTCAAATTCTGTATGAAGATTTAGGGAAAAGGAAGGTCTGCAAAATTTGTGCCACACAGCCTCAAGAATGAGCAGAAACAATGAACTGTGTCATCATGTGAAGACTTTGTCCAGACCTGTCAAATCATCCTAATTTCCTTGTCACTGGAGATGGGTGTTGGTTGGTTCGGTACAACCCAGAGATGAAGCATCAGAGCATGCAATGGACACTTCAAAATCATCATAAAGGCTCTAAAAGTTTTGCTTACAGAAGTCTAGGATCAAGACAATGCTGAAATTCATACGGAATTTGTACCTGAAGGGGAGGGAGTCAATGCAGCCTTCCACATACAGGCACGTCAAAGGCTACTAAAGCACATTTCCTTGGTGAGCCCACTTCCCGGATTTTAAGAGAAAGGCAGCTGGTTCTCGTTACACAACAATGCCCCTGCCCATTCTGCATGTGCTGTGAAGACATTTCAGCAAAATATGGCATTTTACATCAGCAATCTATTCTACTCGCCCAATCTAGTGACAATGGACTTCTTCCTCTTTCTCAAGGTGAAAACTGCTCTCAAAGGGAAGAGATTTCAGGATGCTGAAGACATAAAGAAAAACGTAACTGTTGAACTGAACATCATCTCTTTGGATGCCTTCACCAACTCTTTTTAGAAATTTTTAGAATGGTGTATTAAGTGCATTCAATCAGATGATGATTACTTTGAATAAAAATAAAACTATTTTTGAGCTCCTTTACTTCATGGTCTTTTTTATTGTTGCACCTTGTATATGTAATAAATTGTAAATATTATTGGTATTAATTCATGTCTTTCCAACACAAAGCACATGCCTTTAATTCAAGCTTTAGGATTTTATAAATTGTCATATAAGATGACCTTAAAAATTTTGACAATTTTTTAAACTTAAAAGGGCAAATGATATGTTATAATATATGGTAATTGTATAACTGTTACAAACCTGATTTCATAATTTTTCATGACTACTTGTCTCCCATTTTCATTTCTCTTAATATCTCATTTTTATAAGTTTTAAAAAGAGGAAGAATGGTTGTTGTTGTTGTTGTTGTTGTTAGGTTTGTTGGTGCATCAGCAACTGTGGCTATAATGCACTGATTTCTGACTAGTATATCTTTGCTGTTGATGCTGATTCTGATAAAAATTTAAACAAGGTGATATTTATCAATTGATTTTAGGAAAACAAAAACGTCATCCATATCTTGACGATCTTCCAGAATATTACGTAGTGTTAATTGATTGCAATTTTTGAAAAGTAAGGAGAAGTCAGTTTTTCGTTCTCTTAGATATAGCGGGCATTCGATAACGATATGCTTTACAGTGAGTGGACATGAACAGTTACTGCATTGTGGGGCATCTTCCTTTCTTAATAGATAACTGTGAGTGAGGTATGTGTGACCTATGCGCAGTCGTGCTAGTACAGTTTCTTCTTTTCTATTTCCTCTCAGACTGGAGCGCCACTGTTTGGGTTCTTTCTTTATTTCAAAAAGTTTATTATTTATTTCTTTTTCCCATATATGTTTCCACTGTTCTTTAGAGGTCTGCTGTATAATGGATTTATAGTCAACATAAGGTGTCCTGAAATTGTAAGAAATAGGATTTGAAGCATTTTTGGCAGCTAAATCTGCCTGTTCATTTCCTGGGATTCCAGAGTGACCAGGAATCCAACAAAAAATTATGCGGTGACCACGGGCATGAATTGCCATTAACTGAGCCCAGATTTGTTGTACCAGAGGATGACTGTTGGGGCGTTTACTTTGCATACAATTCACGGCACTTAATGAATCGGTATATATTATGGATTGAGTATATGAGGCTTCTTTTATTTTCTCCAGGGCTAGTAAAATACCATACAACTCAGCAGTATAATTACTACATTCTAAGGGAAGCTGTTTCGCGATGATAGCATCCGGCAGGACTACAGCTGTACCAACCTTACTGGCAGTCTTGGATCCATCTGTATATATCTGCATATAATTCCTAAACTGAATTGAGTGGGCCAGATGTAATTGTCTGATGTTAATATCTGGAAGATTATTCTTCCCCCATTTCTGGAAATATCTGTCAACGTATATTGTGGGTATTTGCCATGGCTGGATTTGCATGCTAGTATCCTGCATTATGTTATTCATGCTGATTCCCCAGCTAGTGTTTATAGCTTGAAGCCTAATGCCAGATGGTTTGTTGAGACGTGATTTAGTACGATAGAGGTTTTCCCATTTTGGTCTGAAGAGATATTGCCATATCGGGTGATGTGGAAAGCTGCTGATTTTTGCGGCATAATTTAGGAGAAGAATTTGTCGCCGAAGGTCTAGCGGCGGTTCATTGGCTTCCGTATATAGACTTAAAATGGGAGATGTACGAAAGGCACCCAGTGCTATTCGAAGTGCACTATGATGAATGGGATCAAGCCATTTCAGGACACTTGGCCTGGCTGAGGCGTATGCAGGGGATGCATAGTCTAAGCGGGATCTAATTAATGAGCGGTATAAATGTAGCAACATGTACCGATCTGCACCCCATGACATAGAGGAGATTACTCTGAGAATATTTAGTTTCTTAAGACAGCTGGTACGAATATATTTTATATGTTCAAGGAAGTTTAATTTTTTATCAAGTATTATACCAAGAAAACGAGTGCTTGGTTGAAATGTAATACAATGGGAGTCTAACTGGAGGTTTGGATCAGGATGCAATGTACGTTTACGACAGAAGTGTACTGCAGTTGTTTTAGGTTTAGAAATTCTGTAGCCATTGTTTTTGGCCCAAGAGACTATTCTATTAATGGTGACTTGTAGTTGTCTCTCAATAAGTCGCATATTTTGAGAATGACATGAGATGGCAAGGTCATCGGCATACAGGTATGCATCAACTGTGTTAGGTATACTATTAGTTATAGAATCGATCCTGATGGCAAAAAGTGTTGCACTCAGCACTGAGCCCTGGGGCACTCCCTCTTCTTGAACATATGTGCCAGAAAGTGACGAGTGGTAGAGGACTTGGAAGGATCTGTTAGATAGGAAGTTCTGAATGAATTTCGGGAGATGACCCCGAAGACCAGATTTATGTAAGTCCCGAAGAATCCCATAACGCCAAGTTGTATCAAATGCTTTCTCGATGTCAATGCATATCATAACAAAGTGCTCATTTCTTAGAAAGGCGTTCCGAATATTTGCTTCTGCTTTGATAATGAGATCGAGCGTCGATCTACTTCTCCGAAAACCATACTGGCTTGGACTCAGAATGTTTTGAGTCTCCAAATACCACGTTAGTCGGGTGTTAAGTATTTTTTCCATTGTTTTTCCCAAGCAACTTGTTAAGGAGATAGGTCGATAGTTTGTTGGGTCTGTGTGGTCTTTTCCTGGTTTCGGGAAGGCTAGCACATAAGAATGGCACCAGCTGGTGGGGTAATATTCCTCTAAGAAAATTCTATTATAGAGTAGTAAGAGAGCACTTAATGATCTTTCACTTAAATGGGAAATCATTGAGTAATAAATTCCATCAGGACCTGGAGCACTGTTTTTCACTTTTGTGAGCGCATTAAGCAATTCAGTCATGGTCAACGGCAGATTGTATGAATGTTGGAGAGCGGTATTAAAATTCTGTTTATACTTTTCTGTATCGCGTTTTAGCATCTGAAAGCCTGGTTCATAGGCGGAGACAGCTGAGAGTGATTCAAAAGACGAGCCAAATGCATTAGCAAGTTCTTCGGGTTCAGAAATTTCCTTTCCTTTCAGAAATAGAATTGGGGAAGTAACAAGTGGGTATTTGCCATTGATACGTTTGATTTTTTTCCAGACTGTAGCAGTATCTGTGAATCTGTTTATTGTGGCAGCATAGCGTGCCCATGCTTCTTTTTTACTTATCCGTCTTATATAACGAGCCTTAGCCCTTACTCTTTTAAACTGTAGGAGGTTGGCTGTGGTTGGGTGTTTTCTAAACTGATTCCAGGATTTATTTCTTTCTCTTTTAGCAATGCTACATGCTTCGTTCCACCACATTTTTGGATGGAGTCGGATTTTAAATGATGATTTCGGGATAGCGGATTCAGCTGCTGTCATTATTCGTTCTGTGATATAGCTTACTGCAGAATCGATCTTGTCAGTAGCAATGATAGTGGAATCTAAATGAGCTATTTCTTGATATTTAGCCCAGTTGGCCTTGTCAAATTTCCAGATTGTTCTAATTCTGTTGATCGGAGGAGAACTTGTACAGAAATTACAGATGATCGGAAAGTGATCACTACCAAGAGGGTTGTCAGTAACTGTCCAGTCTATGAGAGGAAATATTGTTGGAGAACATACTGTTAGGTCAATGGCAGAGCTTGAGCCAGATGGTACATGAACGTATGTGTGATCACCTGTGTTTAAAATAGTTAGATTGTGTTTATCCAAGAATTTCTCAATTATTTTCCCTCTGCAGTCAAGTTGTTGAGAACCCCATAGAGGGTTATGTCCATTCCAGTCACCCAGAATACAGAAAGGAGCGGGTGTTTGTCCTACTAGGTCATCTAAATCAGCCAGGGTGAAAGCGTGGTTTGGTGACAGATACAATGAGACTAATGTTATCGTTATGCCAATGGTGATACGGGCTGCAACTGCCTCCAACGGTGTTTGCAAGGGAACAGGTCTGGAGGGAATTGAAGAGTTTACTAACAGCGCTACTCCTCCGTGTGATGCATTAGAGCAGTTTCTATCTTTTCTATACATGGTGAAGCGTTTAACTGTTATAGATACTGCATTCGTCAGGTTTGTTTCTTGTAAGCATGCTACGACGGGCTTATATTCACTTAGCAGATCGTAGAGGTCATCTAAATTAGCACGAAATCCGCGACAATTCCATTGAATCACTGTCTGCATTGTTTGGTTTTAAAAGGAGGGTTTGGTTTCTTACGGCGGATTTTTTTGTTTGCGCTTGTCTACTTTTGCTTTTTCTTTTTTTGGGAAGACTGGCCTACAGGTGTCAATGTCATCCTCTGGATGAATCTCAAGAATTGAGTCATCTTCATCTATCTTTTCATCAATATCCATGGTATCGGATATAAATTTAGTAGTGTTGCTTCTTTCAGGGGTCTTGGCTCGTTCATTTGGTTTCTCATTAGGCTTCTTATCCGGAGGTATTGTTACAGGAGTATTTGCTTCTCGAGTAGCATATTTAGGAATAGGTTTTTCCTTTGATGACGAGAGGAGCGATTTAGCCCAACCAGATATTGAGATATTTGGAGGGACTGAGCAGTCTGTCTGAGTTTCTACTGAGCGTAGCCGTTGGGTAACTGAAGCATATGTAGGTGACTTAGCAGGTACTGCAAAATGTTTTTTAGCTTCTTGATAGGATACTTTCTGCTCAATCTTATATTTTTGAATATTCTTTTCTCTTTTCCATTGAGGGCATTCCTTAGAGAAGGCAGAGTGGTTACCATGGCAGTTAGGACAAATTTGCACTTCAGTGTTACAGTTTGTGTGTGTATGCTCTTTTGATCCGCAATTAGCACAAGTGGCTATACTTCTGCAGACAGCTTGGGAATGACCAAATTTTTGGCACTTAAAGCACCGGACTGGATTTGGAATGTATGGTCTTACTTGGCATCTAAGATAACCAGCTTTAATATAAGTAGGTAGATTTGGTGTTTCGAATGTTAGAATCACCGTCCGTGTGGGAGTAGGTTCTCCATCTCTTTTAATAACAATTCTTTTGGCTTGTACCACGTTTTGATCTCTTAGTTCATGCACAAGTTCATCCTCTGATACGTTTAATAGATCCCACTCTGATATTACCCCTTTAGAGGAGTTTAAGGTGGCATGTGGGGTAACCTTCGTGGGGATTCCACCGAAAGTAGATATTTTCAATAGCCTCTCAGCATGTCTATGTTCGGTCATTTCGATCAATAAATCTCCGGATCTTAATCGCCGAACCATTTTTGGAGGGCCAGCCACATTTTCAAGACATTTCTGTATCAAAAATGGGGACAGCTTACTCAATGGTTGGTCTGTGGAGGAGTGTAGTATTAGAAAGAGTGGTGTGGTCTTATCCATTCCTTCTTTTTTTTGTCTCTTAGCATGGGATACATTTGTGTCATCATGATCTGGGTTATATTTGTCCAGTTCTGAATCATAAGATCCACACGAGGACTGTTTATTTTTGTCCATCATTGCTCCTTTTAGCCCTGGGAGAGTGGATTTCTTCTCCCAGACTTCCAGCCCCGCCACGTGGAGGCAGGAGCGGTGCCACCTAGTGGCCAAGCGGTTGGAGAAGTTAGTTTGTTAGTGCGAAAATTAATAAATATACTAGGAAAAGAAAGGTGATTTTCCTTTCTGGGTTCTTACTTAGGATCTGTTAAGTACAGAACCACTTATAAAGAAATAAGGATGAGGAAAGCACTGGAAAGAAAATATAACGAAATCGCTTAGAAAGAGCACTATATATCACTTAGGAAAAATCGCTTGGACACTATCGCTTGGCACTCGGGGCCAGGAAGAATGGAGCAAAAAATGTGAAAATAAGAAATCAAAAATAATCACACAAAACCATAATATTACCTCATAAATCTGGCAACACTGGGACTTAACCCTTGTTGGGATTATGAAATTCTGAGTTTTTGAAATCTAATATTCTAAGGCTACTCTTCTAGTAAAGTGCACAGTTAAACTATTACAGAAAAGTTATGCAATGTTCCAACAGAACAGCACAGCAATATTGTTACTACATATCTCTTATTAGTTCAGGAAGCTATCCTAAACTTTGTATTCTAAGCTTTAACTTTGGGCAGGAGGGGGAGAATAGTGACAAAAATAGATTAATATGATCACAGGAGGAAGCTTTGCTACAGTTTCCTGAAGCAATATGTTTTCCGATCTCACATGAACTCATACTACAAAATACAATACAACTGGATGGCTCATCAACTTCCCAATGATGTCTCTCACTGCTTGCTCTAAATCCTGAATGATAACTACTTTTATGCTTGGAAAACTTTCTATGACTGTTGCTTTGGCAGCTATGGAAAAATTGAATAAGGTGAACAATATGCTAAATTTCCATTCTCACAATCAAACAAAGAATGAACAATTAAGTTAGTGAGTTCTGGTATCACACTTAAAAATGAATAAATTAAATTAAAATTAAACCTTGTTTCACACTTAATATTGCATAAATAACAGTAGCTGTCTATTGACTAGAAGCAGCCCAGTGATAGTGACACAAGAAGTTTGATTCACATTAGGAAAGAAAATCAGTACCATACCTGTTAAGCTAATGAGCTGCAAAGTTTCCTGTGTCATGTAATTTACAAAATCCAAAATGGCACTGAATGATTTCTAGATTATTTTATTTTCTTAGCAAAATTTTCAAAAAAATGACAGATTTCTTAATGCTAGACTTATGAGGTTTTTACTCTATTTTATTATACGTCAAAAAAAAAAAAAAAAAAAAAAAAAAAAAAATTCTAGAAGTGCAGTTACAAGTAAAACTTTTATAATTTTCTTTTATATATATGAAACTTTGTAAATACCTTTGCTCCAACTCCAGGTATCTCTAACAAAGCAGAATGTGCCTCTTCATAAGAAATATTTCGTAGCAATTCCAGCCACTCAGAGGATCGGCTACTTAAAATATGTTTGGCTGCTTGACTAATAAACTTGGCCCGATAACCAAATCCAAGATTTCTCAAATCTCGTTCCACATGTTTACCTGCTAGTGCTTCAAGTGATGGAAAACTGTAATACGACTGTCCATCAAGTTCCATTAGCATTTTGCCATATTTTTGACAGAGCTTTTCAACCATACTTGTAATCCTGTTAAAGGTATTTAAAATTGCAGAATTTTCTGGCGTGCAAAATCAAAATAAGCAATGATAATAATTAAAATATTGTAATATATTATAAAACACTATGTATATATATTGGCAACTTTTAGAAATTTAAAAATGGGAGACTTTCAATAGAAATACAACTGAAGTTGAACTGGCTAAATCCAGAATGCTCTGGGACTACATTTCAACAGTGTTCCCAGATCAGCCTTTTCTACCAAATTATGATAACTAATTAATGTATGTCACATGTTTCAGTAGATAAATTAAGCATATCATAAAATGAACTCTATTTTAGTTTTTTTGCTTTGCTTATCTAGTTACATCTCAAACTCAAAAATCTGGCCCATTTTGAATAGTTTTTCAATGGTAGTAAACTGCACAAAGGCAAAGGGAAACTAGCTGGGTGGACTTTAAAAAAAAGTGCCACATTTATGCATTACGTTCCATTAATAATTCCAAAACAATTTTTTTTTTCTGTTTCACACATTTCCTAGACTGTACGTCATTGTTACTGTATATCTGCAATGTATAAAATTCAATACCAGTTCACTGTAGTACTGAATAGTGATAGTAATATTTAGTTTTTAAAGCAATATAATTGCTGAAATCACATCACACTATTTATACCTCACATTAAAAAATATTGGATGATTGCAACACCCATATCAGAGACAGCATTTGGAGCAGTAACTTTTCTCACTACTTTACCCAGTAGACCAGTGGTGTCCAACCTATAGCCCATGAATAATTTTTATATGGCCCAAATGGAAAGTGAACTAAAACAACATTTTAGAGAGTCGCACCACTGCATGTACACGCATGCAAGCATCGAGCTCAACAGCATAAAACGTGCACCTGTAGTTCAGTGCAGTCATAAGAGTATGTATGCTAAATGCAGTTACGTACATACCAATCTTTTCATATTATGAATTTCTACTAACACAAAATCAAGGAAATTCATGTATTGGAAGCCACACTGAAAATGGAAACAAAAAAAAAAAAAAAAAAAATACTGGTGTAAAACTGATAACACTACAATGCACATTTGATAAAAAAAAAAAAAGTGTGTTTATTGTAATTGTTTTTAGGGAACAATATCGGTACATCACGTTTTCTGGATGTAAAATTTGATCTTCTAACGAAATTTCAAGAAAATATATTTATTGTTAGCTCTGTTATAAACTTCGAAAACTGGTGTGCAAAAGAAGAAAAAAATCATCAGCTGTGAATAACGGATTGTTTTTTGTAATGTATATTGTTACAACAATTACAATATTTTGTAACAATACAAAGAATGCTACAACTAACAGATTGTTCACAAAATATTGTTATTTGTATTGTCACAAAATATTTCAATATATCCATGGAGTGCATTTGATGTTATCACAAAGGGAGAAATTCATTTTTAGTACAAGCCAAAAAAATTCACTATTCAGGGTCATATGCTGTTTGAAGTCTGCATTTCCTGTTCTGAGCTGCAATAAAAAGATATACCCTATTGAAAAATAGATTTACTCTCTCTCTCTCTCTCTCTCCTCCCTCCCTCTCCCTCCCCCCCCTCTCTCTCCTTTGGTTTTATTATAACTTGAGAAGGGGTTGTTTCCCCACAATGAATACTGTCCAGATTCCACTCTGTCTTCTAAATTGCATTTTCTTGAGATTATCCCCTTTGGGAATATTGGCAAATATTTACATCTGTTAGAAGCAGAAAACAGTTTATATTTCCCCACCGTAACAAATTATCTTCAGTAACATAAAGGGTAACTTCCTGTTTATTTTACCGCAAGGGACTTCTCAGAATAAAACACCTATTGTTACTGTCTTCAAACCAGTTGACATTATTTCCAGATGGAATATTGACAAGTACTTTCCATCCATTTGAAGCAGTAAACATTCCCCTCTACCCATATTACAGGATTATTTTCCATCTAATAAAGGATTACCACTGGTTAATTTTATGAATGTTCATGCGAAGTTTCTTTGATAGCAGTTTTCGAACTTCGATGCAGCTATCAATTACAAAAAAATCATCCTTAAAAACATGTTGAAAGAGGAATGTCAATTTGGAGTGTCATGTTTTTAATCAAAGGTGGACTGAAGACTATTTCTTCATTGAGTATGATGGAAAAAGCAGTGTGTTTGGTGTCTAAGGAGACTGACAGTTTTTAAAGAATATAATTTAAAACGACACTATGATTCCAAGCATAAATCTTATGCTCGGAATCATAGTGTCATCTTAAATTATATTCTTAAAATTTTTAAATGATAAATATAAAGGAGCATTGCAAAAAGAAGTGTTCAAAGTTGCAAAATGAATTAAAAAAACAACAAAACACACTGAAAATGTATCAGTCAAGAAATTTATCTGCTGTAAGTGCCAGTTATCAAGTTGCACATTTGATCGCTTTTGAAAGTAAACCGTTCAGTGATGATGAATTTGTTAAATGGTGTTTGTTAAAAGTCGTGGAAGAAATTTGTCCAGAGAAATTTGCCCTTTTACATGTAACAAGGCATGGGAAATGTAACACCCTAATTTTTCTTGAGAATCATCCAGTGTGGCCCATGAAACAAATCAAACTTTGAATGTTTGTTTGTTACTTGGTTTTTTAGGAGCATTAGCAACTAAGGCCATATTGCTCGGGGGATATGCGGTGGTCATTCCCTGACCTTTCCGCATCCTCTGTATTTGGTGGCCACGGCTCGAACTCCAGTCTAATCAAGAAGCGTGTGCTACGCACTGCTGCTCCTGCCCACCTGGCTACGCAGGCACCTCGAACTTTGAATACAGCCCCTATACAGAAAATGGTTAAACCCCACTGCACTTGACCAATCCAGCAGTACAGATTAACATTTTGGCTTAATGCTGGTGATAATTGTTCTGTGGAGATTCTTGGAATCATGACTACTGTATTATCTAATAAAAATAATGAATTACACCTGAATACTTAGATAAAAAAACTGGAATTTTTAAAAAGCTGGTATGTGCTAGTTCCTTCCAAGATTGCCAGATTTGACATTCTATCGTATTTATCATTTCAAAATCTGTACATTCCACGATCTGGTTGAGCTGACTATAGCTCAGCAAATTCAAAGTAACCTAATCTTCTTTCACAAATGAGTTCTCTTAAAAAAATTAATTAAAAACTTACATATTTACTAATCTAATCTTCTTTTAACAATAATTGTACACTTCATCTGAGTTATTAATTCTCCTTAAAAAGGAACAAGCAGTGAAATTAAGATAACAGAAGTTAAATTTTTATTAAAAGAAATCAAATATGTAAATATACCATTTTTTTTTCATTAACCTCATTAGGCAAAAAAAAAAAAAAACCTCATCCAAACATGTAGTCACTATACTTAGGCCAAACATGAGCAAAGCACACTATTAAATTCAGTAAGTCCATAATAGAAAAAACAAACAAACAAATAAATAAATAATAACAACATCTTGTGCATTTGAAAAATAACAAACTTGGCTAAAAACCAGAAGAAAAACCTAAATGTATTATAAAAATAGAACACATACTCTGTTATCGGAAACCTTTATAAGCTGGAACAGGTTGGAATCACAGGGAAAATCCTTAAATGGACAGCAAGATGGCTTCAGGGCAGGAGGAAGAGGGTTGTGATAAATGATTATTTCCCAGTTTGGGATGATGTAAGAGAAGAGGGGTTCCCCAAAGATCAGTATTAGGACCACTGTTGTTTTTGATTTTCATAAATGACGTCGATTGAGGGATAGAGGGCATAATGTCTACATTTGCACATGATGTAAAGATTGATAGCGTAGTTAATGATCACCGCCAAGCAGAGCTTCATCAGAGTGACCTATATAGACTTCAGGGACGTTCAGAAAAATGGCAGCTTTGCTTTAATCCAGCAAAGTGTAATGTATTACACTTGGTGCAGTTGAACTAAAGCCAGTAGTGAAGGAAAGGGACTTGGGTGTTATGACAGGATCAGACACTAAGTTCTCCAAGCATTGTAGATAGACTGCAAGGAAGGCCCATGGTGTCCTATCAACGATTTATCGAACATTTGCTAGTAGAGTCATAATCCCATTATATAAGGCTATTGTTAGACCACACTTGGAATACTGTTCAAACATGGAGACTGCACCTAAAGAAAGACAATGAGCTTCTTGAAAGGGTCCAAAGATGGGTAACTCGCCTGGTGAGATTGGCCAAAGAGCATCCATATGAGGAAAGACTGAATATAAGGGTTATATAAGGGTTGCACAGCTTGGAAACTAGGCACCTTACAGAAGACTTGACTGAGTTGTTTAAGGCTCTGAGAGGCATAGTAAAATGAACAAGGACGAAATTTTCATGGTTATAAATGATTCTAGAACTAGGGGCCATAAATTCAAGTTACGGAGGAGATGTTTAGACTGGATTGCAGGAAGTTTCAGTTTAGCCAGCGAGTTATAAATTACTGAAATAAGTTACCTACATGGGTGATAGATGCTATCAGTTTGGGGAAATTCAAAGGTCAGCTGGATAGTTACTTATTGGAGGAGGGAAATGCATAGGTTGTCTTTTTCCTTTTCTTTTATTAATTATTATTATTATTTTATTCTCTTTTTGGGTTTTTTTTTTGGCTGGTGCAGAATAAGCCATTGGCTTCCTTGCACCATGTGGCCATTGCTACTAATACTTCCAACTAAAGTGGAAGAGTTGACAAGTATGCATATATTACATCACAGCATATTTCATACATATCTTGATTTCTTTTTTTAACCTTTGGTCAGATAAACAAGATCAGTTTGTTATTTCGTTCAATCCCCCAAATGAAACCCACAATACCTTTTAAAAAAGTGGCTTCTTCGGTTTCTGTAGTAAAAATTCAAGGAACGTCTATTAATTATTCAAGAAACAGATGAAATGGCACTAAGTCTGGTGGTTAGTAAGTCAGCATTTTCTACTTGCTTGTTTTATGACATATTTGCATATCTGATCTGAAGACATCCAAAAATGTTAATAACAAAATGAACACAAATGATATTATATACACAACATATAATATTCATTAAAGTCCTGCATTATTTTTACCAGTGAGGTGTCAAGTTAAAGTCAGCCAAGGACTTCTGCACAATTTATGTGACAACCAAATTTTGAATACATGCAATATCTTAATTAAATCAAGTTTGACTGATTTACATGTAAAGCCAAATGAATTAATATTTTAGTTGGTTTTTTTTTGTATAATTTGTATTGTTTTAACGTTTCAACAAATTAATGAAAATATTAAAAACAGTGCATTACTTCAAAATCCAAAAGTAGTGCACTTACACCACCTTGCACCATGCTGGCAGCACCCATGGTTGTGTTGATCAAAGATAGTTTGCAATACCATGGCTCTGAAAAATCTTGAGATAAAAATTCAGTTGTTAGACCTGACTTAGCACCTGAGTCGAGATGAACCTGTTTGTGAGATGCAGTTGGTGTTTGTTATGGTACAGGGATAAGATAGTCCTTATTCCACAGATATTGTTAAATGATTTCATTACCTTAACAGCTAGGAATTCAAGTTATGAGCAGCTAGCTCCCATACCATGACCTTAATGTGGTATTTGTGATAGGATCTGCAGTTTATTAACTTTTGGTTCCCTACCTGCATGAGGATTTAAAGATGATCAATATCATTTTGTTGTAAATATGTCTTCTATCTGTACATTCATTCTATATCTTACTCAATGACTCAATCTAAAAACTAAAGGTAAACTGAAAAAAATTGGTTATATAGTGAACATCACTATTCAATATATAATATTTGAAGAATGTGAAGGGTTAATATATCAAAATTCATACAAAATAAGATTAAAAATACCTTGTTATATTATTATTTGAAGAACATATAAATGAGAAAAGATTTTCAATAGGATCCTGTCTTAAGATTCTTATTCCAGTAAAACAGGCTGAAGTGTGTAAAAATTTATCATCTGCTTTACCCCATTTAGTGTACAGATCTTCCAATTTCACATGAAGCTGAAAATAGTCCTTTAATATGTGGTCAAAATCCTTTTTGGCACTAAGTTCAGAAGATGAAATAGCTGTACTGGTATGCTTCAAAAGTGGTGAAAGTCTAGCCTTTTTAACTCTTCTTCTTTTTGAAACTGGTTCTGATGTAACATTAAGATCTGGGTTGGCTGTTAAAACTTTAAAGAGTAAGTTTCCATCTTTATTTTGCTTTAGAGACCACACATTACCTTCTAAAACACCCATCCATTCTCCATTGTCATTTTGGTGCCACCTAAACAAAATAGCAATCGAAAATTTTGTTGTAAACAGCACTTTAATGTGAGATGCTATTAAAATACAGATTCCTAATAGCATATTATACAATTAATACAGGTTCATAATATACAATTTATACAGATTCATAATTTTAAACATTAAAAGTATTTGTGACTCAAATGATCCCTACAACTAATGAAAGTCATTTAGAAACTGAATTTAAAGCAGACGCTTCAGAATTATGTAGCATATATTGTTACAGCCTGTACAAACACATGCAATCTTCACAACACAGCCTGTACAAACACATGCAATCTTCACAACAGCAGACCCAGTACACAAGGGTCTGATCTCATTCATTTTCTTCGTGTTCACATAAACTCCTTGTCCCCACTCTTTGTTCTCTTGGTTGGCCAGTGCTTTCTCATACTCAGCCTTCACCTCCCTAACTTTATCTGGTGTACTATATATAGATTAACCTGAAGCTGTTGTAGGCTTCAGTACTTTTCACTGCTCTGTAACTTTCCCACAAAATCTTTTTATGCTCCATTAGAATGACCAGCTCTATATTCATCCATCTTGGCATCCTCCTCATGCTATATTTTCTTAATGGTATATATGCACTCATGGATTATTGCTTTAAAGGTATTCCATAATTCTAATATATTTGCCCTCCATTTGCAGCCCACCCAATTAACAGATGCCATATAGCCTTAAACTTCATAGTCCCCTTTTCCAAAATTAAAACCTGTACATTTAACTACTGCAACATTTTTCTTCTTCTTCTAAAGACTGTGTGATAACTACCTACCAATGATTTCTGTATCATAAGCTCTGTGATGTCATGTGATTCACGTCATGATGAGGTTAAGTTATTAAGAGGTTAAGAATATTCTTACCCCTAGTATTTTCTGCAATATATTAGTACAAATAATAATCATCTAGTTTAATTAAAAATTTTGTTCCTATGGCGAGTTTCCCTCTCCCACTTATTCCAATCAATTAGGGACGGATTGAAGACACCATTATAAGACCCTTGCTTGCCCATTCCATCCACATGTAGCTTTTGGTCTGTAGATTACTCCCACTCTCATTATACCTTTGCTTCCAAGTATTTCAAACCCTCTTAGATTCCATGTTGGCAGATGTATGAGGGGTGATCATTTAATTTGCTGACTGGTGAAAGATCTTATCTTAATTGTCATCATCTGAATCTTCTGTGGATTTCTCCTTCTTGAAATACTCTCCCTTGAACTTTACACACTTCCACCACCAGTGTTGTACCCACACATTAAATGCTTCTTGCAAGCCATTTTTCGAAAGACTGCAAAGTGCTTCCATTGTGGCTCTGCGACAATCATTGTCAGACATGAAATGCTTGCCTTTCAGAGCTTTCTTCTGATGTGGAAACAGAAAAAAATCACATGGAGCTAAGTCCAGTGAATAAGGGGGGGGGAGGTGGCAGAACCTCGGAACTGCCATCAAAACAATGCCAGGTCCGTGTGGGACCTGGTATTGTTTTGATGGAGAAACCACTCCACACTGGAAAGTTCTTTACATTTTTCACGAACGGCGCTGCAAAGTTTGACTCTGAGAACCTCAGAGTATGCTTTCTTTTTCATAGTTGTTCCGTGAGGCACAAAATGTGGAACAAGAATGCCTTTTATTTCAAAAAAGCACAAGAACCATTTGTTTGTCAGCCGAATGAGAAGCTCAAAATTTCTTAGGTCTTGGTGAATCAGAATGCTTCCACTCATTCAACTGTTGTTTTGTCTCTGGATACAGTGAAAAATCCAAGTTTCATCACAAGTCATTATTTGATTTAAGAAGTTTTGACCCTATGTTTCAAAATGATCAAGCATTTTTTTGCACAAGTCTACTCTTTGCTGTTTTGGTTCTTGAGTCAAATTGTGTGAAATTCAGTGGGTACAGATTCGTGACATTTTCAGGTGTTCTTTCATAATATTGTGAGCTCTGCCATATATGAAATGAACATTCTAACAGCTAATTCACAAAGTGTAATTTGCCTATCTTCATCCAAGATTTCCTCAGCTTTTACAATTTTCTCAGGAGTTGCTGAGGAGGAAGGCTGACCAGGTCTTGGGTCATCTGCAACAGATTCACGGCATTCATGAATTGCTTGGCCATTTAAATGACTGTTCTACCAAGACTCTCAATAACATATACTTCATTCATCTCTAACTGTTTCTGATGCATTTAAGCCCCATCTGACACAATAACAAATCACATACCACTGTTCAATCTATATGTCCAACATGATACTTGCTTCAAAATGATTGTCAGTGACACACAACTAAAAAACTCTTTGTGCAACACTAGCTCGACAAGTACTGACATGCACGCACAGAGTCTGCTCAGTAGCAATTAGGGAGAGCACCTCTAGTGGCAGTTATGGAAAGTTCATAAGGTAAACATAAAATCTTGCATCAGTCTGTGAATTAAAGGATCAACCCTCATAACATCTGACTCAGCAAAAACTCTTTTTGCACCCAGGTTGCTTCTGATAAGCAGCATAAACCCAACGCCCCTTCTATCTTCCCTAAATACATTATACATACCATAGTGGAACTTGTCATCTCCAATTTCTGGGTGGCACCAAGTTTATGTTGGTCCTATTATGTCAGGATTAGTTGTCCTAACCAAGAGTTCAAATTCACCCATTTTATTTACACCATTCCTGACATTACTGCATACACAGTGATGACTAAGTATCCGTCTACAGCAGCGTTTCCCAAACTGTGTTCTGCAGAACACTAGTGTTCCATGAGATGTGAACAAATGTTCTGTCAAAAATTAATAATTAAAAAATAAACCAACTTTGCATATTTGTAGCATACACCACTTTTGTATAATAATTTTTAACATTTTTTTTTCCAGCTATTAATATACTGGCATTGACTAACAATCAAATAGACTGTGGAACACTTTATTTTGGCGGGCTTTGCATAGGGAAGTACATGTAGAGGTAATGAAAGAGTAGCAATGTAGAGATCCAATATGCCATTCATATGCAATTTAGCGTGGAGCACATGGATTGAGGGAGAGGGGGAAGCAAACCAATATCATGCATGATTCATGTGGATGAAACAAAGTAGCCTTAGGCTGATGCATTTTTGCATGTTTATGCAGTGCTTGTGGTATGATGCGGACTGTCTTAGCAATTACAAGATTAGTTCTGTAGTAGTACGGAAAAACTGGTAAGCATAACTAAACTCACTTCCTTTTATAAATTTTTTTTGATAATTATCAGCATTTCGAAATATTATTATTAAAAAAAATGACCGTGGATTTGTGGTTGAAAAAAGGAATTTTAAAACAAGAAGCAAATACTTCTAGTAGTGCAACTGTCGTTGATGAAAATGAACACAATATCGTCACACTTAAAATTGAGGATGAACAATCACAGCCTTTTGTTCCCCAAAAATCCAAAGTGAAAAAACAGAAACCAACTAATAAAATACCAAAACAAAAGCATGATGGGAGTTATTAGAATTTTGGCATTACACGTGTTGGAAATAAAGATGCTCCTGATGCACAGTGCATCATATGTAATAAAATATTAGCAAATGGTTCTTTGGATCCTGCTAAACTTGTGTTCAACAAATATATTGTGAGATGAGTGTTCCAAGTATTGTGAGTGTTCCGTGACTAAAAAAAGTTTGGGAAACGCTGTTCTATAGTTTCCTTAACCGGCCTTATCCTTCTATAGTTACCTTAACCGGCCTTATCCGTCTATAGTTACCGTAACCGGCCTTTGAAGTTATTTAGTCTAGCTTTATCTTCCCATTCATCTGAAGAGCTGCCATCCTCAGCTGTTAGTAGTAGTAATCATGACAAATGGTGCAAGAAAGCAAGCTTACATAGCATCAACCAAAAAAAAAAAAAAAAACAAGAATTCTTGATATGTGTGCAAGAATACTTAGACCAACATCATCAGATAAATGTGGGTCTTTATTAACCTTCTGCCCTCCCCTCCAACTACCAATTTCCCCAAAACCCTTAAGATATTCTCAATGATACTAGTAAAAATCTTTACACCACCTTTGTTCAAGTGAATATCATCTCTACAAAACAGATTCCTTCTACCTCCAAATGTGGGCTACACTGATCAAAATCCCCTCCATTAGAGCCTTGCAGGGGGGAAGAATTCTGAAATCTTGAGTTAATCCATAAGGCTTTCAGCATAAAATCCCTCCTTTATGCATAAGCAGAATTGCAGATACATATGCATTCTGACATAACTTGTAGCATTTTTTGAGCATGGGCCTATATTTATCCAACAAATTGTCGGGTCATGTTCTTTAAATATTATTAGTCCCCATATGAATAATAATGCAATCTTCAACCAGAGTAGAATGCACTTGACTCTTCTGTTATTGGTTCTTTCTTTTTTTGAAATTGAGAACAGCCAGGCAGTTTCAGTCAATACAGAATGCCAATGTGCATAATTTTAGGATTTCAATCACTGTTTAAAAAACTGACAACATAGATGGGACACGAGATCAGCATGAGAGAGCAATGTCTCAAACAGCAAAAGTATGAATCTTATGAAAAAGCTTTCCAGATATCTGACTTCGAGGATGTGCCATGGCTGCCTCATAGCACCGGATTTCCTATGGTGATACCTTGAAAGTCACATGTTTGCAAATAAACCTTGAATTATCAGAGCTCAAGATGTGTATTTGTGAAGAAATTGATGGAATAAGTGAAGTGCTCTGCAACTTTAGGATAAGTTTTAAAGGGGCATATTTATTGCATTTGATATATTTAAGATAAAACTAACAAATATGTAAACACGACATACGAATGTGAGTTTGCGGTTGTCTGCTTTTTTCAATAAAAAATTATTTACTGTCAAAATGTGTCAGTTGTTTTTGACAGACCCTGTATTTCCTTAAGTGAGTTAATTAATGTGTCCATTTCTCTTTAATTCATTAAAAATAACCCCACATCATTCTTTTTCTAATTCTTTAATGTACTGTTGTTAATAGAATAATTTAAAATTTAGGAACAAATAAGAACATACCTGAAAGACTGCCCACATGCCAAAGTAATATCAATGTTCAGTTCTTTGAAATTTGTTGGCAAAACTCTCCATAATGAAGACATTTTATATATTATAACATAGGGCCATCCAAACAGGAGACTAATAATTCATACTTCATTTATTCTGAAACAAAAAAAAAAAAATATATCATATTTCTTGCAACTATCTTTTCAAAAAATATTTCCCTAAAAAGACAGAGAGAGAGTATCTGGAAATTCCATGACTATGACATAGGAAGTAGCATGACTAAATGAACATTTTAATTACTTTCACAAATCATTTACTATAAGTGAAGCAAATACTCTTAAAATGAAGAATTTATTTAAACAACTACAAAGCGGCAATCAAACATGCTTTAGGGTGCAGCAACAAAAACAAAACAACACGGCATCAAAGCAGAGACTCTGAATAAAAAAATTTCATCAGGTAAAAAAGATGGAAAAAGAATATAAATATGAGGTAAAAAGCAATTTAAAGGCTTAGGTAATGGGTGCATTTAAAAATTTTAGTTGCCTCTTGAAGTGTCCATGGGTATCAAATATCTCCAAATTTGCTTTGTTGATTGATCTTGCAGTCCTGTTACAGTAGTTGTAATATCCATAATTTATTCTTGCATAGGATGTTTTAAGTAGTGGATAGTTTCTTAAGGCTCTTTTCAGTGCATTGAAATTAATTTGTGGGATGAGGAAAGGGCAATTTATGATACCACATAACAGCTGGTTAAAAAGGAGATCAGCTTAATCTCTTCTTTCTTCCAGTGTTTCAAGTCCAAGAAATATACACCACTCTTGGTAAGATTTTTCATTATATTCTAATCCACTTTTGAAACAGATGTATTGTATTTCTCTTTTTTTGGATATTATCAATTTCAAGTTTTTGATACGCTGCATGGGGAGACCAGACCTGGGAGGCAAATTCTTGAGTTGGCCTAACATAAATTTTGTAAAGAAAGAGGAATATGCCAATTGATTGAAGTCTTGGTTAACTCTTTTAAGAAAACCTAACTTTTTGCTAGCTGCCCTCGCAACATTTGAGACATGGACATCAAAGGAAAGTGATTCTTTGATAAAAATACCCAAATTTTTGGCAGAACTAACTTTTTTTATTGCGTTGTTGTTAATGCAATAAGAAAAAGGTTTTTTTTGTGTACATTGGCAAAACTCATCAGCTAACACTTATTTTCACTGACAACCATTCTATTCTCATTCAGCCATTGAATTACTTGTTGCAGAGCTTCATTAAGAATGATACAGCTGTTGGTATTGCAAATAGCTTTATAAATGTTTATGTCGTCTGCAAAAATGTTAATTTTGATTTGGTAGTCTCCAAAATACTTGGCAGGTCGTTGACACAGGCCAGAAATCACATCTTACCTTTAAAAGTCGCCTTTCTCTACCTTCCAAGTAGTTTGCCATCCAGTCAGGGCCTGTCCTCTGAGCCCATAACAATCCAGTTTATTAATTAATTTCTGATGAACTACCTTGTCGAAGGCTTTGCTTAAGTCAAGGAAAATTGTGTTGATTTGTTCTCTTCATCAAATGCCTATCGTAAAAGCATATTATGCATTTTACATTTTTTTGCCATAGGGATTTTAATTCCTTAGAGAACCAGTGTGGGTAATTTGAGTCCAGAGCATTATAGCATCGAACAGGATTGTTTGTAATTTCATTAATGGTTTGATAAAAGCAGTCCACAACTTCTTGAGGATCACTGATTTTTAACAATAATTTCCAAAAAAAAAAAAAGAGTTTCTGAATGCATAATTCATATCAGGCTATTTCACTTTATTAAAATTAAGCTTCTGTTTTCATACCAAATCTGTATCTTTCATCGAAATCTTCTTAATGGAAAAAGCCATGGGATCGTGATCTGATTTGAAAAGTTTTGTAGGCATCTAGATCTCTAAAGGAAAGCCTGTAAAGATTAAATCCAAATAGTTCTCATTTCTAGTTGGAAATTTGCAGTTTGATTCAAGTTTAGAGAAAGGAAAATTTTTTAAAAGCTGATTGGCATTACATCCGTTGTAGACAAGTGGCACATTAAACTCCCCTAAAACAATTGAATGGTCCAGTCCTAGATGCTGATCAAAAATTTGATCAATGGTGTTCTCAAATTCAATCATAAGAGAATTATCTACAGGTGGTGGAAGGTAGACAAGCATAGCATAGAAGGAAAAAGGGGTCACTGCCCAGATGAAGGAAAATGCCTTCATTGTTAGTGAAAACTTTAATTTTGGAGATGGGAATCTCTTTTTTGCAGATGATCATGAGCCCGCTGCCTTCCAATTCACTGTCCTTAACACTTGCATGAGCCACATTTCCACTACTAAGTGAATATCAATCTTCTTGTAAAGTAGGGGAAAAAATATCTTTAAAGTTGGTATTGTTCAGGCATTGCACATTTTAATAACAGGAAAATTATCTCGTAAATGATTCTTATTTTGCCAACAAGGAATCCTATTTTTCTGTATTTTCTTGATTGTCTGCAATTGCTAATTTATTTCCGTTTTCACATTTAGAAGGTGAATATGGGTTTATTGATTTTGTCCTTGTACTTGCATTCCTGCAGAAAGGCAATATCAATGTTCCTTCAGTCCATTGATGCTTTAACTGTTACACCGTTGCCCATTGAATAAACTGTCCTTTCACCAATAACTATAATATAGACTCGCCCATCAAAACTGGTTTCTGTGCATTCCTCAACTTCAGTGGTTACACTATAATACCAGCCATGTGTAACCAATGAAAGATTACAGAGGGTTGTTTATATACACTGTATTTTAAGAGTTAGGGTTTGGCGGGAATGAATGAAATACCTGGATCTTTTCATAGGGTTGAGCAAGGTTGAGCTGTTTTTATAATAAGTAATAGTGCAACAAGGGCCATGCTGCATCAGTATGTTTTTTTCTGTAAATTATGTAACTGTAAAGTACAGCACCCAATAGACTAAGAAACATGAATTTCAAAGTTTTGTGTCCAGACCCAATGAATGGTGGTATGGGTCAACTACCAAGGCCATTAGGCCTCAGTACATTTGTCTGTAATAACATGTATTTGTTGTTTTGTACTGCTTGCTGGCATGAGATAGTCCTCTCAACCTCTCTGCATATGACCAAATTAGCTGTTTTATTATCCGAAATGGGAAGTAAGTTAAACAAGTGAATTCATCATATTAATTCCTTTAGCCAGTGAACTGTTAATTATTAGAATAAGTTAAGGCAAAGAGACTGGGGAATTCAGACCTCAGCTGGAACAATACCTACTAGAGAAGTGAAACACTTTTTTTTCCTTTTCTTTTTATGCTGGTGTGTCAAAAACCTGTGCCCATACTTGAACTTAAAGATAAGAAATAAAACTTTTGTGAATTAGAAAATAGATATTAGACTTTAATTATGAGTCCTATGAAACAACCTTATTTCATATTAAAAGTATTTTAAAATATTTTATTCTTATTTGTTTCATTTCCTATAAACATATCTTCTCTTAAGTGATGTCATTTCTTTCCATTAAACTTTTTTTTTGACATTTCTTCCCTCCCTTCCCGTCCAAAAAAACCCATCTTATTAAGAATTTAACAAATGACTTTTGTTTTAACACTGGAATTAATTTAGTATAGCTGATATAGGTTTTTTTTTTACCATAAATATAAAAATCCTGCACTGTTAGTCTTACGACATTACAATACAATTGGCCCAAAGGTTAATCTAAGTTTTTTCACAATGTTTCTGATAAGAAAGTTGGAGAATCCTTTTTTTTTTTTATGATCGTACCAAAAATCCTGCTGCTCTGCTTGAATGCTTTTTTGCTTGCTTGCTTGATTGATATATTCAGTTTATCATTTAATGCTTATCAAAATGTTCATAATGACAGATACAACTTTCTTTGATATGCACAGATTTTCCTCCTTTTGACTTTGATACAGATGCCAGTTCATTCATTTGTACACTTTTATTATGCCAATTACCTGTGTATAACCACGTGGCAACTGAAGTTTAATATTGACAAATGCAAAGTACTGCACATTGGTAGAAGTAACCCCAGAGGAACATACCAACTGTGTGGTACTATACTTAAGGTAGTAGAAAACGAAAAAGACTTGGGAGTGATTACGCAGTCAGATATGAAGTTTTCTGAGCAACACAGACAGGCTGCCAGAGCAGGTCATGGGATATTATCAATGATATACAGGAATTTTTCTAGTAGGGAAAAGGAGGTGATTATCCCTTTGTATAAGGCAATGGTCAGGCCTTGAGTACTGAATACAGGTCTGGAGGCCTCATTTTAGGAAGGATGTAGAGATGCTTCAGCACGTACAGAGAAAGCAACAAGATTGGTGAGGGGAACAAAGGGGTCCTCTTACCAAGAAAGGCTTAAGATCTGCAAACTGTAGCAGCTGGAGACTAGGCACCTGCAAGGTGATCTGATTGAGGTATACAGTATAAGGCCTTGATTGGGTTGAGCATGCTGAATTGTGATGGGAGTCTTCCACTTGCACAGATTACGAACCTGGGGGGGGGCATAAATTCAAATTGAGGAAAGACAGTTGTAGAATAAATGTGCGGAAATTTGCCTTTAGCCAGCAGGTGGTTAATTGCTGGAACAAACTCCCATCTGTCGTTATGGAAGTTGATAGCTTAATTAAATTCAAGGAGGAAATCGACAAACTTATAGAGGGAATTGTTGTGTAAAATTGTTTTTGGCTGATGCTACGTACATTTGCTTTCTTGCATCACATGCCTCTATTACTACTACTACGCGAATACAGAAGGGCACAGTTAAATTAGTTTAAATCTAGCGCTATAATGAGACTGCTCCTATTATAGAAATGGAATATTCCCGGCACGTTGCCAGCGAAATGACCAACTGAAGTGGGTATGCAGTAATGAAAAAAAAAAAAAAAAAAATCATGATAAATAAATAATAAAAGAAAAACGAAGCTTCTCGGCTATAAACCTTTCCCAAGAGCGATTACATTTATATATGGAAAAAAGGCCATAAATATACGCTTTGACAGTTCGCCAATGAAGAAACTATAAACTGTCTTATACCACGTGACTTGAAACAATACCTGAACTGTCATCCTCCAACTCATTTCTATTAATTTCTCTAGACGAGTCTAGAGTAACACCCTTACATACATAATTGCGTCAAATGCCAATAGCATATTTACCGCCCATAACTTAAAACTACCTACCTCACGCTTAAAGCACATTTCAGTGGACAGAAGATAGGGCTACCGCTCGCAGCACCACCTAAGTTAAATCTTCATTATGAACTTTTAAAATTAAGCCTCACCTGTAAAACATTACCGCACATTCAGTGAACGCTGAATTAATAACCACCAACCTAATATCGTGTTGGGCCACCATTAGCATGGATAACAGAAGCTATTTGCCTAGGCATTGACTCCACTAGATGTCTGAAGACGGCCATAGAGATCTGCAGCCGTGCAACTTGGAAAGGTTTCCACAGTGGTGGAACAGATGACGGGTGCATGTACAATTGCGTATCCTTCACAATTGGATTGAGTTCAAGAGAATTTGAAGACCAATCAAAGTGGATGGTATCTTCACTGCGTTCTCAAACCACTTGTGCAGAGTGCGGGTCAGATGACCAGAAGCGGATAATTGCACAGGCGTATGAGCAGGGATGCCAGACGTCCCGCAATGTGCGGGACAGTCCCCTACAAAAGTGATTTGTCCCGTGCCCCGCATAAACATTCAAATGTCCCGCAGGTAAAAAACTAACAGATTTTGACTGTAAAATAATAAAATAATGCCATAAAAGTGATGGATGCTGTTATGAAATGTATTTCTTTCCTAATATGTATGAATTTCGGACATTGGTGGATGAGTTGGACGCTAATGCTCACGGGACGCATTAGCATTAGCATTAGCATTAGCATTAGTAGAGGCATTTGATGCAAGAAAGCAAGCTTATGCAGCATCAGCCAAAAAAAAATAAATAAATAAATAAAATAAAAAATAAATAAAAAAAAATAAAAGAAACCACTTCCACTTCACCCCTCTGTTCGTTCAAAATACCTGTCCAGCTGAGCCTTAAACTTATTTAGGGTATCAACTTCCACGACAAGGGATGGAAGTCTGTTCCACCAACCAACCACCCGCTGGCTAAAGGCAAATTTCCGCACGTCTATTCTACATCTGTCTTTCCTCAATTTGAATTTATGCCCTCTCAGGTGATTATTCTGAGCAAGAGGAAGAATCCCATCAGCATTCATGCTCAAACCATTCAAGGCTTTATACACCTCTATCAGATCACCTCGCTGGTGCCTAGTCTCCAGACACTGTAATTTGCAAAACTTAAGCCTTTCTTCGTAAGAGCACCCCTTTGTTCCATTCACTAATCTTGTTGCCCTTCTCTGTACTCGTTCCAGCAGCTCTACATCCTTCTTGAAATGAGGCCTCCAGACCTGTATACAGTACTCTAGGTGTGGCCTGACCATTGCCTTATACAAGGGAATAATCACCTCCTTATCCCTGCTAGAAAAATTCCTATATAGCGTTGACAATACACCATGAGCTACTCTTGCAGCCCGTCTGCACTGCTCAGAGAACTTCATATCTGCCTGCACAACCACCCCCAGGTCCCTTTCATTGTCTACCACTGTCAGTGTAGTACCACAGAGTTGATACGTTGTTGTGGGATTGCTGTTTCCCATGTGTAGTACTTTACATTTGTCAATGTTAAACTTCATTTGCCACCTCTCAGCCCATCTGCTCAACCTTTCCAGATCCTGTTGCAGCAGCATAGTGTCAGTAGTGTCCTTGACAACCCTGCCTACCTTTGTATCGTCTGCAAACTTTGACATTAAGCTTGATATACCATCGTCAATATCATTTATGAATACAGAAAACAATAATGGACCCAACACTGAGCCCTGAGGGACTCCACTAATAACATTAGTCCACGACGAGCAGTGTCCATTGATTAGCACTCTCTGTCTTCTCCCCCTCAGCCACCCCTTTATCCAGAGCAGCAATTTGCCTCCAATGTCACACTGCTCCAATTTGTGCAGCAGTCTTCCATGCGCAACAGTATCAAAAGCCTTTCTAAGATCCAAGTATATAATATCAAAGTTATTCCCTGCATCCACTTCCTTTGTGACTGCATCATAGTATCGAATCAAATTGGTCAGGCAAGACTTCCCCTTAACAAAACCATGCTGTGTCCGAGCTATAACTGAAGTCTTGTCTAAATGATCCTGCAGTGCTTCTTTAACTAGTGCCTCCATTAATTTTCCTGGAACAGAAGTTAAACTCACAGGTCTATAATTACTTGTGTCAGCCTTTGATCCTCCTTTGTGAATTGGGGTCACATTTGCACATCTCCAGTCTGTGGGTACCTCCCCTGAGTCCAAGGAAGCTCTCATAATTATGGGTAAGGGTTTGCTTACTTCCTTTGCTGCCTCCTTTAATATAACTGGATAGATCCCATCCACCCAGGGTGCCTTTCTTGTGTTTATCTTCAACAATTTCTCCTCCACTTTACTCTCAGTTATTACAAGATTCTCTAGCTTACTGCTAGAGTTGAGTACACCTCTGGCTTTCCCCTCGATAAATAACTCCTCATGTGTGAATGTCGATGCAAAATATTCATTTAGTTTGTTAGCTACCTGAGCAGGATCATCAACAGTTGACCCATCGATATCAAGTGGTCCAATCTGATTTATCCCCTTCTTTCTAGAGTTTACATAAGTAAAGAACTCTTTGCTGTTTTTCTTTGCATCCCTTGCCAAAGATTTCTCGTAATCTGCCTTCGCCTGCCTAACCTCCTTTGTAACTTGATTACAAATCAACTTATATCTATCATAGGCTTCTGTGTCATGTGTTAATTTGTATGTATCCCATTAAATACCCATTAGACGCGTTAGATGTCAGGGAATCCCCTCTAGCTAGATGCTTCAAAACGGTTTAAAATGGAAGCAAATAATTTATTTGATACGGCTATAAAATATATAGAGAAATGGTTTAATTTCAATGACCACAAATATAAAATTCTCTCTAACTTATCTTTGCATAGCATACCAGCATTTCATGAAATCGTAGAAATCACTAACGCATTTAAAATAGAAGTAGATCAAGGTTTGCTGTTTGAAGAATATATCTTCTTAAAAAGATTTATGGCAAATATAACGGATATTGAAAGGCAATTACCGTGTAATCAAAGATGGGTTTGCTTTTTTTAAAAAAATTCTTCTCCACAATTTTTAAAAATTATCGAATACATTTTCTTTATTCCTCATGCAAATGCAACATCTGAAGGGACTTTTAGCGTAAAGATAGAAATAGGTTGATTCTTAAAAATTTGGAGGCCGAGTTGATGATAAAACAGAATTTCGGAATGAATTGTTCGGAATTCCAATTTTTTTTTAAAAATCAAGGTTTAGTCATTCTTAATGAAGTGAAATCAAGTGGTAAATATTGAATAATTTTTAGGATTATAGTATAAATAAAAATTTAACTCAATTATTTTTGTTGTTTTCTTTATTAGATACATTTTTAAATGGCCAAAATGAAGTTTAGAAATTAAAAATGATATGTCAAAATCGTTAATTGTGAAAAAATTTTCTTGAGAAAAATTTCCGCAATTTTTTTCATTTTTGTCCCTCGAGACCTAATTTGAAATCTGGCAGCCCTGCATATGAGGCGTATGCCTCGGGCCCAACATGCCCAGGGGTCCCCAAACCGACAAAAAAAATTGTTATTATTTCATTTTAAAGCTTTAACTCACAGGAAGGTTTTATTTATACGAAAATCGAAAACGAGCTGTGCACACATACCGTCGCTTGCTGGCTAAAAATTACTTTTTATATATTTTTGCTTTATTAATCAATCAATCAGTTATTCAATATTTAAAACTCAATACTTACATTTACTTATAATTTTTGTTCTATACTTCTTATTATAGATATAAAAAGTTTAAATAAAAATTCGTGCCTTGTATTTATCCAATTAAATTTCAATTTTTTTTAAATTTTAAGTGCCCCCCCCCCAAACTTTGTTTGCGCGTTGGGACCCTCAAATGCATAATCCGCCACTGCTGATGACAAAATGCATTATGGTCTTGGAAGATCCCGCTTCTATCAGGGAAAATACAAAACACAGAAGGGTGCACATGAGGTCTACCGGCAGCTCTTAGGAGACTGCCGGTAGAGCACATCGGTGAAAAGGTGGTCCGTACACACCAGGAGTTTAGTACTTGCCAGCATAACATGCCTCATTTTATACAATCACGGCTACCTGCCTGGATAGCGGGCATCACGTATGGTTGGTTGGGTTAGTTGTTTTTTTAAGGACATCGGCGAATAAGGCCGTATTTCACCGTATGTAACTAGTCTGTAAATTACATGTTTGTTGCCAAGCGCTACCATCGCTTTGCAACCAACCCCCATTTATCTCACATTATTTAATTTTTTTATGCTATTTTAGTTCACTTAATTAATATTATTAATTGGAAATATAATCAGAAGAGTAAATGATATCGGAAATCATCAAAATATAAATTTAATATGTTGCTATCAGTTAAAGCTGATGAAGCTTACTTTTCCTGGTTATTGCTAAATTTTATTCTTTCATTTCGCTTACGAAACCGAGCTCTAATTTTTAGTGTTTTATGCATTGTCATTCGGATAACTGCCTTGAAAGAATGATTAAGTAACCTTAAACTTACAAAAAAAACATGTGTTGCTCACATAACTAAAGTACCAGTAGGTCAAATAGTAAAACATAATTATTATTAATTCTGGTATTGTATCATGATTTCTTAGCCGTATGCTATGGTTTGGCTCATAAACGGATGTAATAACCTTCGTTTCGCTTACGAAAGTCTTTTTATTTTATCGGTAATTGTTAAAGTAATTATGAAGTAAATTTAGAACTCTCTAAAGACTATTGTTCTATTGTATTCTGATGTCATAAAAACTCTAAACCAATGGTAGGTTATAGAGGGTTTTCTCTATAATTATTTTTCATCTATGTGGAAATTACATCGAAGTAACATAAAAACGTAAGAACTTGAGCAGTTTCTAAAAAGCCTAAGAAGTCACGCCCACTGCCCGTGAGTTAGAATCATGGTCCTCCAAACACCGGGTGGAAAGGACTTAAATTGAATTCCACCAATAACGCGAGGGATTTTTGTGGATCTCTTTCACCATGTGGCTGGGTTAGTCGGATTTAGGCGAGGGTAGCATGATTTTTCTCCCGAAAACTCAGGTTTTTCGTCCAGCAAACATCATATGGATCATAGAAAACATGTAATTTACAGACTTGTTACATACTGTGAAATATGGCCTTATTCGGCGATATCCCTTAAAAAACACAACAAATCCAACAAACCTTACATGATGCCTGCTATCCAGGCAGGTAGCGATGGTTGTAAAAAATGAGGCATGTTATGGTGGCAAGTACTGAGAAAACCGGAGCTCGCCTTGCACTAAAGCGGAACGCAATGGAACGCCATTGTGACCTCTTCTGTTTTCAGTTTTATCAAAGAAGACGACGAGTGTCATTTTTTTGGACGTATATCAATGTGACCCAGAAGATTTTCTACTAATTCCCCATAGGAATCTTTACATTGTGCATGTAAAAAGGGAGCTGTCATCCAACTATCATCTTCCTTTGAGATTCTATGGGTTCTTTCCATGTTCTGCTTGTGTGAATATGAAATTTTCATTTCGTATTCACACATACATTTATCTCTAATTTCCTCCAACTTGCTTACCAAAGTCAGCCAGATGATTGTTTTCTGCAGCAGCATTTTCGAGAGGCAACCAGAGAGGGTAATACTCTTGATCTGGTTATCAGCAGTCATCATTCGTGTATTAAGAATTTGCAGATAAAGTAACCACTAAGTGGCAGTGATCACAGTGTACTGATATGGGATTTACTTAAAGATATAATTACCATCAGGGGTAAGGAAAGAGTTTTTTTGCTTCCATAAAGGTGACTACAGTGGTCTCAGACAGTTTTTAAATTCTGTACAGTGACACCAACTGGTGATGTTACCATCAGTTGGTGAGCATCCCCCCAAAGGGGGGAGCCCACCCAACCTCAGGAAAAGGAGAAAAGATTGTGAGGTCAAGTGACCCACAAAGTCAGGTTGCCTAATGGCATGACCCTGCATCTTACAAGTCAAATGCCAGTCCCACTCTTGGAGGAGTATTTATGTGAGTTCCTACTCAAGTAGGAAAATCAGATATTGTCCTACACCTCGAAGAGAAGACGTGCCAGCAAGTGAGTGGATCCGACACTGGGCAAGGGCCCAGCGTCAGCAATTAAACCTTTCTCGGTCAAGGGTTACTTGTAGGCAATGAGCAGTGTGCCATGCTGGGCAGGGAATTTGGATCATCTTCTCAAATTAGGGGATGAGAGGTGGCACAGGGATTCATGAAGCTCAAGGATTGCTTGGAGTTCTTGTGTCTAATGTAGAAAAGTCCTTTTGGGTTGGTGGGTTTGTAAGAGAATTTCCTTTGTGAGCGTCGAGAGATTCCTGTTATGTCAGGATGAAGATCAATATCCTGTTGGTGTTTTCTTTGATTCCATTCAGAAGATGTTCTGTGAATTGAGTTTTGGGCCCACTATAAGATGGGGGTGTGCTGAACAGTTTGCTGTAGGTGGATTTGATGCATTTCAAATACAGTCTGGGCAAAAGAAGTGAAGGCTTTGTAGTTGGTTCCGTCAATTATGTAGAGATGTTCCTGCCCATAGGGTATATTTCCAGTTCTGGTTATTAGGAGACTTCTGGGTAAATGATAAAGAAGGCAAATAAACATGACGTGAATCCAGTCTTCGTTGTCGCCGCAAGCGCAGAGAGGAGAATCGATGAGAGCCAGGGCATGTAGCTTGGCCAGGACCCATCCATGGCCAGTGAGGAAGAACGAGACGTGAAGTCCTGGTGAGTACCACGGCAGAGGTTTTGGTGCAGTAATTATAACTTGTGGAAGAAATCTTTTAGTTGTTTCACCTTTGGCTGTTTGCTCCCAAGATCGTTGCCAATGCTGGAAGAGCTTAGAGGAAATCTGTTTCATTTCGTTTTTTGGACCATTAGCTAGATCGCGTGTTATATCTAGAATGGTGGTAGGAATTCCTCTCTTTATGCGGTATGCAAGATCGCAATGAATAACCTCCAGGTGCAGAGGAAGAGTACCTGCTAAGACCTGCAGGGTAGGATTACTGACTGTGCGGCAAGCTCTGGTCACTGTGAGTAGGATATTGCATTGAATTCTGTGTAGCTTTGCTTTATTATGTGCAATGATGGCATGAGGGAACCATATTCCTGCACCATAGCACACAGCTGGTAAGAAGATGGTTTTTAAAGTAGCATGAGAGTCCTCCTCTTCAAACTCCTGTCTGCCCTGCTAATTCTTACGATCATAGCGCTATAACGACTTATTTTGTTGGAGAGTTAATTAAGGTGAGGTAACGATGTTAACCGGGAGCCAAAGGTTTGAGTTGCAATGTTTGCCCAGAGATTTTAATTTCGGGCGGTCTTCTGGTGTCCAAGGATCCTTTAAGGAGGATAGTCTTCGTGGAGGCAATCTGCTCAAGCTGAGTTCTAGAATCAGTTTTGATTAGGAGGATGAGGTCATCTGCATAGGCCATGCAGTCCACAGGGCCTAGATCCATAAGAATAAATTCATCTAGTATTAAGTTCCAAAAGTAGGGGCCAAGAACTGAGCCCTGTGGGCAACCACTAACAACGGTCTGGAATTTTTCTGAAGATTTCTTTGAACAGTTACTGAGCGATTGAAGAGGTAGTTCTGGAAACAGCTGTAGAGGTTGAGTGGAACATTGAGTTGATGTATTCTCCTGACAATGCTGGGCCACCAGATGGAATCAAAGGCACCTGCAAAGTCAATGGAGATAGCCAGTAGATATATTCCTGTGGTTGAGTTTGCTGGTTGAGGAGATTGTTCGTAGCGTCTTCAGTGGAGCATCCTGGTTTAAAGCCATACTGCTTTGGAAAGTCTAAGTTGGCTGTCTGGTAGTAGGTTGAAGCAGCCGCTCCATTGCCTTACCCAAGACCGGAAGAAGAGCAATAGGGCGGTATGATTTGGGGAGAGTAGGATCTTTGTCTGAGCCTTTTAGGAAGAGTCGAAGCCGCCAGTTTCTAAAAATCAGGGAAAATCCCTTTGGCAAGGCATTTGTTGAACAATGCTAATAGGTCGATTGTAGGTTTAATTCCTATCTCTTGACAAAATCAAAAGATACTTAAAACTTTTGTGGGATAATTTCACTCCGTGGCAGCGTTAGCCAGTCTCTTGAGGAAGGAAGGCATTGTCTTCACCTCTGGTTTTTTCTTCCAGCAATTCACTAAAATTCACTAAGCAGAGTTTTTTTTTTTTTTTTTTTTTACAATTTAGGCATTACTGTGAAGGATCTAAACTATTATATTTGATACCTAACCTAATCTAATTTATTTATTTATTTGCTTCGAGTTCGAGCCACACCCATCGTCAGGAAGGTCATATGGTAATTAAGCAGTAAAATTAATAAATAATGGCTAACCACATGTAAAGGACCATTTTTTTAAAAAAAAGTTGAAACAAATTTAAATATCACAGGTTTGCGAGATATAAAACATACATAAAACAGGTACAAAATGTTAAATATTAGTTAAATATTTAAAGTATTAATTTATATGTTAAATATTTGTCCATAAGCGTGTGCATTGCACAGCATTTTCGGAACAAGAAGCAAGTTCCTCTATGGAGCACTATAGACCAGGCAAAGGACAGCCCAACAAATGTTCCATTTGGATGCCACTGCAGTCATATTCTGGGGGACCACCTGAGTAGATCAAGCGGGTCAGATTAAATTCCGATCTTCCAGTAAGGGTTCTAATTCTGATCCATCTCTTCTATGTGAGTCAGGCTAAATCAGTTCTGGGTGGAAGTGCTTCGGACAGTGGGAGGTTAAGAAGCCTTCTGAGTTGTTGTCTGGCAATGACCGCTTGCCAGAGTCTTAATCTATTGCTATCTGGAGGAGAATAGCATTGTCTCATGCAGGAGCTCCTGCAGAACGATGGACAATCTGATTTGGCTCAGATTGTCTATCGTTCTAAAAAAAAACAATCTGAGTTTTTTTCTTCTGATCTTCATTTTTTTTTTTTTTTTGAAGAAAATTTTTTTTGAAGAAAAAAATGAAATTCTTCATTTTTTTCTGCATACAAAAAGTACCACTTCTTCGAAAAATCGGGTGGTTGTTTGTGTAGATGGTAAAGAGCAAAGGGGCTGTAATACTACCTTGGACTAGTCCATTTTTCTGGAGGTGTCACCTGCTTCTTTTCTCAACCAAATCAAAAAGAAATGTCGATTTTTCAAGAGCCGGTGGATCAAACCCGACATTTGGAGTGAGTCCTTGGTGAAACTTGTGCAGAAGTAGGTAGTGGAAAATTATGTCGTATAAGGCGGAGAGGTCTACAAAGGCAGCCTCAATGATGAGCTTCATTTCAAAGCCATTCTCAATAAATTGAATGAAGTTGAGGATCTGTGAGGTACAGGATTTGCATGGCCTGAAGGTTCAGAATCTGTCAGACCATACAATGTGCTGCACCCTTCGCTCGCCACGAATCCACCTTGTGTAATCCTTTACAGTTCTGTCGGTGTGAGATGATGTTACCCATTCGACACCATTCTCATCTGAACCACAGTTGGCCGTAAGCAACCGACAAGACGTGCCAGTTCCGATATGGAAGCACCTTACTCACGAGCTCGCACAATCATGCTCTTTTGAAACTCCGTGATATCTTTACTTCGTCCCATTACTGCTACTTTATCACATTGGCTTGCTCGAATAGATGCAAATTGCCATTGCTACAGCGTTCGAAACTGTTCCGCTTTTTAGACTGCAAGCTATGCGGCATAGTCCATTAAATAAACATAGAGTAGTCACAATTCAGTGAACAGTGAGTAATCCTTTAATGCATGTCAATAATTTTGTTGAAATTAATTTAAGATTGAACTGTATTAAATGAAAATAACTTTTAATTGAAGAAGTACAAAAATACGGAGTTCTGAAATCAAAAGCCAAGTCCAATATTTATGAAACAATAATTATTTATTTATTATGTGCATCATGACATACAGGTAGAGTTGCCAGAAGTTCCAGATATTGGTCTTTTGTCCCAGCGTCCCTGAAACACCTTTCGAGTTTTATAGAAGTCGGGGTTTCACAAAAAAAAAAATAAAATAAAATAAAATAAACGTACATAAAATAATAATAAAAAAATAAATATATATAAAATAATCACTGAAAAATAAGATTAATTTTATGAGATAAAGGGAATTTACGTAACATAGAAACAAAAAATTATCAAAGACCATCCGTAGTACCTTCATTAAAAACGAGCATACGATTATGGCGGGTCTTGACAGAGAAAAACATTTTATACTACTTGGATTCATAGATTTCACCAGGACCTACATCAACTAAGACCTAGAACCTCTAAGTAATCTTCCCCCTCTTTCAGCATCTCACCTTTTAAGTATGCTAAGAAAATACTTTGTTCCAACAATATACGCAGAAAGGAACACCACAGTAATCGATGTTAAGTCCTACTCTTTTTGCTCCCAGACTAAATCGACTAACCTGAACTTCCAAATACTTTTAGAGTGCAATTCATGCAACACGTTCTTCCCTCCACTTTATCTACTGGATGCATAGATCTACTGAATGCATAAATGCATCGTGAATAATGAAACTAATAGAACAATCTTTTTACCTCTTTGTAGATGGTTGGTCAATAGGGTTATAGGCATGTTTTTATTTTATTTTATTTTTTTATTTCTTCACTGGCACGATGGGCCATTACGGCCTTTGTGCCGAATTCCCTACAACAACACAATTTTCAAAATGAACAAGACAAGCAAACTGTAGTATTCTGTTCGGTACCAAGGGATGTCTCCCTCTTCTTCCCCTACTTCTATTTCTTTCCTCCCTAACCAATTCCCCTACTTCTCCTGTTATCTTCCCTTTCCTTTCCATTAAATTCTTTGTACCTATCTACTTCTATTTTCTTCTTTTCGGGGTTGACTTTTCCTTTCATCCCCTTGCTTTCTATTCACTTTCCTACCTTACCATTTCCCATACTATTCCTTCTATTTTCCTGTTTTCCTTTCCTTGAAAATTCGGGTCTCCCAGGCTTGACTAATAGCTCCAGAAATTGTCTCAGGTACAATGTGGACCCTGGCGCGCTTCCTCGTGGCCAAGGTTGAGAGTCAGAGGGCCAGGTGCCAGCACTCAGCATTTAACATAACAAAACACATACTCACACGCCTAGATACAAACACTTGCCGGCTTTGGCTTTTTTTGCCTTTTCAGATGCTACAGCGGCATATAGGAGAAACCCTGGAGACCACAATTAATCAAACACACCTTGACCTTGTTCGGGACCAGGACAGTCGTTTCCATCTCTTTAAAGGATTTACTTAGGAATGTCTCTTGTCAGTAGCAGTTGTGATCATGGGCGCCGGCAGCATGGTGCAAGGTGCTGCAAGCGGATTTCAGATTTGGATTTCGAAGTAATACACAATTTTTAATATTTCCATTAATTTATTGAAACATAACATATTTCATGTATTCGAAAATTTGGTGAAAAAAAAATTTATTCCCGCATGTGCCACCTTGAAAAATATCCTTCCGGCGCCCATGGTTGTGATAACTGGAATCAATAATGCTATTTCCAATAGAAAGTACAGGTAGATATAATTTGTTTATTTTTATTTATTAAGTTATTTGTTTAAAAAATTGTACATTTATTTTATTATTTGTTTCTCAGGGTAATTCAGAAATTTTTATTTATTTTATGATGAAAAATTAATTTTGTTTTAATAAAACGTATTATGTACAAATTTTATATAAATATATATTTTTTTACACACCAATGCCCTGATATCGAGTTTTTTTTATATAAAATAATAAAACTATATTTTATTGGGATTAATATATTTAATATCAATATAAATTAATTAATTCTATTAATATTAATTTAAATTAATTACTGTCACACGTCTACTTTGTGTTGAGAGATCTGCACAGATCTCGAGAGAGATCTACACAGATCTGTTTTAAATCGCTTTAATCAACATTCAATAAACAAAATCTGTTGTATTGTAAATTGCCAGCCTTGCCATTTCACCAAACGTTCTGTTATAAGTTTTAATATTTTTCTCATTGAATGAAGTTATTGGATCATTTGGTACTAGATATGACTTGTGCCGAATCAACAGATGAATTGCATAAAAATTCTTCCATTCACTACTTCGAATAGCATACAACATATTAGTTAACATGTGCACTCCAAACTTGACAGGAACTCGATGCACCAAATTTGGTTGATGTTGAAGTATTGACGTAGTTGGAAGTTCACCAGCATTGTAATACCATTTGTCCCCTCTATAGGAATGATAAGAGTTGTACCACAAACGAAGAAATCGCGCATTCTTGTGAGCTACTAAAACTTGGGTCCCAAGATAAGCTTTAAGTGGCCATCCAATAGTGAATTCATATTTTCTGAAAGGATCTAACGATTTTACCAAATAAGAATCAGAGTCAAGAAATATTCCTCCATATTTCATTAAAATCAGAAGACGTGCAATATCTGAGGAATGGTAAACGTGGCTAATAGGTTTACCAAAAATGTGGGTTGGCTGCTCAAAATAGTTGATTTCTATAACTGGTATATCCTTTACCATATCCCAATATTTCCCACTTAACTTACGATTATTTGAGTGAATTATTATTTTATCTGGTTTCTGGTGCTTAAATGCGGCTTTGATGCATACTACTTCTACGAAAGTAAGTTCAGGGATGTCAAAGTGGATAAAATGGACTACATTTGGAACAATGTAATAATTAAATCCCGTAACATTATCTGCATTTGAAAAATCGATAATTTCACCAGCTAGGAAATTTTTTAGTGCAAAATGATTCCAAAGAGCATAAGACCACGTTAAACAGAAGATCGTTCCAATGAGTAAAATAAATAAAGTTTTTCCTTTCCTCCTCTTCAGTATTATTAATTTATGCAATTTCATGATTACTGGAATTTCATATATATTGAATTTAAGGACTTTTCAGTATCCTCAAGGTAGAATTCGAAGTTTATGACTTGTCATATGCACTGGAAAAGCTGTAAAGAAAAGATAATAAACACAGGTTCGAAAAGCAAAACATGAAATATTAACGGTTTAAATCAATAAAGTTCTAGTTTTGAAAAAAAATAAAAGAAAAGGAGTAATTTTTTTATTATTATTAATTATAGTTTCGAATGATTAACTATCAAACAAGGTGGCTCATTTTACACAGAATTTTCAGAGAATTAGTCTTCGTTGCTAACTCTAAAAAATTTTCTTTTGAGGTTATAATCAATTAATTGCGATATTATTTGGCAATTAATCAGATGCGGATTAAGATTGTTTTTCTAGGAGGAAGGTAGGTATAACGATATTGATATACAGGGTATGCCAATAAAGTTCCCGGACTGGTTGCGGTCAAGTTCGATGAATTTGAAAATAAACTGAAGTGGTATGTCGTAAGTTCAAACTTCTTCTAACAGATAGTGGTACAGAAATAGTTCAGTAGGCTGAAGGTTGCAAGTAATAACCAGTTTCGTCAGTAGCGTTAACCTGATTGGTTATTATGATGTGGTTACAAAGGAACTGGATGCAAAAAATAATTTTGATATCATAGACTTGGATTTCAGGAAAGCTTTTGACACTATTGCGCATGGAAGACTAATGTACAAATTGGAGCAGAATGGTATTAAGGGTAAGTTGCTACAATGGATAAAAGGATGGTTGAGTGGGAGAAGACAGAGGGTGGTGATCAATGAGCGCTGCTCTTCGTGGACTAATGTTATTAGTGGAGTACCACAGGGTTCGGTGCTGGGTCCACTGTTGTTTTGTATATTTATCAATGATATTGATGAAGGTATATCAGGCTTAATGTCCAAGTTTGCAGATGATACAAAGGTTGGCAGGGTTGTTAATGACAGTAATGGCAGTGTGCTACTACAACAGGATCTAGAAAATTTGGGCAAATGGGCTGAGAAGTGGCAACTGAAGTTTAACCTTGACAAATGCAAAGTACTGCATATGGGTAGAAGTAACCCAGAGAAACGTACCAAGTGTGTGGTACTACACTTAAGGTGGTAGAAAATGAAAAAGACTGGGAGTAATTGTGCAGTCAGATATGAAGTTTTCTGAGCAATGCAGACAGGCTCTCAGGGCAGGACATGGGTTTTGTCAATGATATATAGGAATTTTGCTAGCAGGGAAAAGGAGGTGATTGTCCCTCTGTATAAGTCAATGGTCAGGCCACGCCTTGAATACTGTGTACAGGTATGGAGGCCTCATTTTAGGAAGGATGTAGATTTGCTTGAGCGTGCACAGAGAAGGGCAACAAGATTGGTGAGGGGAATGAAGGGATCCTCTTATCAAGAGAGGCTTAAGTTCTGCAAATTGCAGTGGCTGGAGACTAGGCACCTGCGCGGTAATCTGATTGAGGTGTATAAGGCCTTGAATGTGTTCAGCATGCTGAATTCTGATGGGATCCTTCCACTTGTTCCGATTACGAACCTAAGGGGGCATAAATTCAAATTAAGAAAGGACAGATGTAGAATAGATGTGCGGAAATTTGCCTTTAGCCAGCGGGTGGTTAATTGCTGTAACAAACTTCCATCTGTCGTTGTGGAAGTTGATAGATTAAATAAATTTAAGATGGAACTGGACAAACATTTAGAGGGATTTGTTTTGTAATTTTTTTTTTTTTTTTTTTTGGCTGATGCTTCATAAGCTCTTACACTTGCTTTATTGCATCACATGCCACTACTACTACCTTCCATGTCACGATTTTTCAACGGACAACGAACGAATTCCAAATTTTGCTTCAAACCGAGAAAATCTGAAACAGAAGCACGTCTTCAAATAGGTCTCTGGGGTTGGAACTATTCATACTCATATTACGCCATCATATACTAACCGTATTAAAATTATAATTAAGTACTGTTTAAAATATTGAAATGCCTAGATAAAACAAATAAATAAATGATTACTATGCATAAAATAAAAATAAAATATATTTACAGTAAAACAATGAAATTAAAATACTAGATGATAAAAGCGCTAAAAATATATACCGTAGCTTTCAAAGGCATCCGCCTCCTTTTTCAACAGTAAGGATTTTATCGTTCAGCACATCCTTAAATATCAGCAGGCTCACGGCTCTCAGCACGTGGTTCCACAGGAGCATGGGCAGTATTCTCCTCATGTGTACTGGAACCGGAAATGGCTCGGGAGCGTCCCAGGCGTAACCGTTCATCATATCCAAGGATCACCGCCTCAAAGAGGGGATGAATACTTATTCCCCTGTCTCTATTAATAGTACTGTTCCCGGAGGAACAGATCCGCAAGCTCTCGAGCCACTTGCGATCCCACAATCTATGCGCCCTGTCGACGATAACAGCTCCGTGTGGGGAGATTTGATGGTGCTCCTCTCAGAAATGTTCTACCACAGCAGACTTTCCATAATCAGTTGTCCTTATTGCATTCATATGTTCCCCAGACGATCTTTGAACCGACGCTTCGTCTCACCAACATAACATTCCCCACAATCCGGGCATTTAATCTCATACACGACCCCACTTGTAAATTCTCTTAGTATGGGGTCTTTTACCTGTGACACCACTGTGTGCAACCTCCGCCCTGGAAGCTGCACACAGCGTGTCTGACATTCTCGTAATACACGAGCTATGCGCTCCGTTAGATCCGGATAGTAGGGAATGTATGCGGTGGCAACTGGTGTGAATGGTTCACTTCGTCTCTGCAGACGCACATGCATTGTTAAAAAATGATTACAGTGATTAAACGTTAAGTCGTAGCAGTATTTGAGAATGGAATAAGCGACTCAAAGATGGACGTGAGGATATCTGCAATTACCCAAGAAATGGTCGTCTGTCAACCTCTCAAAATGAGGACAGAGTGGCAAATTGGGGTAAGAGGACAAAAATGAGGACAGAGTGGCAAATTCGGTAAATTGGGGTAACAGATCATCGTTTTACCCTCAGAATAATGGCTGACGAGTTGTATAAGAATAAGAAGACGATTCGTCAAATTCTGATTGAAGATTTGGGTAAATGGAAGATCTACGCAAATTTTGTACAGCACAGACTCACGAATGAGTAGAAACAACGAAGAGTATCATCATAAAGATGTCATACAGATATGTCAAGATAATCCTAATTTCCTCAACTCTCACTGGAGAGGAGTGTTGGGTGTTTCAGTCCCACCCAGAGTCGGAGCATCAAAGCATTCAATGGACTTCAAAATCATCCCCAAGGCACAAAACGTTCAGTTTACAGAAGTCCAGCATTAACAGGATGCTGATCGTGTTTTCGACAAACAGGGTCTGATTGGCAAGGAATTATTACCTGAAGGGGAGTGAGAGAGCCAATATTGTATTTTACACACAGGTGCTTCAAAGGCTATTGAAGCTCATTTTCCAGGTAAGGTCGCAATTTCGAAAGAAAGACAACTAGTTCTTGTTGCATGACAATGCCCTGTCCATTCTGCACTTGTTGTTAAGACATTTCAGACAAAACATGGCATTGTACAGATCACCATTCCACTTTACTCCTCCGATCTAGCACTAGCGGACTTCTTCTTTTCCAAAGATATAAACTGCCCTGAAAGGAAAAAGATTTCAGGACGTTGTGGACATCCTGAGAAAAACGTAACCACCGAACTGAACATCATTTGCCGCCGTAGCCTAGTGGTCAGGCGCGCCGGTGCATAAGTACACATAGGCGCCTCCGTAGCCAGGTGGGAAGGAGCAGCAGTGCGTAGCACACGCTTCTTGATTACACCGGGGTTCGAGCCCGTCACCACCAAATATGGAGGATGCGGAAAGGTCAGGGAATTACTACCGCATATTCCCGGAGCAATATGGCCTTAGTTGCTAATGCTCCTAAAAACCAAATAACTAACAAACAAGCATAAGTACACGTGACTTGAGTGACCGAGGTTCAAGCCCGTGACTGCTGAATACGGTGGTGCTGTTTCTTGTATTCTGTTTATCTTGTGAACTCCTCTGACCGTTTGGTCGTCCCGGAGTATAAACAGAAAATTTATTTGTTTGAACAAATTTGCTGGCTCCTTTCAGAAACTTTTAAACGGTGTAATAAGTGTATTCAATCAGGTGGTGATTACATTGAATTAAAAATAAACTCATTTTTGAGCTCCTTCAGTTTATGTTCTTTTTATTGCACCAGACCTGGTACTTTATTGCCATAGGTCAAATGTGCTCGATAGTAAATGAAAATTAAGCTTGAATTTATCTTGGATTTAACTTTAATTTTTAACGATTCATTATACAGTATATATAGAACAGTTACAAATTAATAAAACTTTCTTGCATAATTCCCATCGTCAAAAAAGTGCCTATCCAGTTCTTCCTTGAATTTTACCAAACTCTCCTTCTCTTCAACCGTTGCAAGTAACTCGAAGGTTTAGTGTAAAACAACGTTAACTACAAAATCATTTTGTAGTTGATGTTTTTGTAATTAACCAAAAAAAATGATTTGACATTTTCTTGGTCACCGGAAATGTACTTACAGCCTAAGCTAACTTGCAAAGTACTAGAGAGATACATTTCTATGACATGATATACATTTTTATTGGTATAAAATAAAATTAAAGTTATCATAAGAAGAAAATGCAATTTTGTAGTTAACTCTGTTTGACACTAAACCCTCGAACTTATCTTAATCTTCCATAACACGCTGCCCGAAGTTAAATTTTATAAGATTTAGTCTGCTGTTCTTTCCTGACAGTTTATAGTTGTGCCGCCTGGTACTTGCCCTCACTCACCAGTGGGGATATTTCTCCATTCATTTTAATAATCACTTCAGGGCTTTATACAATCAAATCCACCCTGAGATATCTAATTGGTAAGCTGTTCAGTTCACTTTTTCTAAGTTGCTTCTTAAAAGGGTAATGCTTAACACTCTTAACCAATCTATTTGACCATCTTTGCATCTTTTATAGATCTTTCTTGAGAAGCTGCTTCCAGGTCTGTATAAAGTAGAGTCACACCATCGTCTTATAGAGACGATGCCTGTTTACAGCGCATATTGAATTCATGTCTTTCTGTATCGTAATTCCCAAACCTTTCTCTGAACATCATTCAATATCATTTCCCTAATCTATAAGCTGCTCTAGGGTTTGTGTTCTCCAAGTACAATACATTATGTTCGGTAGCGATGAAATTTAGCTGCCATTTTTCCGATCGTACTTGCATTGGTAAAAATCCTTTTGAAGTAAACCAAATCGAAATGCTAAATAGAATACGTTAACGCGATGAAATGTTAGCTCGGTGCACTATTGTACATTGGTATTCAAAGAAAGTGCATCACCCCTTAAAATTGTAATTGTCGTCAGAATAAGGTACGTATATAGCAATATTTCTTACAGATTGTATCAGATAAGATTGATACGGGTAAATGATGACGTAATAATGCACCAGCTGTTACTTTCAGCTATATAAGCTCGCTCTGCAAGAGTTGCAATCATTCCTTGCTTGTGTCAGGATGGCGAGTTACGTGCAGTTGACGCCACGAAGAAAGAGTGCTATTTTTGCTTTACGTGAGGAAGGATGTTCTTCCAGTCATATTGCTTATAGAGTGCCTTGTAATCAGTCGACAGTGAATAGATTTCTTTCCAAACTCAAGAATATTGGTTCTGCTGATAGGAAAAAAAGGAACCGGACGCAAACGAGACTCTACGCCAGAACAGGACCCCGTTTTGAAGCGCTTATGCCTTAAAAACCGTAAAGCTTCTTCATCTGAGTTGAAAAGACAATGGGAAGAACATACAGGAGTGATAGCAAGTGGAGTAACAGTCAGAAGACGCCTCTTCAAAAATGGACTTGTAGCCCGTCGTCCTAAGAAGAAGCCCCTTCTCACAAAAAATGAAAAAGGCCCAATTAATAAGGTAAGTATATAGCAATATTATTGGTGTAAGGAGCATGTCAAATGGACCCCGGGAGCAGTGGAAGTCAGTTATTTTTTCAGATGAGAAGAAATTCAACCTGCATGGCTCTGATGGGAGACAAACGATTTGCTGTAGACATGGTGAAGAATACCATCCAGACCGTATGCTGTCTACAGTGAAATTCTCTACCAGCCAAATGATATGGGGATGCATTTCGTATCGCGGAGTAGGTCACTTGCAGTTTATAAAAGGTTCCGTAATCGAGGCAATGGATACCTGGCTATATTGGAAGGCAAATTGCTGCCAACCGTTAGAGACCATTTCAACCTGCCAAGTAACTGGATCTTTCAGGTCGACTCTGCTCCTTGTCATCGGGCGGAAAGTGTAAGTAGCACTTCTATATTTACTTTAGCTTCATTTCTGCATTAGAGGTTCGACAGTAATGTGTTTACATTTGTTACAGGTAAAAAAATGGTTGGAAGAATGGTCCATTACAACTGTTAGCTGGCCAGGAAACAGCTCGGATATGAATCCTATAGAGAACTGTTGGTATCGTGTGGAATCTGCAGTTGCCAGAAAGAAACCAAAGATCCTTCGTGAACTTCATAATTCATGTTGGAACCACGAACTATCAGTTGATCATCTTCAGATATTGATCTGTCAATGCCTCAAAGGTGTGCTGCTGTCATCAGGGCCAGAGGCGGTTCAACTAAATATTAGTTTGCACTGGTGAACTTTTCGTTTTGTTTTCCATTTAAAATGATAAACTGAAGCAAACTGAGGGCTTCTGATAACATTTCAGCCATAATTGTCGTGTTTACCAAAAATGTTGTATAAAGGTTGCAAATGCTCATTTTGGAATATTTTTAAGAGCACCTCTCAAATATTACTTAGCTTTGCCTTCACTATTAATAAATATTTTTTGTTTATATTTCTATATGTGATGCTAGTCATTAATGTAACATACCATCGGGAAAAAGTGTTAGAAATGTGAAATTCTTAGATGATGCACTTTCCTTGAACACCAGTGTAAATGTCATATTTTAAAAGAGTTTCCACGCATTGAATACTCTTATAACAATAAGATGAAGCAAACTTGACCAAACTTAAAAGAACTGTTACATTAAGGCAATTCCATAATGAACTAATCTGCGCATAAGTAATATGTACATAAATAATGCGTTTGTGTGTGTGTTCTCAGTCTATTTGTCAGTTTTGCTGACGAAAAATCCGACTCTGAGGTGTGCTGCTGTCAGAATTTCGCGGTGGAGGGGAACCTTGCTATCCACACATGAGACTGTCTAACTGAGTCATTGGGGGAAATGGCCAATAAAAGTTCCTCTCCTAATTGATGGAATTCGAACCTGGGCCTTTTCCACCCGGTGTGGGAACGATGTATAATTGTAAGATACATGTCATAATAAAAATTAATCATTTTTATTAATTTCATGATGAGAATTTAAGTCATTTTTGTTTGATGTGAATAAATTCTGGAAATAAAACTCTCTTTGGAGAAAAAAGAGTTATTTCGTTGAAAGGAGATTAGCAGGACTTGTTTAATGTAGGGGCGTATTCATCTTTGTAAGAGTGGCTACAGAGTGCGCACTGCACGTGAGGGAAATGAACCAAGTGAAAGTGGTGCAGAAAACAAAATGACCGATATGAGTGGGCCATTTCAGAAATAAAAGAGCGGTTAAGCTATTAGGGAGGCAGCAAGGAGTAGAGATTTAGAAGTGAAGAGGAAAAAAAAGGGCGGATGTCTAAGTGCACCCTTATAATTTAAAGGGTGGTCACTTCAATAAGGTTTGACTAAAGGGAATAAGTGGAGATAGACTGCTGTCAAGAATGTTCTGGAATCCGGGGAACATAATACTGTCCTCAGCTATGAACGTAGTTGCCGACCAATCAGAACGATGTCTTGGCAAAGGAGGAGGGCCAGAACCGAATTAGAATGAGGATGCTGTGGGAAAATGGAAAGTGTTTGGCCAAAGAGAAAAGGGCGCGAAAAGAGAAAGGGAGAAGGCTTTTTCCTTTTTGGGGAGAATGAGGAAAGTCCTGGTCGAGTTCGGAGGTCAGAGGGTAAAGTGCAGGAAGAGTAGATATAAAATTATGTAAAGTGCGGTTATTTTGGAACAGGAATGTGGGAAGTGAAGTATAGTAGTAGGAAACTGAGGAAAGACGGCGAAGAGAAGAAAGGATCGCGGTAAGAAATATAGTGATGTAACGAGGAGCTTGGATGAGCTTACATATACAAGGAAGAGTAATCGAAGAAGGAGGAAGCCAAGCCAGTGCTATGCAGGAGCCATAAGGAAGCCGGCGGATCGTAGCAATCCGGGAGGAAAGAATCTTATCGAGGCAGCGGGAAGAAAAGTAAAGACAAAGGTAGTGAAAGTAAGTCCCCTTTTGTATTGATTGCTTAGAAATTAAAATATGAGAAAGGATGATGGACCTTGCCGCATCTGGAGTTTCTACTGAATTGGGTAGTATGTTAGATACAATTAATAGAAATAAAAGTGGGGAGACCTTGTTAATTAATAGGAAAGAGAGATAAGAGAGAATGTGTGAGCCCCCTATGATTTAAAATGATTATTAAAACGAAAGTTTTGTAACTCTAAGTTACAGAAAGGGAATCTTAGTAAACAAAGATTATGATTTATGTCCTAACTAGTATTGAAGAGTTTTGGGTTATGCAAATGTATATGTACATGCTTAGTTAATATCGTATTGTTCTTTGGTGAAGGAGAGACGCAAGAATAAATGCAGATGATATGTTAAGGTCTGAAAGAATGTATAAAGAGAACATTAACCCCAGGGGCTCACATTTGGTGAGTATGGGCTTGGCACACCCAGGATTCTAAGCTGGATATCATCATTCTTCTTCTTCTTCTTCCCCCCCCCCCCTCTCTCTCTCTCTCTCTCTCTCTCGGTAACTCAGAATTTTTTATTTTTGGCTGGTGCAGCATAAGCCTCAGGCTTCCTTGCACCATATGGCTAATAATAATGCTCAAAGGCAGCAACTATGGAAATAAACTCAAAGAAGGAAGAAAGAACCTGTACACCCTCACCCACCTGAAGTACATGGATGACATAAAGCTCTACGCGGCAACAGAGAAGCAACTCCAGCAACTACTCCGGATCACCGAAGAATTCAGCAAGGACATCAGGATGGAATTTGGTCTAGAAAAATGCAAGATCCACACACTACACCAGGGAAAATTAGTTGGCCGAAACTACCAGCTGCTGACTGGTAAAGAGATCAAAGCTATGGAAGAAGGAGAGACCTACAAATACCTAGGGATGATGCAGGCTGAGCAGTTAGAGCACAAGGAAATCAAGAAGTGCCTGACCGAAAAATATCATCAGAGACTCAGATGCCTGCTGAAAGCAAAATTGGACGGCGGGAACACAGTTAAAGCCATAAACACCTATGCAGCTCCCGTACTAACATACATATTAGGGGTCATAGATTGGACTAACACCGAGCTAGAAGATATCATGCAAAAGACAAGGACAATGATGACCAAGAGTCGCCAACACCACATGAAGTCAGCAGTGGAGAGAATAACAATACCTCGGAAAGAGGGAGAAAGGGGACTGATAGACCTAATAGAACAACAGAAAATAGCGATAGTTAACCTGAAGGATTACTTCGAGAACAACACAGCACCACTCCACCAGGCCATAAGGAAGATAGATAAGTGATATACCCCACTCAACCTAAGCGAGGAAACCCCTCCCGCCCAGACAGTAAAAGAAACGAAGTTAGAAAGATGGGCAAAGAAGACACTCCATGGCAAACACTACAATCACCTCCATCAAGATCACATCGATAACATTGCTTCAATTGCATGGCTCAAAAGCGGGACGCTCTTCCCCGAGACTGAAGGATTCATGCTGGCCATCCAAGACCAGGTAATCAACACCAGAAACTATAGAAAATACATCGCAAAGGAGCCCGGAATATAAGATGATACATGTCGACGATGCCACCTGGCCTCAGAAACAATCCAACACATCACCGCGGGGTGCAAGGTGATCACCCAGACTGAGTACACTCTTAGACACGACCAGGTAGCCTTCTGATAATACATCAGAAGCTAGCGAGGAAATACCAGTTGAGTAAAGAAAGGGTACCATACTACAAGTACGAACCCCAGGCAGTACTAGAGACCCGAATCCACAAGCTGTCCTGGGACCGCGCCATAATAACGGATAAGACCATCCCGCACAACAGACCGGACATAACCCTTATGGACAAGATGGAAAAGGCCACCTACCTGATTGACATAGCGGTACCGAACACTAGCAATGTCCAGAAAACCCATGAGGAAAAAATTAGGAAGTACACGAACCTGAGATATGAGATCAAGGAGATGTGGCATATGCAAGAAGTATCAACCATCCCAATCATCGTGTCAACAACCGGTATGGTACCAAAGACTCTACATAGCAGCCTAGCAGCAATAGGTCTCCCAGAGAACACCTACAAGGAACTCCAGAAAGTCGCAATCCTGAACACTTGTAGGATAGTCAGAGATTTCCTCGACCGACAGTAACACCAGGCATTACAACCACCCTGTGTACTTGGTAGCAGTACCCGTCACGGAGTGGAATCCCCCAATCAGGGAGAAATAATATAATAGCAACAATAATAATAATAATAATAACAATACAACCCCAGGGTCTCACATCTGGTGAGTATGGGTTTGGCATACCCAGGGTCCTGAGCTGGATATCTTTATTCTTCTCTTTCTTGGTGTGATTCCCTTCTACTTCTCTCTCTCTCTCTCTCTCTCTCTCTCTCTCTCTCTCTCTCTCTCTCTCTCTCTCTCTCTCAGGGTAATTCAGAAATTTTTTTTTGGCTGGTGCAGCATAAGCCTCAGGCTTCCTTGCACCATATGGCTAATAATAATAATAATAATAATAATAATGTATAAATGCGGATTAAATTTGGTATTGTTGTGCATAGAAAAGATAACTGGTTTCTTCGGCTAAGAAAATAGCAGCCAAGTAGTTGATAGCTTAGCCTGAGAAGACCAGTAAGGCAACCAAGTTATATATATATATATATATACACACTGGTGTGCAAAACCTAAGGACCTACACTATTTCTAAAGGTTACAACCACGAAATCAAACGTAACAGCCTGTGGCGATTTGCATAACTGTGGCCGTTCAGTAGAAAGCTGGTGTACATGCACAAATTTGAATCGTGATGAGAGGACTCACATAAACAGATAAAAGCAGCAGTTCAGCAGTTATGTGAAAATTACCGAATGGTGAGCACGATTATTACAGACGTTCGATTGGTTTCATACAGTGCTACAGACAACGAAATGGCCAATAGACAACATCTGGATGACTTTACCCGGGATCGAATAATTGAGAAGCTCGAGGAAGGCCGAAGTCGGAGGAGTGTGGCTGCAGAGTACGGTTTCGCCCATAGCATCGTCTCACGTGCGTGGTCGCCCTTCAGAACGACAGGTACAGCTATTCGAAGGACCAGTGGTAGTCGTCCACGAAAAACAACGCCCAGTGATGACCGCTATATACTCCTACATGCCAAGAGGGACCGACACCAGACAGCGGGATCCATTGCAAACCAGATGCACAGGACACAATATATCGCCGTTTACTGTGGCCAGGCGACTCCACAAAGGTGGAGTCGCCTGGGTACCATAACCATCCCAATGTTTGCAGTGTTTGCCCGACGACCAGTATGCTGTGTCCCCTTAACACCTGCCCATCGGAGACACCATTTATAGTGATGCATCGAACACAAGGACTGGACAGCAGCGCAATGATGAGAGTAGATTCAGTCTCAGCAGCGATTCTAGACGTCAGCTAATCTGACGAGAGGTTGGCACATGGTATCACCCTGCAGACATCACTGAAAGGGATCGATATGGCGGTCGACGTGTTCTCGTCTAGGGAGGCGTTATCTTAGATAGACGTACACAACTCCAGATACTGGAAGGCGGTACTGTAACCGGTGCACGCTACTGTACTGAGGTAATTCTTCCCATGTGCGTCTGTTCCGAGGTGCCATTGACCGTTCGTGTTTATGGATGATAACGCCACACCCCATCGCACTACAGCTGTTGTGCTTTTGGAAAGTGAGGATATTGTTCGTATGGATTGGCCTGCCCGTTCTACCGATCTAAATCGCATCAAACACATCCAGACCGGGCTAGCCGGGTGGATAAAGTGCCTGTCTGGCAACCCAAATGTCGCGGGTTCGAATCCCGCCTCGATCTTGGATCAGAGAACTGCAAAAACTTTGGGAGGTGCATTATGGCCACAGAAACCGATGCGCCAACAACTAACAAAGGAAAAAGGAAGGCATCAAACACATATGGGACGCTTTGGGGCGACGCCTAGGGGGCACGTCCATACCCACCATAAAATTTTCACCACGAAAATGTTCAGCTGAAGATGGCGCTGACAGAGGAATGGACGATATTAGCATTAGCCATATGGTGCAAGGAAGCCTACTGAGCTTATGTTGCACCAGCCAAAAAAATTTCTCACTTACCCAGAGAGAGAGAGAGAGAGAGAGAGAGAGAGAAGGAAATCACTAAGAAAAGAATGATGATATCCAGCTCAGAACCCTCGGTGTGCCAAACCCATACTCACCAGAAGTGAGCCTCCTAGGGTTATGTTACCGCAAGAACTTATCAACAACATTGTTCTAAGTATGGACAGGCAGTGCACAGCCTGCATCGACATTAGGGGTGGCTATATCTCCTACTGAGGACCACCTCTTACCTTTGTTCCATCTTTGGCAGTGATGCATCTGTATCATGGCAGCCAGTGCTATGTTGACATTTTTGAATAAAATCCCTCTGTACTGTTTTGTTTCCTTCATCATTTCTGTACCTCACTAAGTTCCTTTGGTATGCTTTTCCCATATCCAGGCCACTCCTATGAGAAGCTACAGGTGAAAACCTGACTGATCCTTAAGTTCTGCACACCAGTGTATGTTCACAAACTCAGATATGCGCTTAAAAAGTTCTCATCCCCCTCAGTTTTCAAATATCGTAGGTTAATGATCGAAAACCAAGACTTTTCGTTAAAGTTTAATTTTTACATTCCTATTTAGACTTTTTTCCTGAAAACTTGGGTGCGGTCTCCGATGAACACGATGAAAGGTTTCACCATGATATTTCTAAAATGGAAAAAGACACCAGGGAAAATGGAGACCAAATATTTTGGCAGACTACTGTTGGAATCTCGTACGGGAGACACAAGCGGACGATTATAAAAGGCAAAAACCGGCAAAAGAAGTGTTTTGCTTTCAGATAAACATTTTTATAAATAGTATATCAACAACATTGATATATGCAACATTGCTCTAAGTATGGACAGGCTAACAGACCCATTATTCAATATTTAGTACCTTATTATTATTATTATTATTATTATTAGCCATTGGTGTAAGGAAACCTGAGGCTTATGTTGCACCAGCCAAAAAAAAATTCCAAGTAGTTACACTGAGAGAAAGAGAGAGAGAGAGAGAGAGAGAGAGAGAGAGAGAGAGAGAGAAGTAGAAAGGAATCACAATAACATTTTCTTAAAATATATGAAATCTTTTTTACTAGAAACTTTCTGACTTTAATCCCTTTTTTCTTATGGGTGTGACAGCAATATGGTTGCCATATTTGAATTCAGCAACGTCAAATCTATAAGAATCACCCAAAAAAATTTTTTTTTTTTTTTGCCACCCAGTGTAATCTTAATGATGAAAATGTAGAATTAACAAACAGTGAGGTTGCAAGAAGAAAGAGGCCTGGCATAGTCGAGTGATCAATTGAAAAGTACATAAAAGTAAATAAATAGTACTGGAGCGTAAACAAAGTTGATACTTTGAATGCTTTTCTAAAAATAAGATAACGAAACCAACTTATCTTCATGGCGACGATAGCGAACATATTTTTCATTTTTAAAAAGAAGTGCAACGTGACAATACACCTAAAAAATAAATAAAGAAAAAACGAAACGACAACAATCCATAATTCATTAATTATGGTAATATTAAGAAATAAACTAAAAGAAATCGAAAACCATAGATTCTACCTTTTTTAACTGGAATGGAGAACGCCCTTCACTCTAGTCAACACCAACTGATAACCTATTGTCAGCCAGCAAAGCAAAGGTTCAGCATCAACTCAAGTATGACGGCTTTTTCTGATAGTTCGAAGAGGGATAAAAATAACCATAACAGATAATCGTGAGTTGATAATGATATATATTTTGCAATTAATAAGCCTATAAGTGAACCACTGAATAACAGATATGCGATGCAGATAATACAGCACGTGTGCCCTAGTGGGTATTCGTTGCAACAGCAGAGGAACAGCAAGTTGGTAGGATCGCAATAATGCCTACACCGGGGTAGAAAGGACCTGAATTCGATTGCCATCGATAAGGTGCGGAATTTTTATGAGCCTTATTCACAACATAGCTGAGTTAGTTGGTCTCAGGCAAGGGTAGCATGGTTTTTTCTCCCGGAAACTCGGGTTTTTCTTCCAGCAAACAGAAAATCTACACCAGAACACACGCAAATTTGCAGACAGTATGCATGGAGCAATATGACCTTAGTCGCTAATGCTAACTGTATTATAGCAATAGCAACAACAACACATGTAGAGCCTAAGTTTTTTCCTAATCACCAATCTTGCAACCAAAGAATATGCACCTTTCATAATAGAGTACATTTAGTTTTTCTTCCTCTGTGGTTTTGTTCATAACCATTCACACGTGAAAAAAAGCCCATTAAAGTTCGTCGCGTCATCGATGGGATTCGAACCCGGGCCTTTTCCACCCGGTGTGGGGAGGATGGTGATGATACCACGGTGCTACACGCGCAGACTCAACTACATCGAAATGTATATGTGTATGTATATAAGTCAGGTTTGGCGACACCAGGAACGTTTATTCAAGTTTGCCGTTTAAATCTGTAGCTTTCATACAAGACACTGAATTTATAATTTGAAAGAGACAAAACCAGGAAAGCGTTCACAGCAACCAATCCCGTCCGAGCGAAGGGAGGCCTGAGCAACAGCCCTGCAGTTAAGGTAAACTAAAAACATTAAAAATAAAACTAAACTAATATGGTTACATCAATAAACAAAACATATTTACACAGCATAAAATATAATATTCGAACTGAATCTAAACTGATATGGTTACATCAGTATACAGGGTATTTCAAAAGTAATGGTTAATAATGTAATGGTGAACTGTACAGACTACAATATGCAAAAAAAGCCTAGTAAACATGGGTCCTTAAGTGAATCGTTTTCGAGATATTGCACTTTTGTAGTTGGGATCCACCACTGACAAGGTGAACTGTACAGAGTTGGATCCACCACTGACTGGTTTGTTTAGGTTAGGCTCATTCTCTCCCTTTCCCCTCTCCCAATGCTCTGAGACGTAGCAGGCATTCTAGTACTTGTCACAGGATAGTCAACATGAAAAGAGGTTAAAGCAACGAAGAGTATGCAGACATGCATTTCACGTATGGTAAAGCCAACGGCAGTGCACTCGAAGCTGCACGTTTGTACCAAGAAGCATTTCCCCGCTGAAGGCAACTCAACAGGCGCACATTCATCAGGACACATCAACGCCTCATAGAACATGGGCGCTTCGCACATGGAGTACGGGCAGGTAGGCCCAGAAGCATAACACCTGACGTTGAGGAAAGGGTGTTAGAAAGAGCATCCCGTAACATGTAACATCTGTAAAATCCTGTGATGTTGAAACCAAAATTAAAAATGTATTATCTTATGTTTAATAAAACCGCCCTTAGCAAAGGATTCACAGCTTTTTGCTAAACTAATGCTCCCATAGTCAGTGGCGGATCTTAATAGAAAATGTGCATAATCTCGTAAACGGTTCATTTGCTGCCCGATGCTCACTGGGACTTTTTTGCTTATTTTAGTTTGTACTTTTCACCGTCTGTGCGGGTAACACAGTGGTATTGTCACCAACCTCCCCACACCAGGTGGAAAAGGCCCAGGTTCGAATCCCATCGATGACGCGAGGAACTTTAATGGGCTTTTTTCACTCCGTGGCTGAGTTAGTCGGTCTCAGGCATAGCAAGGTTTTTTCCCCAGAAACTGGGGTTTTTCGTCCAGCAAAACAGGCAAATCGACCATAGAACGCACGCAATTAACAGACATAAGACACACAGCACAGAAGATGAATTTAATTATTTGGGTGGCCTAAATATAATAGTTTGGTTGTTGTAGTTTGTTTTTGTACGTGTTACCTTTAAATCATTGATCATCATTTTTGAAACACCCTGTATAGTACATATTTACACTCTGCACATAATACAAACAGCGCAGAGATGAAAAAAAATCAGAAGGAAGCAATTGGTGTTTGTTCAATATGTCGGACACCCGGAACCGAATATTCCAGTTCAGGGCGAAAATCTCTGACAAAATTTTTAAGGGAATCCTCATGTCCTCATAAATTTCACAGTCAAATAATACATGCTGCCAGTCAACACGTTGTCCGCAAGAACAAAGATTAGTATGATGAAGACCGAATATGTGTAATTTATTGTTTTGCGATCAATTCCCAGTGATGAAATACGATGTCTGCATGGATCTATATCCAGGTAGACATCGTATTTCCATGCAGGATCTATATCCATGCAGACATCGTTCATGTAGACATGTATAGTATCTTCTGTACAGTGGCTATTTTATTTTATTTTTTATATATATTTTTTATTTATTATTATGATTTTTTTTAATTATTTTTTATTTATTATTTATTATTTATTTATTCATTTATTTTTATTATTATTTTTTTTTCTCTCCTCTGGAGTGGGCCCCCAGTGGAATCTGGCCCATCTTTTGCCAACATCAGGTGGGTCAGAGTCTCGAATTGAGACAGTGCGAGCTCCATAGGGACTGGCCCACCTTCCCGTGGTAAGGACGAGTACTCAGAATCATCTCTCCAGGTGACTGATGCCTCTGGGTAGCCAAGCGGTTAGACACAACAACAGAACACACACATAATACACACAAACATACACTACTCATTTCTGGCCCTTCTACAGTGGTACTGTTCTTCACAGAGATACGAGGCGGAGAAGAACTGAAGTTCCAGGTGCCGCCCATTACAAAAACACATGTCCGCATGTACAGTGGCTCCAGGAACATTAGGTTATCTCCACCCTGTTACTCTGTGATGATACGAAACCCTGCAGAACGGCCAGAAACGTGTAGTGTTATGTTTGCGTATATTATGTGTTGTTGTGTTGCTTAGTTGTTTCTGGCCTCTTTGCCACAGGGCAAGCGATCTCCTGGAAAGAGTGCCCGGTGCCCGTCTACAACACGAGAGCCGCAACTAGATATGTCCCTAGCTAAGTGGAGATAGTGGATTTTCAAGCTACAGGAAAAATGCCCTCCTTGAGATATTTCTTAAACATTAGCAGAATACTGTTAGAAAATGCTTTTACAACTCTGATGATGAAAATATGTCCAATCAGGCTACTTCCAGGACGTTTACAAACATTGACCTTTTTAATGGCTGGCTTAATTCTTCAAGAGAAAACGGAGAGATATCTTCGTCGGGATTTTACATAGAATTTTTAAATTTAATTCAAGCATGAAGATCATCATCTAGCGTACGGCTGTCTGGAGGAAAGATCCTGTCTAGGATGGTATTAATCGCGTGAGTTCAGATTTTAGTTATTTTATTTTTGGTAAGTTTATACAATAATCCCCACGGATCAGAGTTGCCTGTAGTGTTCACAAGATTTTAGGTTCACATATTAAGAACCTCCCTCAGGTTCTTAATATGAGCAAGCCGAACTATTCTGTCAGCATTGAGCCTGCTCAAACCATTCAAGGCCTCATACACCTCGATCAAATCACTTCGCAGGTGCCTAATCTCCAGATGCTACAACTTGCCAAACTTAAGCCTTTCTTCGTAAGCACACCCCTTTGTTCCTCTCACCAATCTTGTTGCCCTTCTCTGTACTCGTTCTAGCAACTCTACATCTTTCCTAAAATGAGGCCTCCACACTTATATACAGTACTCAAGGTGTAGCCTGACCAATGCCTTATACAAAGGGATAATCACAACCTTGTCTCTGCTAGCAAAATTCCTATATATCATTGACAAAATTCCATGACCTGCTCTGGCAGCCCGTCTGCACTGCTCAGAGAACTTCATATCTGACTGCACAATTACCCCTAGGTCTTTTTCATTCTCCATCTCCCTGAGTGTAGTACCCCACAGTAGGTACATTTCTCTTGGGTTAATGCTACCCATATGGAGTTCTTTGCATTTGTCAATGTTAAACTTAACTTCAGTTACCACTTCTCAGTCCATGTGCCTAACTTTTTTAGATCCTGTTGCAGTAGCATACTGTCTTTACTGTCATTAACAACCCTGCCAACCTTTGTATCATCTGCAAACTTGGACATTAAGCCTGATATACTTTCATCGACATCATTGATAAATACACAAAACAACAATGGCCCAGCACCGAACCCTGGGGGTCTCCGCTAATAAAATTAGTCCACGTAGAGCAGTGTCCATTTATTATCACTCTCTGCCGTCTCCCACTCAACCATCCCGTTATCCATTGCAGTAACTTTCCCTTAATGCCATACCTCTCCAATTTGTACAGCAATTTTCCATGTGCAACAGTATCAAAAGTTTTACGGAAAACCAAGTATATGATATCATAATTACATTTTGCAACCAGTTCCTTTGTGACCACATCGTAGTATCCAATCAGATTGGTCAGACACGTCTTACCCTTAACAAACCCATACTGTGTCCGAACTATTACTGCTGTCTTGTCTAGGTGATCCTGTATCACCTCTTTAACCAGTGACTCCATTATTTTCTCCGGTACAGAAGTTAATCTAACAGGGCTATAATTATTTGTGTCTTGTCAATGATATATAGAAATTTTGCTAGCAGGGACAGGGAGGTGATTATCCCGTTGTACAAGGCAATGGTCAGGCCACACCTGGAGTACAGGTCTGGAGGCATCTTTTCAGACCGGTACTGTACTCCAGACCTGTACACAGTACAGGTCTGGAGGCCTCTTTTCAGAAGGGATGTAGATTTGCTAGAACGAGTTCAAAGAAGCGCAACAAGTTTGGTGAGGGGAACAAAGGGGTGATCTTACCAAGTAAGGCCTAAATTCTGCAAATTGCAGCGTCTGGGGAGTAGGCACCTGCGAGTTGATCTGATTGAGGTGTATATGGCTTTGAACGGGTTGAACAAGCTGAATGCTGATGGGATTCTTCCCCTTGCTCAGATTAACAACTTGAGGGGGTATGTATAGATTCAAATTGAGGAAAAACAGTTGTAGGATAGATTTGCGGAAATTTGCCTATAGCCAGCGTATAGTTGATTGGTGGAACGGGCTTCCATCTTTTGATGGGGGAGTTGATAGCTTAAATAAATTTTTAAGGCTGAGCTGGACAGGTATTTGGAACGAATGGAGGGATGAAATGGGAAGTTTTTTTTTTTTTTTTTTTTTTTTTGCTGATGCAGCGTAAACTTGCTTTCTTGCATCGTATGCCTCTACTGCTGCTAATGCTAATATACAATTACAGTAAAGGATATCTACTTACCCACTCAATTTGAAACAAAAATCTAAACTTTTTTAACATTTCAGTAAATCTTGAAAATAAATGAAATCCGGACATGGAAATCGAATAAACCACGAAAATTGTATATTCGACTTATCGACCCATTTGTGAATGATTATACAGGACCATCTGAATATTATTTTTGCCATGAGCAGTAAAAGACAAAAAATGGAGTGATTTTTTAAGTATATATTTACGTGTATATCCTTAAAAGTGGACCTTACTATACTGTGAAATGTGAACCCTTACCTCAAGATAATGTTTGTCGAATGTTGGAAATGTTTTCCTCTTTCTCTACAGTTGAACGTTTTCTGTTTGCTGGACGAAAATCCCAAATTTTCGAGAGAAAAAGTAGTAGTACTAGTAGTAGCGGCATGTGATGCAAGAAAGCAAATGTATGACCTTATGCAGCATCAGCCAAAAAAAAAAAAAAAAAAAAAAAAAAAATCACACCATTCTCTCCAAATGCCTGTCCAGTTCCTCTTTAAATTTATTCAACCTATCAACTTCCACAACGACAGATGGAAGTTTGTTCCAGCAATTAACCACCCGCTGGCTAAAGGCAAATTTCCGCACATCTATTCTACATCCGTCTTTCCTTAATTTGAATTTATGCCCCCTTAGGGTCGTAATCTGAACAAGTGGAAGGATCCCATCAGAATTCAGCGTGCTCAACCCATTCAAGGCCTTATACACCTCAATCAGATCGCCGCGCAGGTGCCTGCACCTCGTGTTTTGTTTCCTGATTGCTACTCTGCTGTAAGCTCTTTTGAAAATCGTCTCCAATTCAATCCGTCATTCATGCATGACGGACTTTCAGTATAGGAAAAAACCGCATGAATAATTCATTTGATCTAATAACATTTAGTGTCCATTTTATTAGGTACATATAATTTTCACAAAAAGGGTAGGTATACCCTTTTCATGAAGAAAATAAACGTGTTCGCTGTTCTTATTCGGTTTTAGGAGCATCGACAACTAACGCTATGTTACTCCGTATATATTGTCTGTAAATTGCGTGTGTTCTGAGGTCAATTTTCTGTTTGCTGGACGAAAAACCCGAATTTTCGGGAGAAAAAACCATGATACACTCGCCTGAGACCGACTAACTCACCCACGTTGTAAAAAAGACCCATAAAATTCCTTCTGTCATCGACGGGATTCGAACTCAGGTCTTTTCAACCCAGTGTGGGGAGGAAGGCGATTCTACCAACTGTGCTTTCCACAAGGACAACGTGTTCACAACAGGCGATATTCAGCTGTTATGCAGATATGTAGATAAGTGTGTAAAATTTAGAGGGAGAATGAGAAAGATGAAAGATTTAAATGTTCTTTGAATGTGTTACAGTGGTTGACGCGAGACCCGGTGTTATGAGTATATCGGAAACCGCAACCCTGTTTGAGTTTACATGTACGACTATCTCATGTGTATTGAGTTCTGTCCAATAACCAAATATTATTTAGCCAATGGCTATCCTGTGTTTAGAAATATACTGGTGTGCAAAACTTAAGGACCAACACTATTTCTAAAGGTTACAACCACAAAATATTTACTTAATGTACTCTTTACTGATGAGAGTAGATTCGGTCTCAGCACCGATTCTGGACGTCAGCTAATCTGGAAAGAGGTTGGCACACGGTATCACCCCGCACACATCACTGAAAGGGATCGATATGATTATGGGAGTTCGTGCGTCGTGTGCTTCCATTTTGGAAACGGCAGCGTCTTGTCGGACGCTGTTTACTGAACAATAAACCAGACGATTGTCCTACAGAAAACTCATGCAATCCTCTGGTCAGACCGATTAATTCAACCACCTTTTGAAAAATAGCCCATAAAAAACTCCTGACGTCACTGAGGGAAAAGTGTAAAGTGTAAAGTGTTCGATGTCTAACGGCCCCAGGGATTTCCCCCATCCCCGCGTTGTGTACTCTGTTTGTGTAGCACAGAACTCTGTGAATGCCAGAGGTTTAAAAAGTGTAATGAGTGTGTTAGCGTTGTGTAGTGTCATGTTATGTTGTTCTTATGACCATTTAGCCGTTGGGCCCCTAGTGGGACCCTCCGTTGCCCACATTTAACTCCGAGGAGGCAGGTCAGGCACTAGAGGGATCGCTTAAATACTCTGGAAGGCCCTGCCACATAATTTCTGAAGATTTCAGAGACAAGGGCCTAAAAAAAAAATAAAATAAAATAATAAATAAAAATAAATATAGAAAAAAATAATAATAAAATAAATAGATAAAGTAAAAAAAAAAAAACGAGACAAGTTAGAGTACTAAAGTGTAAAGTGTTCATTGTCTAACGGCCCCATCTCCCTGTTGTGTACTCTGTTTGTGAAACACAGAACACAGTGAAGGGCAGAGATTTTAAAAAGTGTAAGGCACATGTTTATATTGTGTAGTGTCATGTTGTGTTGTTCCTCTGACCTTTTAGCCGTTGAGTCCCTAGTGGGACCCCCCCCCCCCCGTTGGCCACACTTAGCCGAGGAGGCAAGTCAGGCATAGAGGGATCGCGTTAGAAGTAAGTACTCTGGCAGGCCCTGCCACCTAATTACCTAAGTTTTCAGTGGCAAGGGCCTAAAAAAATAAAAAATAAATAATAATAAATAATAAATAAATAAATAATAATAAATAAATAAATAAATAATATATATATAATAATAATAATAATAAAAAAATAGTATAATAATAAAAAAAAAAACTCGATCCAAGCCCGAGGCAGGATTCCAACCCACAACCTTTGGGTTACTAGGCAGGCACTTTACCCACCTAGCTAGCCCGATCAGCTTTAAGATATCAACTTCCACCACAACAGATGAAAGTTTGTTCTAGCAATCACCATCCGCTGGTTAAAGGAAAACTTCCTCACATCTATTCTGCAACCATCCTTCCTCAATTTGAATTTGTCTCCTCCCTTTAAATTTATATTTATGTGTGTAGTCTGAGTAAGAGGAAGAACCCATCACCATTGAGCTTACGCAATCCATTCACAGCCTTAAACACTTCAGTCATATCACATCGCAGCTGCCTAGTTTCCAGACGCTGCAATTTGCAGAACTTAAGCTTTTCCTTGTAAGAGCATCCCTTTGTTCCCCTCACCAATCTTCTTGCCCTTCTCTGCCTTCAGACCTGTATGAAGTACTCAAGGAGTGACGTGGCCATTGTCATACATAAAGGAATAATCACCTCCTTATCCCTGGTAACAAAATTCTTGAATATCATTGACAAACCCCTTGAGCAGCTTTGACAGCCTGTCTGCATTGCTCAGAGAATTTCATATCCAACTGCATAATTAACCCCCGGTCTTTCAACTTCCACTAACCTGAGTGTAGTAACATAATCTGGGGTTAGTGCTACCCATATGCAGTACTTTTTATTCGTTCATGTTGAACTTTAACTGCCATTTCTCAGCCAATCTGCCTAACTTTTCTATATCCTGTTGCAGTAGCATTTCGTCATCCCTATCATTAACCACCCTGCCAAGTTTGCAGATGATTTTGTGTCATCTGCAAACTTGGACATTAAGTCTTATACGCCTTCGTCAATATCATTAATAAATATTTTTATATATTAATTATTAATAAACATTAATATTAACATTAACAATAATAAACATTACTATATTTTTTTTTAAATTAAACTATCTTATAACTCTTTCTGAGTTAATGAAAATATGGTACATCTCTTAACACACTACACGTTGACTATGATACATCCCTGCCATTACAATAATTAAAAATAAAACCGTAATTACAATTATATAAATCTATATTATGTTGGTAATCCATTACATCAGGGGTGGCCAACTTAATTTGTGGTGCGATCTACTTTTTTTCTTCAAAATGTGCCGCGATCTATCATCTTCAAGAATTTCATTGCACATGGTTAAGAAAGTTAATCAACACATATTGAAAAATGTTGATTTTAAATTTAAATACAATTCAGGATTCTTATTTTAAATTCATACGTATTTAAATTTTTAATTTATGCGAAGTTTATGCCTTCATCTCATCTGCTAAGCTTTCAAAATCGGGAATATACTGCAATAAGGCCAACCGTAAAGAATCTTCTGTATGCAAGTCCATAAGAGTAGAGCGATTCTTCGTCTTTGTTTTTTTTTTTAAATACGAAAAGGCCGATTCACATAGATATGTGGAACCAAAACAGGAATTTAAAAGTTCACTGCAATTTTTTTACATTTCGGTCTTTTTCTGAAGATCTGGCTTTTAGCAAGATACCATTTCGCAATGTAATAATTTCATTTTCAACTAATATTTTCTCCATGTGAAAAATCTCAGCAGATTTTTTCTACAATTTGTTTCGTATCTAAGTCGACATTAAATGGAAAACACACACACACTCCCCCTCCCCCACGTCCTACGGCTACGAACTGTTCCAAGGCGACAAGGTGTTTCGTTTTGATTGCGGTCTCCAGGGTTTCCCCTATAAGCCAATGTTCCAGGCGACAATGACACAGCTCACAGAAAGGAAATCGTACACAAATAGTGTAGAACACCCCAGAGATCATCTTCGGCATCGTAATTTTACAAAAAATAAATCTGTAGTACCATCTGAAAAGACAAATAACCAGGTAATCTGAAGGTTATTCCTGAACTGGAATAGAATGACGTCACCAGATCATAACATGATAATGAGCACACCTGGGGAAATCGATGCCACGCACGATTGCCGCTAAAGGTAAACCTTCACGCGAATAGTAGACATATTCTTTCTCTTATATTTTGGCAATGCAGTATCCAGTATATTCAGCGAATGAACTATTCTAACACAACTTGGAGAAATGTGAAACCTTCACGGACATAGGCTAGTTTGTTATTATATACTACAAATCCCATGAAAGTGAAGTATTATTATTATTAGCCATATGGTGGGAGGAAGCCTGAGACTTATGCTGCAGCAGCAAAAAAAAAAAAAAAAAAAAATTCCTGCGTTACCCTGAGAGAGAGAGTCAGAAGTAGAAGGGAATCACCAAGAAATCAAGAAAGAGAAGAATAATGATATCCAGCTCAGGACCCTGGGTTTGCCAAACTCACCAGATGTGAGCCCCTGGGGTAAATATTTGAATGGATTGACATTTCCTGAATAAACTTGGATCAGAACGCGATAGTCATGCATGAATAACTATGGGAAACATCAGTACTGATGATGAAAAATGGATTGCCACAGTCTCAGCAAGGAATTGTACTCGTATATACATTAAACTGTAGATGCTAATTCAATAATAATAGACTTTACCTATACAGTGAGTGATATCATTCATCCCAGATTTCTATTACTACATCTGCAAATGCACAGCTGTAGAAAGACGAAAGCTCAGTGTTTTTCGAAAAACAAAATTTCCAGGTAAGGTATACCTTTTCACATTTATTAATATTAAATAGGAATCATTTTGTGGTTATAGAGAGGATTTCTGATTTATTTTTTTCTATGTATAGAGAAATGCTAATTATAAGTACCAAATGCCATAGACGAAGAGCACGAGCAAGTAGATCTATTTTTATGGTTATATTAGGACCAATTGGTATCTTCAGTGTCAAAGAAGTGCATCTCTCGTCCCTCCAGTTTGGAAAACATCTAGGACTATAGTACGTACTTAAAAAATTAAAACGTTAAGTGGTCATAGATGAAGACGTAGACTTTTGTCAACTTTTGACAATATATTCTTAAATGAACCATTTGATTTTGCTCCGAATTTTTTTAAATAAATGTTTGTCACTCGTGGAATGAAGACTGATATTGCATACTACTGGTTTTTTTACTAACTTTAAAATAAAGTAGACATGTCGTAGACAAGTAGATATGTATCAAGTGAAAACTTTTTTTAAAAAGCTTAATTAATAAATGATGTCCAAAATCAGATTTTTACATTCGGACGACCAAAGTTGCGACTGATTTTTAAGAGTAAATTCATTCATATACAGTGGTTATTAGGTTAATGAGAACAATGTTAAAATAGGTTTATAACCATTTATTAATCATCGATGCGAAAAATGTAACAGTCAGGTTTTATAACAAATGCAAAAATGCTAATTCTCAAATTGGCTTTTCACGTTGGACATTTGTTTATAGAACAGCAGAAAATTTTGCGTTCGATTTATTACATTAGTAGTTTTTATTACATTCTGTTTCCGTAGCCGAGTGGTCAGGAGCGGGAGTGCAGTAGCATACGCTCCTTGAGTAGACCGGGGTTCAAGCCCTTGACTTCTGAATACGGTCGATCTGCCAACCCGCACTGGACCAGCGTGGCAGATTATGGTCCATTTTCCCTCAATGTGACTTGTTGAGGAGGCTTCCATCCTGCTGTGGGTTGATAATGGCTGCAGTTTACCTTTACGATGCAAGAAAGAAAGCTTATATAACACCAGCCAAAAAAAAAAAAAAACATACACACACTTTCCATTTCCTCCAAAATCCATTCCCTCAAAAACAATTTCTCTTCCAATTTCTTCTCAGTTATTACAAAAACATTTAGCTCCCTGTCAGAGTTTAATAAACTTCTGGCCTCCATTTCCCTAGTGAATTCCTCATGTGTGAATGTAAATGTAATATACTCATTCAGTTTGTCAGCTACATGAGCAGCAGCATAACCAACGGTAGAACCATCGATATCAAGTGGACCAATCTGATTCATCCCCTTCCTTCTTGAGTTTACATAAGTAAAGAAGTCTTTGCTGTTCCGCTTTGGATCCTTTGCTAAAGATTTCTCGTAATCTGCCTTCGTTTTCCTAACCTTCTTTGTGACTTGATTACAGACTAACTTATATATACCATAGGCTTCTGTGTCTTCTGGTAACTTATATTCATTTTTCTTCTCTACCACGAGTCTCATCACTTCTTCTGACACCAATTTAGGCTAAACTTTGTACTGTATAGTATTTCTTGGTTGATATGAAAAGCCTAGCAGCTTCCATGATAATTCCCTGAATGTTTCTCATTTAGAATGCGCTATTGGTAACATTGGTTCCATTATATAGAATTTAAAAACTCTGAGACCACTGTAGTCACCTTTACAAAAGCAAAAACCCTTCCCTTTACCCTTGATGGTAGTTACATCTTTAAGTAAATCCCACATCTGTACACTGTGATCACTGCCACTTAGTAAGCCATTTTGTTTTATGACCTGTGGCGCCGCCTTTGAACCAGTGATCTATGAAGTACATGGATATCACACTATTAAAGCTAATTTTCATAATAGAAAAAACTAAATATATTATTTCATATCAAATCGGCTAATGGGGGAAACCCTGGGTCCGCCACAAGAACACATGAATGAATTTCATATCAGTTCAAAAATCATGGACTTTCCTAATAATAATGATTTCTTTTTCAGACACCTTTTATCAAATTCAAAGTGTTGCACTTGTTAAATTTCCAAAAAAGGTTTTATAAAATTAATTTTACAGTTAACACTGTAAAATTAATTAATAAAATAATTGGTGTATTTAATTCTTTTTAAAATGCGTTGAAAGAAGAACATTACACAAATATTATTTGCCATAAGCTTAAATGAAAAAGAATTACCATCATATTAAAAATGTTGTAAACATCACTTTAATATTCACAGTCATTTAAGAAATATCAAAAAAATTGGGAAACTGAATACACTGTAGAGGTCAAGTCACGTGATGATACCACCTGGATAAATAAAAACAACTGTTTAAATTATTGTTATATTTGTATTTTTAAATAACAAAAAGTTATCAATCGGCTACTATTATTACCAATATTACTATTATATTTGGTAATAAGTGTTTTCTTTTTCTTCTAGTTTCCAAGTTGGAGAGTTGGATTACGCTAGCACTTCTAAAATTAGCCAACCTGATCTCCACAATACGATATGGTACTTACCCAATTGAAACTACGCACGCTTCGAGTTGGAGCTATCTCTGGTATAATACTTACTGTGGTCATTATTAATTTGTTGGCATTAATGTGGCTGTGTAATCCCGTTTTTCGTAACTTGATTTTTCATAACCCTGAAGTTATCGATTTCACAAAGGCAGATAACGTAACTGGATTTGATCACTATATAGTTCCGAATATTGTCCACTTCCTTCACTTAGACAGACCCCAACTTAGCTTTATACAGGTAGTATGCATGAAAGCAGCTTATAGACACCAAAAACCTGATAAATTAATTATTCATACAAACCAGCTTAAGTTAAGTGGGAAGTACTGGGAGATGGTGAAAGATATATCAGTTTTACAAGTCGAATATTTCGAAAAGCCCACCCATATTTTTGGAAAACCTTTCAACAATAATTACGGAGTTTTTCATGCCTCAGATGTTTCACGTATTCGAATTTTAATGAAATATGGAGGAATATTTCTTGACAGTGATTCTTACATTGTAAAATCATTAGATCACTTTAGAAAATATGAATTTGCTATTGGATGGCCAATTGAACAATATCTTGGAACTCAAGTTTTAATAGCTCATAAAAATGCTCGTTTTCTTCCATTGTGGCATAACACTTATCGTTTTTATAGAAAGGAGTTATGGTATTATAATGCTGGTGAACTTCCCACTGCATCAGTACTTTATCAACGACCTGAACTCGTCCACAGAGTTCCTCTTGATTTTGGAGTGCATTACTTAATTAATATGTTATACGGTACTTTAACTGATAAATGGAAGAATTTCTACGCAATTCATCTTCTTATTCGGCATCGTGGGAAACAGCATGGTCCAAAACAGTTTGACGAAGAAAATATAAAAACTTACGATAAAACGTTTGGTGAAATGGCAAGACTTGCAATGTATGGAACAATCGACTTCATAAAGTGAACGCCAAATAGGGAGAATTTAATACTTTGTTGGAGTTCAATCTTTTAACATCAAAAGCACAACCACGTCAATCACCTTGTGAAGACCAGCTAAATTTCATTTCTGTTTCTTAAGCCAACAAATATGTCAGTGATTTAATATTTCTCAATTTCTCTTTAGAAGGGGGCATACACACACAAAAAACAAAGATAAAGGATTAAGGGAATTCATCCTCTTTGAAAAGTTGAAATACTTCTCATTTTAATTTTCCTTAGTTTTCTGACCAGGAATATTAAAAGAAGGACCATAGTTCTACAATTCAATCAATCCCCGTTATTTGTAAATTGCATTTCTTCGATAATTATAACCTCTTCCTGAATCAAATTTCTTTGTACGTCTGCGCTAATGAGATCAATACTTCCGTTAACGTTATATAGTGGGGACAACATAAATTGCATCACTGTATTGCAATTGCATTTCTCCCAAAACGCGCATTACAATTGCAATAATTGCCCCTATATTCTCAAATTTGTTATACACTGATGTAAAATTATTATGCATTGTATGGATAAGAAAAATTAAGAAAACTCTTTATATATTTTTTACAAATAATCACAGAAATACACTGCAGTCCATGTGGATTCCTTTTCTTTCTGGTCCTCTATAACAGATATCAGTATTTTGCTTGTATAAAGTGTATATAGAGGGAGTTATAAAGGGAATATAAACTTTAAAAAGGGTGATGCAATTTATGTGTACCCCACAGTAGATACAAACTATACAATCATTTTAATTACAGTTATAATAAAAAGTAAGACATGAAAAAATTATTAATTTATTATAGGTCAAGCATGACATTAAATATTCGGTAAAATGACTTTCATCATTTTTCCATGTTATTATTAAAACTGAACCTTTCATGTAAAACGTTAAACGTAAACATACGAGTAAATGGATTAGCAACTGTTTTTGTAGTGCACTGTTTAGCGGAGTGGCCAGGAGTTCAGCAGCACACCCTCTTTGAGAAGACTGGGTTTAATCCCCTGATTGCTAAATTTGGTCGATCTGCCAATGCACACTGGACCAGCATGGCAGATTATGTTCCAATATCCTCAACATGAATTGTTAAGGAGGCTTCCATCCTGCAGTGTGTTAATAAGGGCTGCAGTTTATCTTTTACTTATAGTTTAATGCTTATGGTTCTTATGGTGCACTGCCTATGGCGCAATTTTTATTGTTCAGTGTTTATGGGCTTATGATGCAATGTTTACTTATGGTTCTCTCTGTTTGTGCTCTACTCAAGTTTATGATGCTTTGTTTGGTAGCAGGGGTTACTAGAAAATGTTCTTGGTGAATAAACAAAACTATTTGAATACATAATTAACAATAGATAATCAAGTATTGTATTTGCAAGGACAAACACATCATAACAACACCTTTATAATAGTTCCTGGTTATCACCAAGAGCAACCATTTTATAGTGGATTGTCAATATTATTTGTTGTAACTTTTAAATCTCTGTATGTGTTCTCAAGGTGATACTCTAAGAGCCAGTTTATTTCTAAATTGATTCTTATTATAATAATTATTTCTATCGTCTTTGTAATAAATAACTGAATTATTTTTTAAAGAGTAAGGCTATATTTTGTTCCGTTATTCTTTACTATTGCATGTTTTATACATAATTAATTTACCTTAACTAGTAAAGATACTTTTTGTACTGTTATCTCTACTAATGCATGATAATTATTTCTGTTAGTTCATCTCGTAATTTTGGATATCAAAAACCAAAAAACAATTTCTTTTAAAAATAATAATTTTTAATAAAGAAAAAATAAATTGAAATGCACAAATAGGAATCAATGAAACAGAGATCCCTTTTTGTAATTTAATCGGTCTCCTAATTTAATAAGGTCTATATCCAATTTTTATGATGACGCGAGAGAATTTGGTGAAAAGAAATTATGTAAAAGATGTAAACTAATTTTCGAATGATGTGAGGTGTTCCTCTTGTTTTTGAGCGTATGTTTTGAGCTATAAATAACAAAAGAATTATCAGAGTTAGGGAAAAAAGAGACTCCTTTTCCTGTCAAGTTCTTGGAACATGGACACATAATTGGCGAAAAATTGATGAACACAAGATATATTGTATTCCCAGAATAGGAATGTTTTATCATATTTAGTATTAGAAGTTTATAATAATTTTGGATATTGAGGATATACCTGATTTGTGAGATCCTTTGTTTCTATCAACAATACCAATATTTTCACGAACATGTATCCTTATCAGTGCAGATTTTATTCAAAATAGTTATTTTTTATTTGTGTACTGATGTCAATAAAATATTAAAAATGTGTAAATGAAGTTTTTTAGTCAGTTTTTGGTTTCGAGTTTGAGTATGGATTCCACTACTATAGCCAATAAAATCTATAAAGTGGAGTAGAGTGCCAATTATCTGAATTATTTGGTGATAAACGAACAGATTGGAATTAATATGATAGAGACGGAAGAGAATGCACTCGAAAACAACAACAACAAAACAATTATATTTTCCCCAAAAATGAACATTTATGGCATTAGATACATTCATTAATATTTTGTCAGGGAAGTGTATACAGCAGATTCCACGCACATGTATATACAAAGTAAAGCTAATTTGTCCTAGATATGCACAAAAATAACAAATACAGTATATATTAGGAACAGCGTTCCATAGTTTTTCTTTCCCATTTCTTTGGATAAAATATAACTGCAGAGAGTATCAAGAAATTAGGCGCCAACTCAGCATTCTGATGGGTGCTTACGAGACTTTGAAAAGTTGGGTAGATGCCCTTGAAGGTATTAAAATGGGGGCCCATCAAGTTCTCAGTTGCTCAACTCAACGCCAGAGCTTCTCAACATCAGGCAACACAGCGGCAATCGCCAAGGCGGAATGCGCTGGTCTCACAGAAGTTAGTTAGTGTCGGTGACTCTATTGTCAGGAAGACGGATAATATATTGTATAAAAGGAATAAGTGGAATAGGACAAGGGTATGTCTGACAGGGGCAAAAGTTGATGATGTTGTAGGACAGTTATCATCTTTTAAGGGCACAAAGGGTGATATTGTTATACACGTTGGCAAGAGTAGGAGATCTGCAGATTTACTTAACAAGTATGGGTCAATGCTGAAAAACAGTCGTGAGTTAGGGTTAAATTGGAAAGTGTCTGCAATTTTAATCAGACACAATAGGAGGGAGTATATGAAGAGCCTTGTCAATCAATAAGGCTGTGGGGGTTATGTTTTTGTTATTAACTGCAATTCACTTCCACACTACTGAAGTCACAATCCCACCCCACAAACGCAAATCTGACTGTAATTCACAGAAAATGTATTCTAGGATGTGTAAAGTGGGTGTTAGCAAAACATTAAAGACATATTTATTTACAAAAATTTACAAACCTTTAATGAACATTATATACAGCATTTACATAAAAAAAAAAACAAACTACATATATACATGCATACCAATTTCCATATATTTGAACCACACTACAGTACAATACACTGGCGCCTCCGTAGCCAGGTAGGCAGGAGCAGTAGTGCGTAGCACACGCTTCTTGATTAGACCGGGGTTCGAGCCTGTAATCGCCAAATACGGAGGATGCGGAAGGTCAGGGAATGACCACCGCATATCCCCAGCCTGGATAAAGGGTGAGAGTTGGCTTCAGGAAGGGCATCCGGCCGTAAAATTGCATGCCAAAACAAGAAAAACGCTGACCCCATATAATAATGGGAAAAGGTGAGGAAAAAAAAAAAACTACAGTACAATACACTATCTCTCTCTCATCAACTATTCTCAATTTACAAATTATTAACATCAGTTGTATTTTACTTAATATGAATCCTCGATGATTATTCAATTATTCTCCGCCATTTCCCATTTTTATCACTTACATCAGTGAACTCATTTCAACTCTTATTACTTTGTTAGATCTCTTAGCTTTTAACCCATGAAATTTATTACAACTGATTCAAACTGATGTTAATAATTTGTAAATTGAGAATAGTTGAGCATGAGGGGTAAAGAGAAAGGAATTTTATTAATAGAGAGACCTCATGAGTAAAGAAGGATGACTAAGATGGTAACTAGAGAGTAACTAAGGTGGAATGAGGGATTTGTAGTAAATATTACTGATGTAAGAGGACACCAGTTGTAATAAATTTCATGGGATAAAAGCTAAGAGATATAACAAAATACATAGAAAGAGTAATAATAGTTGAATGAGTTTACTGATGTAAGTGATAAAAATTGGTAATATAAGAGAATGATTGAGTAATCATTGAAGATTCAAATTAAGTAAGATACAACTGATACAAACTAATGTTAATAATTTGTAAAATTGAGAATAGTTGATGAGATACAGACAGTGTATTGTATTGTAGTATGGTTCAAATATATGTAGTTTGTTTTTTTATGTAAGTGCTGTATATAATGTTCATTAAAGGTTTGTAAATTTTAACACCCGCTTTACATACCCTAGAATCCAGCATTTTCTGTGAATTGCAGTCAGATTTGCGTTTGTGGGGTGGGATTGTAATTTCAGTAGGGTAGAAGTGAATTGCAGTTAATGACAAAAACATAACCCCCACAATTGGCGAGCCATCCAGGATTCAAGGAAAAAACAGAAAGAGACTTAAGTTCCGTAATGGCTGCTACTTCCAATTTCCTTGCGTTCAGGCTTCCTTCGTGGCAAACGGGCTTTCTTCCATTTCTTGGGCACACTGCTTTCCGATGCCGGAGGAGATTGTCTTTCTCTTCTTGGCTCACTTATCTTTTAATTTAACCACCACCTTCACTGCCCTCCGATGCTAGACCAGGCGTTCTTTCTTGCACGTTTACTTTAACCTTAAACTTTAACACTGCCCTCCGATGCTGGACAAGGCTTTCCTTTTTGCATGTTTACATTAACCTTGAACTTTAACACTGCCTTCACTGCGTATCACTGCCCTCCAATGCTGGACCAGGCTTTCTTTCTCTCACGTTCTTTCTTCTCTTTCTTCTTCATTTTGCTGCCATGAGATGTGAACTCTGACCACCAAAAAATCTACTTCTACTTCAATCCGAAATCACGACTTTCTCTCCTTTAGATCACACAGAAGTCAGATACGGAGTGGACACATGCTCCAATTACTTCCCCCGAAATCTACTCTTTCCCCTCAAGTTTGGAACGCCTCCCCCAAGGACTCAAACCAATCCCCATACTGTTTAATTTTCATTCCTTCCTATTTTCTAAAAAACTCACCCCAGCTGTCTCCCTTCTCTAGAATTTTTTATTTTCGCGCGACAGTATGACCTTTTCATATTTGCCTGGTCACCTCCAAAACACTCATTTTTGTGTTTACACTTTCTCTCTAAATATGGCCAGCTTACCCAAATTTATCAGTCACCTTGCCACCTTCAAGAGGTTTGTATCTCTCGAACACCTTATCAACATTGGCTGCTGTGATAATAAACAAGAATTCATGAGGTGAGTGCAAGCATTATTTTGACCCATGTTATCAGACAAATGCGAATCTAAATTGCCCTTCTCTCCCCCTAACTATCAGTTTCTTTGAACCCCTAGGACATCCTCAATGATCCTGGAAAAAACCCTTGCATGACCTCTGTTCAAATGAATGCCATCTCTACAAAACTACCTACAAATGCTCGCCGCACTGATAATTCATCTTCTCCTGATATTAGCCAAATATTGATTGACACTAAAAAAAACAAAAAAAAAAAACACTGTTCTTAAAGATTGTCTATACGGCAAGTACAGTGGTATCGTCACCGTTCTCCCCACACCGGGTGGAAAAGGCCTGGGTTCGAATCCCGTCGATGACGCGAGAAACTTTTATGGGCGTTTTTCAATCTGTGGCTGAGTTAGTCGATCTCAGGCATAGACAGCAATGTTTCCCCCCAGAAACTGGGGATTTTTCGTCCAGCAAAAAAGGAAATCGATCAGGGAACACACGCAATTTACAGACACAATACACATGAGGAGATGAAATAACTTTCCAGGTGACCCTAATAAATAGTTGTTACATAGTTGTATTTAAAGATTCACCCGTCACTAAAATATTTTGCAGTCATTGTAGACGGCCCTTGTGGGTAGCGCAGTTGATAGAATTACCCTCCTCTCCACACGGCGATTCGAGTACGGCCTGAGTTCGAGCCCCATCGATAACGGGAGGAGAATTTTTATGTTTTTTTTTTTTTTTTTTTTATAAAGTGACTGAGTTAGTCTGTCTCAGGAGAAGATAACATGGTTCCCCCTCGAAACTCGTTTTTTTCGTCCCGCAAACGGAAAATCGACCTCAGAACACACGCAATTTACAAACAATATACAAGGAGCAATGCCCTAGGCCCCCTAGATCGGGTGCCCTGGTGCTGCGCATACAATGCGCTCGCCATTTGCACAGCCTATGCTATGCAAATGGCGAGTCTAACCGCGACACTGTCATTATCATTATCACTCTCTGCTTTGAGAGATAAAACACCACAGTTTCTAGAAGGATAATAAATTCAACCCCAGGTGCTCACATCTGGTAAGTATGGGCTTGGCACACCCAGGTTCCTCAGCTGGATATCATCATTTTCCTCTTTCTTGGTGATTCCCTTTTACTTTTGACTCTCTCTCTCTCTCTCTCTTAGGTTAACTTGGGAATTTTTTTTTTTTTTTTGGCTGGTGTAGCATAAGCCTCAGGCTTCCTTGCACAATAATAATAATAATAATAAATAAAATTGCAAGATGCACTAGAAACCGACTTGACCACCGCATGAAAAAAATGCTTTAAGAAATCCTTTTGTCCTGATTGGTGAAATCTTTATGTTTCAATAAACCAAAATCTCATGACATAGTATAATGCTTAGTAGTTATTATTATTTATTATCGATTAATTAATGAATTTAAATCCATAAATATTAATAAATGAACTAATGTTATTTATATGGTAATAACAATTATTAGTTATTCTCTGTCATTATTCACGCCCATTGAAATTACGCAATAAGTACTGTATTCGTTTTTTGGAGAGCATGAATAACAAAATACACGTGGTCACATCCATTTTTTATATGATTAGATCCATGAGCTGGATCTCACTTTCGATGTGAGCATGCCTAAAGCTTTCTATTAATATTCTTTTTAAAAAATGTGCAATTTGATATATTATATTATAAATAATATTTAGAGGTAAACTAAACTAATACACGTGACAACCAATACTATGAAGACATTGCAACACGGTCTAGTATGGTCCAGCGTCAGTGAAGACAGTCGGTAAATTGTGATGGAACCAATTTGGTAAACGATAATAAGAATTAGTATCAGGATCCATCTTCACAACTTTTGGAAAATATACCCATTACTTTCTCATCAGCAGAACGTGTACGAGGCTTTTCTAAGTGCTTATTACAATTTTTATTTATTATTAATTTTTTTTCTTTTTTTTTTCTTTTTTTTAATTTCAAGAATCAATACTGTTGGTAAAAACTACAGTCCCATTGTTTGATTCAAAATTTTTTCTTAGGCAATGATTAGAATACCTACATTTCAATATGGGTGTTAGAAAAAATTGGCGTGAACAAATATAATTATATGGATCGTAAAAGATGCATAGGCGAAACTATTGCTGACTTGATGAGCATTCATTCAATATTGTATAGATGTCCTTTTCTAGATAACAAGAATAGCATTTTTCTTGCAAAAATTCCCCTTCCAGGGTAGGACGTATTCGAGGGCAGGTGACTGTCACCGAAGGTAGGGCCGTCTTTTGGTATTAGTAGATCTTGAATACTCTTCATTCGGAGGCTTCATAAAATTATATGAAACAGTAAAATGTCCCTGTATTAAATATAATTTTTTGTTTTTAAATAAATTTCAAAGCGTTTCTATAAATTTGGTATTGAAGTTATTTACAGAACACTTATGATTTTGCTAACAGAAAAAGCCAAAGAAAAAATTTATCTTAGAAATCTTTATTTAACAATTAGTTTTAAGAAGTTTATTTTTAGAATAAACTTGTTGGATTCTATTTGAATTATATTTTTACTGCCCCCTATTTTTTTTTTTTTTTTTTTTTAATTTTTTTCTCTGTAGGCCCTGGCCACAGGTCATAATGGGGTTAGAATGCAGGGAAGGAACAATTTAAAAAATGTTTACCACTTGTGATTGGGTTAATCGGTTTACTATTTGTTGGTATTTAAACTTTTATTGACACATCAAAATTCTGACAGACAGAATTGGGGGAAGAGACATCCAGACAAACAAGAATGCAGCAGGAAAGGTTTGGTTCAACCCAGAAATTATTACCATTTCATCTGCAGTATATTTGGATTGAAATTTTGTTAGAATCAAAATATTTTACTTGTGGGAGACACAATTTCTTTATTCTTTGTGATTTTTTTAAATATATATTATTTTAAAGTATAATTAAATAAATAAATATAATTGTAAATGTAGAATGTTTTATAACTCCAGACTCATAGTTTCACAGCATGAGGCTTTTGCCCTAAATTTACTTGAATTTAAAAATATTGAGAAATTGCACTACCCACAGTTACCCTGGTTTTGACTGCAGTCTTGAATTTTACTGTTGGTTATTCCACAGTATGCATTGCATTGCACAAGCGAGCTGCAAAGGTAAATATGCATGCTCTGGAATATCTTATTCCTAAACAACACATAAACGGTTTAAGTGTATATCATAAGCCCACTGCAAAATGTCACCATTACTAAGCAGAAATTCATAAATGTTTCCATGGTCTGCCATGATACAAGTCAGGCTAGCATTGCTTTATGTATGAAAAGTGATATTATACATAAAAATTAATTATTCAACAGTTATCAAGTCTTTTATTGTAGCCAGGTGGTAGATGACTTTCATCAACCGGTGAAATACCACCACTTTGCTTATTGGAGGCTTGAAGTGGTGAAACCCATGTTTAGTCTCTAGAGCAAAGTTTCCGGCACCCCCCTCCCCCATACTTCTCCTTCAACCCATGCACGGTACTGAGTACTATAGGTTTTGATACCTTTCGTGTTTGGGGTTTTCATAAAAAAAAAAATAATAATAAATAAATAATTTGGATCTGTAAATTATATTAATAGACAATTGCATAGGTGTGGTCCAAGAAACCACAATGATTCTACCCAACTCAATTTCCATTGGAACTTTCTCCTCAGTCTCCCTTTACAAAGAAGGGGTGCAAAGGGAGACTGAGGGGAAATATCTTTTAATTATTATTATTAGCTATGTGGTGCAAGGAAGCCTGAGGCTTATGCTGAGCCATCCAAAAAAAAAATTCTCGAATTACCCTGAGAGAGAGAAAGAGAGTGAGTGTCAAAAGCAGAAAGGGATCTTCAAGAAAGAGAAGAATGATGATATCCAGCTCAGGACCCTGGGTGCGCCAAGCCCATACTCACCAGATGTGAGCCCCTGGGGTTAAATGTATCACTTTGTAATGTGACAGTCTGTATTTGTTGACATCCATATCACCCATCCTAATAATAATTTTATTGGGAATTTATTAATTAATATTTCTAAATATTTTAATTTTTTTTGCAAATGAGATCAAGTTATTCACACCAAATTTGTATTAAAATTATTCTACGGGTGTTTTTTAAGGTAAAGCTTTAGTATCCAGTACCCTTGGCTGTGGCCAACAACAAGTTTTTGCTTGAATCTCTCCGAAAGTCACTTTAAAACCTAACCTTTTTTCACTAAACAAAAATGGAATTCGATTAAAAACATGACCCCTCCTATAAGTTTTTTTTTTCCTTCTAATTACAACTATTTTTCTCAGTTCACGGCCTTCATGTAACCTTCTGTTCGTCCCGTAGCCCTTCTCTGTAATTCGTCATGTAACATGAGGGGTAAAAGGTAAACTGCAGCCATTATCAATTCACTGCAGAATGGAAGCTTCCTCAATGATTCATGTTGAGGGAAATGGACCATAATCTACCACACTGGTCCAGTGCAGGTTGACAGATCAACTGTATTTAGTAGTCAGGGGTTTGAATCCTGGTCTACTCAAAGAGTGTGTGTTACTGCACTTCTGATCCTGACCACTCTGCTACGGGGAAGGGGTGCAAAGGGAGACTGAGGGGAAATATCTTTTAGTTATGTATCACTTTGTAATGGGACAGCATGAGGGGTACCGGATACTAAATTTCAGCCTTTTTTAATATTGTATAAATTTGCGTATTAATTGAGTGCATGTAATAGTCTTAACTCCAATTTTTTCAAAAATAAAAGGTTGATTTCCAAATATGCCCATCTAAGTGGCTAGGAAAAGCAAAAATATATGTAAAATTATTTTATTTTACAAGAAATCATATACTGCAATGTTTAGGCTTACGACACCTCAGTACATTCTGTATAGCAAAGTTTTTCAGACATCCTCCAAAAGTAGCTTATATGTAGAAGCTCACAAATTATTTCTTAGAAGGTATCAGCTGGGATTCAGTTATATGTGAAAAGTCAGATCCGTGCCAGAATATTCTACATTGGGAAAATAGAACTGGTAACAAACATATCCCCCATCCCAGTGGGGGGCAGCTACATTTGGGAACTGTTGCTAGTAATTGAGTTCAAAATGAATGAAGTAGCATAGCACACACACACACAGAGTAAATATTTCCTCACCATGGGGTATCTCCTTCCAAAAATGGGAGAAGGACTCTTCCTAAATTCAGTTTTCAATAATTGTAAGCACACATGAATGCCAGAGGTGTATTCAACTCTAGCAGTAAGCTAGAGAATCTTGTAATAACTGAGAGCAAAGTGGAGGAGAAATTGTTGAAGATAAACACAAGAAAGGCACCTGGGGTGGATGGGATCTATCCAGTTATATTAAAGGAGGCAGCAAAGGAGGTAAGCAAACCCTTAGCCATAATTATGAGAGCTTCCTTGGACTCAGGGGAGGTACCCATTGACTGGAGATGTGCAAATGTGACCCCAATTCACAAAGGGGGATCAAAGGCTGACACAAGTAATTATAGACCTGTGAGTTTAACTTCTGTTCCCGGAAAATTAATGGAGGCACTGGTGAAAGAAGCACTGCAGGATCATCTAGACAAGATTTCAGTTATAGCTAGGACACAGCATGGTTTTGTTAAGGGGAAGTCTTGCCTGACCAATTTGATTGGATACTATGATGCAGTCACAAAAGAACTGGATGCAGGGAATAACTTTGATATTATATACTTGGATCTTAGAAAGGCTTTTGATACTGTTGCACATGGAAGACTGCTGCACAAATTGGAGCAGTGTGGCATTGGAGGCAAGTTGCTGCTATGGATAAAGGGGTGGTTGAGGGGGAGAAGACAGAGAGTGGTAATCAATGGACACTGCTCATCGTGGACTAATGTTATTAGTGGAGTCCCTCAGGGTTCAGTATTGGGGCCTTTATTGTTTTCTGTATTTATAAATGATATTGATGATGGTATATCAGGCTTAATGTCCAAGTTTGCAGACGATACAAAGGTTGGCAGGGTTGTCAAGGACACTACTGACACTATGCTGCTGCAACAGGATTTGGAAAGGTTGAGCAGATGGGCTTCGAGGTGGCAAATGAAGTTTAACGTTGACAAATGTAAAGTACTACATATGGGAAACAGCAACCCCAGAGCAACGTATCAACTCTGTGGTACTACACTGACAGTGGTAGAGAATGAAAGGGACCTGGGGGTGGTGGTGCAGGCAGATATGAAGTTCTCTGAGCAGTGCAGACGAGCTGCAAGAGTAGCTCATGGTGTATTGTCAATGATATATAGAAATTTTTCTAGCAGGGATAAGGAGGTGATTATTCCCTTGTATAAGGCAATGGTCAGGCCACACCTAGAGTACTGTATACAGGCCTGGAGGCCTCATTTCAGGAAGGATGTAGAGCTGCTGGAACGAGTACAGAGAAGGGCAACTAGATTGGTGAATGGGACAAAGGGGTTCTCTTACGAAGAAAGGCTTAAGTTTTGCAAATTACAGTGTCTGGAAACTAGGCACCAGCGGGGTGATCTGATAGAGGTGTACAAAGCCTTGAATGGTTTGAGCATGCTCAATGCCGATGGGATTCTTCCTCTAGCTCAGAAAAATCACCTGAGAGGGCATAAATTCAAATTGAGGAAAGACAGATGTAGGATAGATGTGCGGAAATTTGCCTTTAGCCAGCGGGTGGTTGGTGGGTGGAACAGACTTCCATCCCTTGTCGTGGAAGTTGATAGCCTAAATAAGTTTAAGGCTCAGCTGGACAGGTATTTCGAATGAACAGAGGGGTGAAGTGGAAGTGGTTATTTTTATTTATTTATGTTACTTTTTTTTTTTTTTTTTTTTTTTTGGCTGATGCTGCATAAGCTTGCTTTCTTGCATCAAATGCCTCTACTAATGCTAATGCTAAAATGCTAATGTAAGTTATCTGGTTATATCAGAGTATGCAAAGGTCGTTTGAAATCTGAAACTGCTGTCAGCAGTCATTCCATAGATCATATCAGTACAGAAAATAGCATAAGTGTAGTGCTTCCACTGCATAGATATATATATATACAATAAAAATAGCTCTAAAGTACCTTAAAACCAAGAACCATCCAGGAAAATATTTAACAGATTACTTGAGCATAAGTACTAAAGGTTAGCAAAAGATGGAAACACTGTCCAGCATATAGTGGATGATGAAATCATATAGGCTTCAACAAGTCTTACAAAACATAAACGATATGTAAGATTCTACTAGATACCAGTGGAATCATATCAGCAACTGTTTTTGAAGTGGACACTAGGGATAACACAGGGTCTTGTTTAAGAAGGCTTAAACAAGACCCTGTGTTATCCCTACAGGCTGCTGCCTGCAGTTTCAGGGGTATTGAAATGAACACACCATTTCATATTTCAGAGGGCTAACAAAATGAACACAGACTTTTCCACATTTGGAAAGAAAGGATAGCATTTCCTTGTTTGATTTGTTTTTGGTAGGATAAGAGAAATTGATATAGTAAAGCAGGCAGCAAAAAAACAAAAAAAAAAAAAAAACCATGTATTTGCCTGGGGCTCAAAAGGTGACACAAGTAACTATAGACCTGTTTAACTTGTGTTCTGGGGAAAATAATGGAGTCACTGGCTAAAGAAGCATTGCAGGATCATCTAGACAAGACTGCAGTAATAGTTAAGGCACAGCATAGGTTTGTTAAAGGGAGGTCTTATCTGATCAATTTGATTGGATACTATGATGTGGTCACAAAGGAACTGAATATCAAAAATAATTTTGATATATACTGGGATTTCAGGAAAGCTTTTGATACTGCTGTACAAATTGGAGAGGTATGGCATTAAAGGTAAGTTGCTACAATGGATAAAGGGATAGTTGAGAGGGAGAAGACAGAGTGGTAATCACTGGACACTGCTCTTCATGGACAAATGTTATTAGTGGGATTCCCCAGGGTTCAGTGCTGAGCCCATTGTTGTTTTGTGTATTCATCAGTGATATTGATGAAGGTATATCAGGATTAATGTCCAAGTTTGCAGATGATACAAAGGTCGGCAGGGTTGTTAACGACAGTAAAGACAGTATGCTACTGCAAGTGGAGCTAGATAAGTTGGGCAAATGGGCTGAGAAGTGGCAACTGAAGTTTAACATTGACAGATGCAAGGTACTGCATATGGTAGCAATAACCGAAGAGAAATGTACCATCTGTGTGGTACTACACTCAGGGAAGTGGAAAGTGAAAAAGACCTGGGGGTATTGTGCAGTCAAATATGAAGTTTGCTGACAGTGCAGATGGGCTGCCAGGGCAGGTCATGGAGTCTTGTCAATGATATATAGGAATTATGCTAGCAGGGACATGGAGGTGATTATCCCATTGTACAAGGCAGTGGTCAGGCCACACCTAGAGTACTGTGTACAGGTCTGGAGGCCTCATTTTAGGAAGGATGTAGAGTTGCTAGAATGAGTACAGAGAAGGGCAAAAAGACTGGTGAAGGAAACAAAGGGATGCTCTTATGAAGTTGTCTAAACTTGCTTTCTTACATCATTTTCCACTACTACAACTTCCTGTGAATATTTTATCCACTGGCACATTTTTCATAAACCACACAGCCTTGGGGTATTTGCTTGCTGAGCTTTATCTGAAAGGACTGTCTTTGGATACCTGGAAGGATGGACAAATACCACTTCAAAGATCATTTAAACGTTTTGTTTCAAGCACAGGAAGGTCTGAAAGAGCCAGACCACAATATGTGGTCAGTTTGATGTTAATTTAATTTGTACCAAATTTCTAAATTAATATAAATGCATGCTGTTAGTTTAGTTTGTGTGAATAAAATTTAGATATATATATTTTTTGCTATTAATATAGTTAAGTGTTTCTTTTTTAATTATACACAATATACAGCTTTATATAGCCAGTCTAAGATACAAAACATATATGTATACTACTATAGAAACCAGTACACTGATCATTGTAGTTGATACACAAAAAAACACTCAAACCAACCATCCACATGTAACAGAAAACATTCCAAAAACTATTAGGTCATCCACCATATAATAATTATACTGGCCTGAAAGATTTGTTCGAAATGACCCCTGAAGTTGACATGCATATCTGCCATTGCACCTGTGAGACCACATTGAACAATGCAAAGAACATGATGATTTTAATTGAATTGAATTGAATGCTTGAAATATTTAATTGACAATTTGAATGCAGATCTGTATATGTTTCTGATATCTAGAATAATTAATTTATAATGTTATCTTAAGGAATTTTTTTAAAGTGATTTTAGTAATTACTTAATTTACAATTTTTACAATTTTTGGATCATACATATATAGTATACTAATTTTTGCTATTCTGTTTCTTTTTAGGTTTCTGTGTAATAGTTCTAGACTTTATTACAAAGATGCTTTGAAGTTCTTTTTATTATTTGCTTAATCGTGGAGAAAGCCATGATTTTGTATAAATTGAAACTTCTGTGCTTTCGACACAAGAATCTAATCATTGCTGCACTTATTGGAATCCTCCTTGCACTCTGTTTAGCTTGGATATATATAGGCATTCCATCACATCATCCAGCCCTCAGAAATTTTCTGGCTGGAGAAATTGTTGATTTCTCAAATGCCAACAATGTTACTGGATTTAATTACTATATAGTTCCCAATGTAGTCCACTTTGTACACTTTGAAAATCCCAATCTTACGTTTATCGAGGCAGTCAGTATCAGGGCAGCTTATTTGCACCATAAACCAGATAAAATAATTATTCATTGCGACTGTTATGAACTTGATGGAAAATACTGGAATATGGTAAAGAATATATCACTGTTAGAAATAGAATATTTTGAAAAGCCAACTCACATTTTTGATAAACCTCTCAGCTCAGTGTATCATGCTTCAGATATTGCTCGTTTACAACTGTTAATGAAATATGGAGGAATATTTCTTGACAGTGATTCCTATATAGTGAAGTCCTTAAATCCATTTAGAAAATATGAATTTGCTATTGGATGGCCACCAGAACAAAATCTTGGAACTCAAGTTTTAGTAGCTCACAAGAATGCCCGTTTTCTTCGTTTGTGGTATCATTCCTATCGCTATTACAAGCATGATAAATGGTATTATAATGCTGGTGAGCTTCCCACCCAAATGATACTGCAGTCCCGACCAGACCTTGTGCACAGAGTTCCTTATGACTTTGGTGTACATAACTTGGTGCATATGTTATATGCTGTTCGAAGTGATGAGTGGAAAAATTTCCATGCTATTCATCTTTTAATTCGACATAAGTCATACCTTGTACCCAGTGATGTGATAGTTGACTTTGATGAAGAAAATATTAAAACATACAACAGAACATTTGGTGATATGGCAAGGCTTGTAATTTATGGCTCTGCAGATTTTATTATGTGATAGCTAAAGTTTAAAATACTTAACATCATTGCAGTAAGAAATTTATTTACAGTTTAAGACTGTGTTCCTTTCACTTATATCACATTTTCCAGTATATAAGATTCACTTAGTAGTGAAACTACCTACCACCAGAAGTGCCACTACAACAGGCCCAAGGAGTCAGTGGGCCCAGTGGCTGTTTCGGTTTGGTTGTTTAAGAACATGTAGGTCAAAAGCTGCTATTTTTCAGTTTTTGCTTACTTTTATTTAATCAAATTTTTGAAATCAGTGTACAGGAAATGGGCAGCTATACACCCCAGAAGCTGAATTTTTAATTTTTGAAATAGTATTTCCGGCATTCTGATCATTTAGGTGGGGGATATTTTCCTTTTGTCTGGAGTTAGCATGTATTGAATTAGGCAGCTTTCTGAAAAAAATACTGTTTGTACATCTGCCGTATTGTCCAGTCATTCCTGAGTATAATTGTATTATAGTATAACCTTTTATTGCTATAAAGTTTGTGATTTATAGCAGTAAATGCATTTTGTGATGTTGTAATATTTGACTTAACTGTCAGATACTTTTGTAATATTCTCTCTTTGTATCCAGAATCTGACTACAGTATATTTTTGCATTTCTTTGTGGGTACTCCCATCCAGTAAGTTGTTTAATTACTGGAATAAATAGTCTAACATTTAATGGGAGAATTCAAAGGTCAGCTGAATAGTTACTTATGTGAGGAGGGAAACACATAGGTTATTTTCTTTTTTGTTTTTATATATTTATTTTATATCTTTATTATTAATTTTTATATATATTTTAGTCCTATGGCTTACTTGCACTGTTTGTGCTAATAGTATTCTCCACAGGCTTTTGCCGCACTGGCAAAAAAAAAACAAGTAGATTAAGAAAAAATACAAATTACATGCTTTCCTCCTCACACAGGTTACTATCCAGTTGATCTTTGAATTTATTCAAACTGTCAGCCTCAGCTACCTGCGAGGGCAACTTGTTCCAGCAATCAACTTTTCACTCGCTAACTAAAAGAAAATTTCCTACAATCTAATCTGAACTTTAGCCTCTGTAATTTGAAATTATGACCCCTAGTTCTGGAATTGTTTATAACAGTGAGAATTCCACCTTCATTAATTTTACTAATCCCTCTCAGAGCCTTATAAACCCGAATCAGGTTACCTCTCGAGGTGCCTGGTTATCAAGCTCTGTAGCTCACATAATCGGAATCTTTCTTCATATAGTCGTTGTTCTACTGCTGATCTCACCATTCGAGTTGTCCATCTTTGATTCCTTTGAAGAAGCTCAGTCTTTTTTCAGATGTCTCCATACTGGAACATAGTAATGTTAATACAGTCACGAAAATCTATGGTTTTGGTGACTGTTTTTTCTTCATTTATTTGGGATCTTGTTTTTTGCCAATTTCACTTGCTTTGCTACATTATCTACTGATTTTTCTCTTACTGTACATGCCATCACTTTATACTTTCTATTCATGACCTAATTTAAGAACTGATTCATGAACTGATTTAAGTTAAACTTTATTAAAATAAATAAAATATACATAAAAATAATATTAAAACAGATATAAATTAAAATAAAAGCGTTATAATACATAGGTAAAGAGCAATAAAATATAAAATATGGAATAAAATAGTAAAATAATATAAAAATATATATATAAAAATAGTAGCTTTTGGGGCGAGGTGTCCCTTTTTCAGCTAGTCGGTGAATGGTGTACTGCAAGTATATATATGTTAGATAAAATAACAGGAGCTGACTGGGCGTGATAATGAACTACAAATCCAGTGTTGGTAATACAGAATTACGTATACATGATGAACGGCAGCGTTCATCGCACTGCAGAATGGTTGGACTCCATAATAGGGTGCATATGTACTCCCCTATTACAGTTCATAGTACTATTACAGTTGACTGTGTGCAGTGCCTCAAGCTATGAACACTGGTGATGAATAGTCAATGATTTGAATGTCATGGTGGGGATCAAGGTGATGTTGCTCAATCCAATAATGTTCAGCAACAGCGGAGCATTGAAAGCTAGCAGTTTGGAGAGCCACCTCATGTTGTGAAACGATCTTTCAACCTTCTGGCAGTCTCACCTACATAACATTCCCCACAATCCAGACATGTAATGCAATAGACAGATCCGCTTTGTAGAAAAGGAGGATTGGCTGTTTTTACTGTAGAAATAATGGAACATAATTTCCTACCAGGAAGTTGCACACATGGTATACAGTAGGAGTGCAAAATCCTGGTAAGATGTTCCAATACACCTAGATAGTAGGGGATGCAGGCAGTAGAGGTAAACTCATTATCGTGGGGAGAGTTTGGCCTCATAACAGACTCAAGAGTTTGTAGTTTATATCTATCCAGAACATGAGGCAGATAACCACAATTAGAAAGCTCCACTCTTACTTTGGAAATCTCCAATTGCCTGTCACCAATAGAGCTGGAATGCATCCAAGTGCATGTAAACAAAGTATGAGTCGTACTGCGTAATTAGTAAATTGGCCAGCACACAGGGGCTTCCTAAAAACGGAGGTTGTAAAACGTGAACCCATGCGTTGGACTAGGACATCCAAAAAAGGAAGAGTATTATTTGCCTCCAGTTCGATCGTAAATTGAATAAAAGGTGACAAGGATTTGAGATATTGTAGTAGTCGTTTCTGATCTGCGAGGAACTACTGCGAAGACATCATCAACATATCAACACCAGACAGCGATAGAAACGGGTAAATTCGAAAATATCCGAATTGCAAGTTCTTCCAAAGCAATATTGGCTATGATGGAACCGATTGAGGTGTGTAAGGCCTTGAATGGGTTGAGCAAGCTGAATGCTGACCTCTTGCTCAGAATCCATTGCTGTGCCCTGAATCTGGTGGAACAGAGAGTTGTTAAACATGATTATGCAACCAGTCAAACATAGATTGAGGGTAGTACAAATATCATCAGTAGAGAGTGAGGTACTGTCCTTCAAGGTGGCATCCCCATCCAAAAGTTGCCTCGCACAGGCAATAGCCTGTTGCACAGAGACAGAAGTGAACAGGAAGACCACATTAAAGGAAACCGTGACCTCATCCCCAGAAATAATAAAATCTTTAATGATATGTAAAAAATGTGCACTGCTAGACATGGTATAGTCAGTTCTCCCAACAAGGGGGTGCTAGCAACTTGGCAATGTGTCTAGAAAGTTCATACGTGGGTGACAATAGGTCGCAAAGGAATATCGGGTTTATGGATCTTCAGCAGTCCATAAAATTGCGGGAGTTGGCAACCTGTCGCATGAAGTTTCCAACAAATGTTTTTTGGAATCTTGTTAGATTAAAACCAGGCATGTACAAGCTTGTTGACTTTAGACTCTAACTTCTCCAATACCCTAATGGCAATTCCCTAATCCCTAATTCCCTAATCCCCATTAGGGAATCTGTGCAAGATTCCCTAATGGGGAATCTTGCACAGATTTATATACCTAACAATCCTACAAAAGAGAGAAGGCCGTGTGTAAATACTCAGATTTATTAGCATTAGCATTAGTAGAGGCACACGACACCAGCATCAGCAAAAAAAAAAAAAGCTCTGATTTCACCCCTCCATTCGTTCCAAATACCTGTCCAGCTCAGCCATAAATTTATTTAGGCTATCAACTTCCACAACAAAAGATGGAAGTCTGTTCCACCAATCAACTACCCGCTGGCTAAAGGCAAACTTCTGCACATCTATCCTACAACTGTCTTTCCTCAATTTGAATTTATGCCCTCTCAGGTGATTATTCTGAGCAAGAGGAAGAATCCCATGACAACAGTGCGCCACCCCTTATCAGCTGGTAAGACTACAATGGTGTTTTCTTTACATAATGAAGTAAGGGCTTCCTGTTGACAATGTTTAAGGTTGGTAGCAGTGGGTTAAACATGCTGTAGGATATAAGCAATATTAAAATGAATTTCGTTTGCAGTCTCCTCAGGTAGCCGGTCAAGTGATGCTTCCACTCCCATAGTCAATTATGTGATAGGATGTTTCTGAGGAACGACAGCAAGCTTCATGGCAAAAGCTAGGAGATCATGTGTTCCTTAGATAACTGTTTACTACTTAAATTCAAAATAAACTGCAAGCTATCCTTCATGTGCAACCTGTGCATGTTCCTAATGGCATATGCTTCACATAGTAAGATATTAAATTTATCTTGCTGATGTAGACAGTAAACTTCTGTCTCACGCATGGCTTGGGAACATAAAACACAAACAATAGTAGAAAAAGTGGAAGGAGAAACAAAACCTCTTAATTACCGCATCAGCCTGGATTTGTTGATGCTGACTCTCTTTAATTCCTGATGTATACTACTGATCCAAATTCCCAAGGTTTTCAAGCCAAAAGTAAAGCAGGCACGTCTGATACGATCACAGGGAAAGGGCTATGTGAATCTGAACCCTCTGGGAATGACACAATGAGTTTTGCAACAATGAGTGAAACATAAATGACGTCTGTTGCGGGCTTCTGACAAACAATTTCTGTAAACTAATAGTAACACCATACACATAAGGGCCATACATTAAATGAACATATATGTTTAAGATGGGATCATGTCAGTTCGTTGCAAGGCAATTCATTGTATGACAGTTTGGTTCATGACAATTTGCTGCATGTGACAATATGGTGCATGACAGTTCAGTGTATGTGACAGTTCAGTGAATGACATTTCGTTGTATGTGACAATTTGGTGAATGACAGTTGGTGGCTACAATAATTCGGCGAGTATGACAATTTAGTGAATTCTTTGGGAGAATTTAGTGTGTGGCAGAGTCAAAACCAAGCACCCACCCATAAAAATTCCTCCTTTGTGATGGGATTTGAACCACCTCATTTTCCACACAGCATGGATCCTAACCACAGTGATACCTGAAAGGCCATTAGTATGGAGACAAGATGTAAGGAAATACTTTTAAAATACTTCTATTTTTTTATTAAAATTCAAACACAATACAGCTAAAGATTGTGGTTCAAGTATAATTCTATTTGAAAGCAATAATGAAAAATTGAAATATTAAACATAAATCAAAAGTTCAGCACGTGTAATATATTTTCACACATCCGACATGACATTTTGCATTTATAAGCACTTCAGCAGTTCAAAACTAGAATGACAAAAACTAAAAATGTTATATTTACATTTTATTTTCAAGTCAAGTAAAAAGAAAAAGGGGAAAAAGAAGTAAATGACATAAAAACACTAATAGGTGAGTAAATATGATTGTCTCATATAACTCTATCTGTTACCTGTACAAATTCTGTGTTAAAAAAAAAAAAAATCGCTTCCTCACCTAACTGTAGTCTTCATGGAACTTTTTGATGTGCTTAGTAAATGCTTGAAGATTAATTACTATATTTAATAACCACTCTTATACCATGTGAAATTAATAATGTAGTTTATTAACCACTTTCCAGTACCCATCATCAGACCATGCTGCTTGCCAATGCTATCAGAACCTGAAATGCATGCATCATATTCTGGTAGCATTGTTTGTCTATTTGTTTATGAAATCTGAAAGTGTTCTTCTTTCCTCTAATGTAAGAACTTTAAAGTAGGCACACCATCCCTTATAATTCTTAGCATGGTAGTTTAGGTGTTTTTTGATGCAGAGGTATTTAATTAGCAACTTCTGTACTCTTTCAGTATCCCTCACAAGACCCATAGTTCTCGGCGACCAAATTGATCGAGACATGTTTGTTTGTTATTTGGTTTTTAGGAGCATCAGCAACTAAGGCCATATTGCTCCGAGGATATGCGGTGGTCATTCCCTGACCTTTCCGCATCATCCGTATTTGGTGGGCACAGGCTCGAACCCCAGTCTAATCAAGAAGCATGTGCTACGCACTGCTGCTTCTGCCCACCTGGCTACAGAGGTGCCTGATTGAGACATACTCCAGGATTGGAGCCATGACCATTTTGTAGGTTTTGATCATGTAACTGATTTCAGAGAAAGCTCTGAAAGAATGTTTAAGTACACCTAACATCCTGGATGCCTTTCTGACAACTTGACCAATATTCTTGACTGGACTAGCATGATTGATGAAGGTCATAGTTTCAAGTTACCATCGAGTTAACTATAAAGTTAACTCGATGGTAAAGGCGAGTTAATCGCCTTTACGAGTACAGTGGTCTCCGACATTATTTTACCCGGAACTTCTGTTCCGGGTAAAATAATGGAGTCGCTGGTTAAAGATGCATTGCAGGATCATCTAGACAAGACTGCAGCAATAATTCAAACACAGCATGGGTTTGTTAATGGAAAGTCTTGTCTGACAAATTTGATTGGTTATTATGATGTGGTCACAAAGGAACTGGATGCAAAAAATAATTTTGATATCATATACTTGGATTTCAGGAAAGCTTTTGACACTGTTGCGCATGGAAGACTACTGTACAAATTGGAGCAGAATGGTATTAAGGGTAAGTTGCTACAATGGATAAAAGGATGGTTAAGTGGGAGAAGACAGAGGGTGGTAATCAATGGGTGCTGCTCTTCGTGGACTAATGTTATTAGTGGAGTCCCACAGGGTTCGGTGTTGGGTCCACTGTTGTTTTGTGTATTTATCAATGATATTGATGAAGGTATATCAGGCTTAATGTCGAAGTTTGCAGATGATACAAAGGTTGGCAGGGTTGTTAATGACAGTAATGGCAGTGTGCTACTGCAACAGGATCTAGATAATTTGGGCAGATGGGCTAAGAAGTGGCAACTGAAGTTCAACCTTGACAAATGCAAAGTACTGCATATGGGTAGAAGTAACCCCAGAGAAACGTACCAACTGTGTGGTACTACACTTAAGGTGGTAGAAAATGAAAAAGACCTGGAAGTAATTGTGCAGTCAGATATGAAGTTTTCTGAGCAGTGCAGACAGGCTGCTAGGGCGGGTCATGGGGTTTTGTCAATGATATATAGGAATTTTGCTAGCAGGGAAAAGGAGGTGATTGTCCCTCTGTATAAGGCAATGGTCAGGCCACGCCTTGAGTACTGCGTACAGGTCTGGAGACCTCATTTTAGGAAGGATGTAGATTTACTTGAGCGGGTACAGAGAAGGGCAACAAGATTGGTGAGGGGAATGAAGGGATTCTGTTACCAAGAGAGGCTTAAGTTCTGCAAATTGCAGTGGCTGGAGACTAGGCACCTGCGCGGTGATCTGATTGAGGTCTATAAGGCCTTGAATGGGTTGAGCACGCTGAATTCTGATGGGATCCTTCCACTTGTTCAGATTACCAACCTACGGGGACATAAGTTCAAATTAAGAAAGGACAGCCGTAGAATAGATGTGCGGAAATTTGCCTTTAGCCAGCGGGTGGTTAATTGCTGGAACAAAATTCCATCTGTCGTTGTAGTTGATAGGTTAAATAAATTTAAGGAGGAACTGGATAGGCATTTGGAGGGAATGGTGTGATTTTTTTTTTTTTTTTTTTTTTTTTTGGCTGATGCTGCATAAGCTCCTACACTTCCTTTCTTGCATCATGTGCCACTACTACTACTACTACTACTACTACAGTTTTTAAATTCTGTACAGTGGGATCAACTGACGATGTTACCAACAGTAAATTCTAAGTGGGAAGCATTCAAGGAATTAATCGTGGAAGCTACTAAAAGTTTCATACCTATTAAGAAATATTGTTCAAGGTTTAGGCCTAAATGGTTGTCAAATGAACTAATGAGACTCGTAACAGAGAAGAAAAATGCATGGGATGCATACAAATTAACACGTGACACAGAAGCTTATGATAGCTACAAGTTGATCTGTAACCAAGTTACAAAGGAGGTTAGGCAGGCGAAGGCAGATTATGAGAAATCCTTGGCAAAAGATGCTAAGAAAAACAGCAAGGATTTCTTTACTTATATAAACTCTAAAAGGAAGGGGATGAATCTGATTGGTCCACTTGACATCGATGGTTCGACTGTTGATGATCCTGCTCAGACAGCAAACAAACTGAATGAGTATTTTGCATCTACATTCACACGTGAGGAATTATTAAGGTTTGAAAATGACAGAAGGTTATCAAATTGTAGCAGGATACTTAATGATTTTGTAATAACTGAGAGCAAAGTGGAAGAGAAATTGTTGAAGTTAAACGTAAGAAAAGCACCTGGGGTGGATGGGATCTATCCAGTTATATTAAAGGAGGCGGCAAAGAACTAAGCAAACCCTTAGCCATAATTATGAGAGCGTCCTTGGACTCAGGGGAGGTTCCCACGGACTGGAGATGTGCAAATGTATCCCCAATTCACAAAGGGGGATCGAAGGGTGACACGAGTAATTACAAACCAGTTAGTTTAACTTCTGTTCCTGGTTAAAGATGCATTGCAGGATCATCTAGACAAGACTGCAGCAATAATTCAGACCCAGCATGGGTTTGTTAAGGGAAAGTCTTGTCTGACAAATTTGATAGGATATTATGATGTGGTTACAAAGGAACTGGATGCAAAAAATAATTTTGATATCTTATATTTGGATTTCAGGAAAGCTTTTGACACTGTTGCGCATGGAAGACTATTGTACAAATTGGAGCAGAATGGTATTAAGGGTAAGTTGCTACAATGGATAAAAGGATGGTTAAGTGGGAGAAGACAGAGGGTGGTAATCAATGGGTGCTGCTCTTCTTGGACTAATGTTATTAGTGGAGTCCCACAGGGTTCGGTGTTAGGTCCACTGTTGTTTTGTATATTTATCAATGATATTGATGAAGGTATATCAGGCTTAATGTTGAAGTTTGCAGATGATACAAAGGTTGGCAGGGTTGTTAATGACAGTAATGGCAGTGTGCTACTGCAACAGGATCTAGATAATTTGGGCAGATGGGCTAAGAAGTGGCAACTGCAGTTTAACCTTGACAAATGTAAAGTACTGCATATGGGTAGAAGTAACCCCAGAGAAACGTACCAACTGTGTGGTTCTACACTTAAGGTGGTAGAAAATGAAAAAGACCTGGGAGTAATTGTGCAGGCCAGATATGAAGTTTTGTGAGCAATGCAGACAGGCTGCCAGGGCAGGTCATGGGGTTTTGTCAATGATATATAGGAATTTTGCTAGCAGGGAAAAGGAGGTGATTATCCCTCTGTATAAGGCAATGGTCAGGCCACGCCTTGAGTACTGCGTACAGGTCTGGAGGCCTCATTTTAGGAAGGATGTAGATTTACTTGAGCGTGTACAGAGAAGGGCAATAAGATTGGTGAGGGGAATGAAGGGATCCTCTTATCAAGAGAGGCTTAAGTTCTGCAAATTGCAGTGGCTGGAGACTAGGCACCTGCGCGGTGATCTGATTGAGGTGTATAAGGCCTTGAATGGGTTCAGCACACTGAATTCTGATGGGATCCTTCCACTTGTTCAGATTGCGAACCTAAGGGGGCATAAATTCAAATTAAGAAAGGACAGATGTAGAATAGATGTGTGGAAATTTGCCTTTAGCCAGCAGGTGGTTAATTGCTGGAACAAACTTCCATCTGTCGTTGTGGAAGTTGATAGGTTGAATAAATTTAAGGAGGAACTGGACAGGCATTTGGAGGGAATGGTGTGTTTTTTTTTTTTTTTTTTTTGGCTGATGCTGCATAAGCTCATACATCACATGCGACTACTACTACACATCTTTATGTAGTACTACTACCACTACTACTACTACACATGGTTATAGTTAATGGGTTAACTATAACCCATGGCTAATAATCCAGTGGTTAATTTTTCCCTTTGTTTGTTTCAATAGTTTACAGTCATTTATATTGTTTTTGCTCGTATACAGCTTGATATCATCTGTATAGGTTAACAAACCTATGTCACTGTTACTGTGTGCAGTGCAGTTATTGACATCATTAAAAAAAAAAAAAAAAAGAGGAAAAAAAAAAAGCAAGCAGCAGTGGGACTAGAAAAGAGCCCTGAGGAACACTTCTCCTGGACATTGTGAGGGAAAAATATCCATAGCTGAAGACTGCAGCAGTCCTCTCAGTTAAAGAGCTGTTTAGCCAGTTTAGTGTAGATCTGGCAATTCCAATGTTGCCAAGTGTGCTCATTAGTGCAATAATGGGGACCAAGTCAAAGGCTTTGGCTAGATCAGTGTAAATTACGTCTATCTGTTTATTGGCCTTCAGGCTTTTTTTTTAAACTTGTTATCAAGCATTAGTAAGTTGGTGGTAGTAGACCTTTCAGGGAGAAAGTCATGGTGGCATTCATGGAAGGCACTTTTAAATGCTGCTAAGAGTTGGTTATGAACTGTGGAGGGATGTTTTCTTTTCTTTATCTTTTTTTTTTTTTTACTTTTTTTTTTTTCTTAATTGAATTTTATATTATTGCACTTTTATATTTATATTACACCTTTGTACCTCAGTATTGCTGTATAAAGCAATTGTTGCAGTTAATTTTTGGCAACAGCTTCCATTGAGCACTGAGGCCCACCAGGTATTTCCCCTATAATATATATAAATATATTATATAATTATTGCTATCTATAGTATCTCATGAGGAATGACCAAACTGTTTTTTAACATAGTCATTTATTATGATATGTTACACACTTAATTACATGGCTTGTTATTCATACAAAGAAAATTTAAACATTTCATACCATATTAAACAGTTTTCTTTATATTGCACGTTCCTTTTTTCCTTTCACAAAGGCGTCTCTTAACTTACACATTTTTAAATGTTACTACTCAACGTTTAATACACTTCAATTAATACTCATCCTCTGGGCAGTTTCCATTACTTACTTAACCAGGTACTCTTACAGCATATGTAACTTCAATAGAATATTTTCTTGTCTCACATATAATGTATCATATATACATTTGATATCATTAACCTATACATTCCTCTGAACCTTACATTCCCTTTTATGTAAATCTAAACTCTTAACTCACTATATATATATATATATATATATACACACACACACACACACACAAAAGATTTATGTTTCATTTTATCATTATTATTATTATTAAATTTATTTTATTGCCTAACACAAAATTCTCCCTGGTTGAGTCTTTTATAGTTGGTTTTCTTGATTTTTCTTAGTGATACTTTTCTATTGGAAATGTGTTTCAGAGTTAGCAAAACTGGACATCCTTTGATTTTGACATGTTTGACATGCCTTGATCCCATTGCCTTTCCTACTGCTTGCTCTGAGGGGCATATCAAAAAATTATGCCCCTTTTCTTTTATAATAGGGCCTCATACAGTCCTTTTTGTACTCTCTCTGTAAATGGGTGTCTGGTCAGTTTTATTTTATAGTTCAATGGAGATAACTTCTTCAAAATCCTAAATAGCCCTAGGAAACATTTGTTCCATCTCTCTTTTCTCCTCCCAGTGTTTTTGAGTAACACCCAGCCTCCCACATGGAAAGGTTTATGCTTTCTACACACGTTTAATCAATCCCTATTCTTCCTACTGGCTTCCCGTGCTATCTATCTAGCTGTCTCAAAATTCTCGATTATCTCTTCCTTAAATTCTTTTATATCGGTATTCTACCAGTTCCCCCTTGGTTTTCATGTCTGCAAAGAATTTGGGATCTATTCCCATTAATAGGAAAGCTGGCATGTCTTTTATGCTCTTGTGCACACACATTCTGATGGATATTGATTGTCTGAGGCGAGGTTGACCTCACTATTAATGCTTCTGCAAACAGGTAGCATTAGCATTAGTAGAGGCATTTGATGCAAGAAAGCAAGCTTATGCAGCATCAGCCAAAAAAAAAAAAAAAAAAAAACCCACTTCCACTTCACCCCTCTGTTCGTTCAAAATACCTGTCCAGCTGAGCCTTAAACTTATTTAGGCTATCAACCTCCACCACAAGGGATGGCAGTCTGTTCCACCAACCAACCACCCGCTGGCTAAAGGCAAATTTCCGCACGTCTATCCTACATCTGTCTTTCCTCAATTTGAATTTATGCCCTCTCAGGTGATTTTTCTGAGCTAGAGGAAGAATCCCATCAGCATTGAGCATGCTTAAACCATTCAAGGCTTTATACACCTCTATCAGATCACCTCGCTGGTGCCTAGTCTCCAGACACTGTAATTTGCAAAACTTAAGCCTTTCTTCGTAAGAGCACCCCTTTGTTCCATTCACTAATCTTGTTGCCCTTCTCTGTACTCGTTCCAGCAGCTCTACATCCTTCTTGAAATGAGGCCTCCAGACCTGTATACAGTACTCTAGGTGTGGCCTGACCATTGCCTTATACAATGGAATAATCACCTCCTTATCCCTGCTGGAAAAATTCCTGTATATCATTGACAATACTCCATGAGCTACTCTTGCAGCCTGTCTGCACTGCTCAGAGAACTTCATATCTGCCTGCACAATCACCCCCAAGTCCCTTTCATTCTCTACCACTGTCAGTGTAGTACCACAGAGTTGATACGTTGCTCTGGGGTTGCTTTTTCCCATGTGTAATACTTTACATTTGTCAATGTTAAACTTCATTTGCCACCTCTCAGCCCATCTGCTCAACCTTTCCAGATCCTGTTGCAGCAGCATAGTGTCAGTAGTGTTCTTGACAACCCTGCCAACTTTTGTATCATCTGCAAACTTGGACATTAAGCTTGATATACCATCATCAATATCATTTATAAATACAGAAAACAATAATGGACCCAACACTGAGCCCTGAGGGACTCCACTAATAACATTAGTCCACGATGAGCAGTGTCCATTGATTACCACTCTCTGTCTTCTCCCCCTCAACCACCCCTTTATCCATAGCAGCAATTTGCCTCCAATGTCACACTGCTCCAATTTGTGTAGCAGTCTTCCATGTGCAACAGTATCAAAAGCCTTTCTAAGATCCAAGTATATAATATCAAAGTTATTCCCTGCATCCAGTTCTTTTGTGACTGCATCATAGTATCCAATCAAGTTGGTCAGGCAAGACTTCCCCTTAACAAAACCATGCTGTGTCTGAGCTATAACTGAAGTCTTGTCTAAATGATCCTGCAGTGCTTCTTTAACCAGTGCCTCCATTAATTTTCCTGGAACAGAAGTTAAGCTCACAGGTCTATAATTACTTGTGTCAGCCTTTGATCCTCCTTTGTGAATTGGGGTCACATTTGCACATTTCCAGTCTATGGGTACCTCCCCTGAGTCCAAGGAAGCTCTCATAATTATGGCTAAGGGTTTGCTTACTTCCTTTGCTGCCTCCTTTAATATAACTGGATAGATCCCATCCACCCCGGGTGCCTTTCTTGTGTTTATCTTCAACAGTTTCTCCTCCACTTTACTCCCAGTTATTTCAAGATTCTGTAGCTTACTGCTAGAGTTGAATACACCTCTGGCATTCCCCTTGCTGAATAACTCCTCATGTGTGAATGTCGATGCAAAATATTCATTTAGTTTGTTAGCTACCTGAGCAGGATCATCAACAGTTGACCCATCAATATCAAGTGGACCAATCTGATTCATCCCCTTCCTTCTAGAGTTTACATAAGTAAAGAACTCTTTGCTGTTTTTCTTTGCATCCCTTGCCAAGGATTTCTCGTAATCTGCCTTCGCCTGCCTAACCTCCTTTGTAACTTGGTTGCATATCAACTTGTATCTATCATAGGCTTCTGTGTCATGTGTTAATTTGTAAGTATCCCATGCATTTTTCTTCTCTGCCATATGCCTCATTAGTTCATCTGACATCCATTTTGGCCTAAACCTTGAACAATATTTCTTAGTTGGTATGTAAAGCCTAGTAGTTTCCAAGATAAGTTCTTTGAATGCTTCCCATTTTGAATTTGCTGTTGGTAACATCATCAGTTGGTCCCACTGTATAGAATTTAAATACTGTCTCAGTCCATCGTAGTCGCCTTTACGGAAGCAATAACCCTTCCCTTTACCCCTAATGGTAGTTACCTCTTTCAGTAAATCCCACTTCAGCACACTGTGATCACTGCCACCTAGTGGTTCATTTATCTGCAGATTCTTAATGCATGCAGAATCACTGCTGATAATCAAATCAAGAGTATTACTCCCTCTAGTTGCCTCCCGAACATGCTGATGTAGAAAACAATCATCCAATAAATACACAAAAGCCCTGCTAGTGTGTGAGTAACCAGCCCCCAAATTCCAGTCAATATCTGGGAAATTAAAATCTCCCATTATAAGACTCTCTGATTTACTGGCCCACTCTATTTCCCTGTACAGTTCCTTATTATACTCATCAGAGTCATTAGGCCTATAGCACACTTCTACTCTCAATTTTGATCTCCCAATGCTTATGTCACACCAAACTGACTCAACACTGCACTGTCCAGCGATGTCGACTGGCTTCACTTCCTTGGTTTTTATGTGTTTCTTAACTAATAGCATAACCCCTCCCCCCTTCCTATCCTGTCTATCCTTTCTGTAGACGTTGTACTCCCCAAATTGCATTTCTGCATCCCTTATATCTGTGTGACACCACGTCTCTGATATCCCAACAATATCTGCCTTTGATGTTTTGAGCAATACCTCAAATTCATCAAATTTATTTACTAAACTCCTAGCATTGGTGTACACGCAAGTATACCTGCACCTGTTTCTATTCTTAGCTACCCTAACACAACCCATGTGTTTACTTGTACCGCAATGGCTCCCAGCAGTCTCTGAAATACCATGCATCTTGTTTTTCAGGCTTCTGCTCATTCTAATAGAAGCAGTGCAAGAATCTCTTTCACCTCTGCCAGTGGCTACTGTCAATCTATTGGTCTTTGTCTCCCCCCAAGCTAGCAGTTTTCCGACCCACCTAACACTGCCTCGATAGCATCAGCAAATATTCTTGCAAGGTGAGTAGTAAATGCTCAAAGAGCTTACTGAGAACCGAAAATAGCACTATTGGGCCATAGGAACTCAGTTGGTCTGTAGGTTTGTACAGGTTTTCCAGAATGAGTATGGTATTAGCTCTCTTCCAGTCAGCCAGGAAGATTCCAAACTGGAGGCAGGAGTTAAATAGCATGAGTATGGGATGTGGGGCATACTCCACAGCTTTTTAACAATCTCTTGTTCCAACAGGTCCAGTCCTGGGCACCACCTGTTCAACAACTACACCACACCTCCTGTGTGGTGTAGTTGTTATCCCTACAGAGCTGGTGCTGTTCCTGGCTGGCAGGGGTGACCGGTCCTTTAAGTCCTTTACAGTGTCAAAGATGTTTTTCATTGACTATTTCCACATGATGGCTGCCACACCCTGTGCAGAGACTGTTGAAGTGATGGTCTCACCTCTGGGGAGATTGTTGGTGGCGATTTTATACACCACTCCCTAGGGATCGGTGTTTCTGGTTGTAGTGACAAGATGCTGCCATGATTGCCATTTTCTTGCCATAATCTCAGCAGTATACGAGTTCCTAATGTTTCTGTAGGTTGCTTGAGGGCCTCTACCTCACGTGCTGGCCAAGGTCTGCGTGCACGCTGGAATCGCTTTCTCGCTGCCACGACATCCTTCCCGAGTTGCTGGAGCTCCAGGCACCACCAGGGCGACTGCATCCATGGAAGGGTTTTTCCATCTGATAGCCCAATTTGAGACCTTTACTATGTGGTTAATTATCTCCCTTTGCAGGAGATGTGGTTGGTCTGTATGGAGAGGAGTCAGTATTGGGTCCATCAGTACTCTTTTGAATGCATCATTTCATCATCGTTTTCATTTGTTCTATTATAGGGAACCCTGGTGAGGGAACTTGCTAGTTGGAATGATATAACCCAGTTGGATGTGAACTATGCATCATTAACCCTTCATTCCGTTATATTTTGTGTATTCATTTTTTGTTTTGTGTATTCATCAGTGATATTGATGAAGGTATATCAGGATTAATGTCCAAGTTTGCAGATGATACAAAGGTTGGCAGGGTTGTTAATGACGGTAAAGACAGTATGCTATTCTAACTGGATCTAGATAAGTTGGGCAAATGTGCCGAGAAGTGGCAATTGAAGTTTAACGTTGACAAATGCAAAGTACTGCATATGGGCAGCAATAACCCAAGAGAAACATACCAATTGTGTGGTACTACACTCAGGGAAGTGGAAAGTGAAAAAGACCTGGAAGTAATTGTGCAGTCAAATATGCAGTTTGCTGACAGTGCAGATGGGCTGCCAGGGCAGGTCATGGAGTCTTGTCAATGAAATATAGGAATTTTGCTAACAGTGACAGGGAGGTGATTATCCCATTGTACAAGGCAATGGTCAGGCCACACCTGGAGCACTGTGTACAGGTCTGGAGGCCCCTCATTTTAAGAAGGATGTAGAGTTGCTAGAACGAGTTCAAAGAAGGGCAACAAGATTGGTGAGGGGAACAAAGGGGTGCTCTTACCAAGAAAGGCTTAAGTTCTACAAATTGCAGCACCTGGAGAGTAGGCACTTGCAAGGTGATCTGATTGAGGTGTGTAAGGCCTTGAATGGGTTGAGCAAGCTGAATGCTGACCTCTTGCTCAGATTAAGAACCTGAGGGGGCATAGATTCAAATTGAGGAAAGACAGTTGTAGAATAGATGTCCAGAAATTTGCCTTTAGCCAGCAAGTGGTTGATTGGTGGAACAGACTTCCATCTTTTGTTGTGGAAGTTGATAGCCTAAATAAATTTAAGGCTAAGCTGGACAGGCATTTGAAACGAATGAAGGGGTGAAATGGGAGGGTTTTTTTTTTTGGCTGATCTTGCATAAGCTTGCTTTCTTGCATCGTATGCTAATGCTAATTTCCTGCTATGTTCCAAGTGGCAATGGTGATGTCTATTGTTGATTCCCACATTGTGTTACAGAATGTGGGAAGATTGTTTGGTTGGTTAAGGGTTGTCAAGGTGGAATTGGTCAAGAAGTTCTCCAGTCATTGCCCATTTCCTGTTCCATGTCAGTCAGGGGTCCAACTGTGCCGCATTGACGACCTACAATTTAGCATCAGTACCAATGATAATTTTTTCATTTGGCAGGGTGTTGAGCAGATCTTGCAGGTATCTGGTTGCAGAGATTGTCTTCGCCTGAATGGCAGTACAGGGAGACCATGAAAAAGGAGCTCGGGGTGTTTATCATGTGGGTGCATACAGAGGGTTGGAATTTTAGTTACTGCGATACTCGGATTCCTGAAAATGATGGTGGCCCAGAATGTGTCCAGAATTGTGTGGATGATTCATCTGGATGATTTTGTATGCCAGTGGATAACCCTTGACTTGGTTCTTGCAGGTGTAGGGTTCTTGAATAATTAGTATGTCCGCATTTTCTTCCTCAAACCAAGTCTGAATCTGGTCAGCAACAGCCTGGGCCCACTGTGTGTTTATTTGTAGGAATTTGTTGACTCTATAATTAAATTGTGTATGGTGTGTTCCCATAACTGATTCTTATTTGGTAGAGACTCTTAGCTTTCATATATGTGGACCACTTGTTGTCCCTGATGGAGCAGTTGTGGTCCATTTAGTTTGCCTTGCAAATTTGCACAGACAGGCTTGGAACTTTTGTTGGGGCCGGTGTTAAACTCATGCCCTTTCTTGGCACAGTGACTGCAGATTGTGACAGTCTGGATGCAGGTATGGGTGGTGTGCCCAAACTTACAGCATTTGTAGCATTTCGGGACAGCCACATGTTCCCTGAATCTGTGGCTGCCCCAATCAATTGATGTACACTCGGTTGTGGTTGGTAAACACCTGCCAGGCAGGTGGAGCGAGTTTAACTATCTAGTTTTTGTTACTCCCGACTTTAGACTTGGTCGAGTATTTTGGATGGACTACTTTTGTCATGTCTTGATCTGATCTGGTAGGCGAGTTTGTAGGTTTCTACAGTACATTTCCTGCACTAGTTGGTCCGGTGTAAAATCTTTGAAGTTGTAGATAATGATTAACGGTCCCTTTTTATTGGGTGTTGACGTGGTATGGCCAAGCAGGGGGATTTTCGGGTTCATTATTTCCTGGGCTTCCTGGTGTGTCTCTGTCTCTAATGCGATACCAGTATTCCTGGTTTTCCTTATAAATTTAATTTTTGTAGTTTTAAAGTCCTCATTCAGTTTTGTCATAACTTGGTTCTTAATTTGGTCGCTTGTATGGGTTTCATCTGGATTTGTTGGTCACAGGACCATCAAGTTGCACTGCTAGCGTAGGGTTTTCTTCCTGGGTAGTGGTCCGTTTTTTTACGGAGGTCTTAGCTTTTGTCAGCATAGTAGGGAGTGCTCTGTTGCATTTGATTTGTTCCTCTCTCATTGAGGGCTTCCACTTTCGCTGTGGCTCTCTCGCATTCTAGATTGGTTTGTAATAATATGATCTCCAATTTCGTCCAAATAGTGACAATTTGTCTGTGGAGTCCAGTTGTTATCTTACTACTTCAAGCTTTGAGTAGGTTTTCTAATTCAGTTCTTAAGATTAGCTTTTTTTCCAGGGCAGTTCCTTCTGGGAGGGTAGGGTCCAGGGGATCAGTAGTTTCTTCCAGTTTGGCATCCTTGCCTAGTTCAGTCTGTGGGCAGTGGACATCCTGAGAATCCTTCAGTTCCCGTTGACTTCGCATTTCCCTGTCAGATTTGGGCATTGTAAGTTTTATGTTTTTACTTTTAGGGGCCAGAGTGGGCCTCACATCATAGGGTTCCTCCTGTATTTCTATTGTTGTGGCCAACTGCAACATAGGGATTGGTTTTGTCGGCTTTATCTTTCATTTCCTCGGGCATTTTTCATTATTCTGGATAATCGAGTAAAATATAGATACGTGGGCTTAGAAATGTGTCTCCTACTTCAAAGTAGAGGGCACAAGGATGATTAGAATGATGTCTGTGGCACAATTAGAGGCCGAGCAGTCACTCAGTGAAGTTCTGGGCTGACCCCCACAGGTCACGTGGGGGAGTGAAAGTATGGGAATTATTGGTTGGACAGTCAGTTGACAATTCTGCAGGGTCTGAGGTTGAACAATAGCGTTCAAGCCGGACAAGCGCTGCCACAATGGAAAGGGATAAAAACAGATGGTCGCAGGCAAGCAACTATTGCTGAAGGCAGTAAAGGTAGCATGACCTTTACAATTAACTTTAAATATAGGTCAACCTGTTGTTTCCCAGCATTGACCTTCAGCTGGTCAAACAATGGCAGCAGTTTGCTTTGGCTTAATCGTTCATACGCAAAATTAAAAGTTACTTATCTGGTATAAGTCCAGTGCCTCCATAACCCATATGATTGGAAAGCTTTGGATGTCCACTACGTGATGATATCCATCAGATTTATCACTAAATTTAAATCACTTTAGGGAGCACAACTTACAATCAACTTGTACTACCTGCCACCTAGTTTCCTGAGATTTCAGTGGCTAGGGCCTATGTAAAAAAAAAAAAAAAAAAAAAATTGGGGTAGACACTTGAGGGTTAGATAAGGCTGAGATGGATTTTAAATAAAGATTAGGTTAAATTTTGACATTGGAGTTTAGCATCTTTGCATTTGGGACATTCATGGTCGGTAAAGTGGGGAGGTAGACTGAAGTTAGGGGGAACTGGTAGAAGTATGGGGACAAAAGAGAAGGTGACCTGAGGAGTGTCAGTGGGGGCAAGCTCCACCAGGGGAGGCAGGTGAGAGGAGGAGACAGAGGCGGCACCTCCGTAGCCAGGTGGGCAGGAGCGGCAGTGCGTAGCACACGCTTCTTGATTAGACCGGGGTTCGAGCCCGTGACCACCAAATACAGAGGATGCGGAAAGGTCAGGGAATGACCACCGTATATCCCCGGAGCAATATGGCCTTAGTTGCTAATGCTCCTAAAAATCAAATAACAACAACGAGACAGAGGCCCATCTCCTCCCCCCTGCCTAGGGATGGGGTTTTAAAAGTGAACTGGGCAAGGGTGCCCGGTTCAGATTGCCAGGCAGCCTGCTGGCAGCAGTGCTGCTGTGGTCATGTTCAGTTATTGCATCGCACGTGGGAGAAAGAATCCCGTTCAGAGAAATTGTTGTCTAGTAGAGTCCGCATAGGTGGTGATGGGTCATCTATCCTTTACGATGGAGGTTCAATCCTGGGAGAGAGGTTCCACCATAACGGTCATAGTCTGGTCCAGTTTGGATGCTCAGTTATGTGCACAGGCCCCTGGGCTAATGGCATGCATCATTGATTGCAATTTGTATTCTCCTTCTTGCAAATGTCTTGTGCAAATTTGGTGAGCACACTATACTTGTTGAAGGTGTCCAGGAGATGGTCCTGAGATAAGTAATTTTGTCTGGTGATTAGGATTCCATGTAGGTCGTTGTACGGCAGGCACTGGTGCATAAAATGTTGCCAGCTCTCGTGTTCTCCACATGGGCAGTGAGGCGCATTATGGCCTTGCTGCCCTTGTGCTGTAAAGCCTACAAACAAACAAACAAGCACGGGCAGTGTGAATCCTCCAGGAACCCAGGCTGCAAGTTTTTCATTGAAAGGTCCGTGCCCCATCAGGAAATAAATGGCATGCAGTCCTGGGTGAAGCCAAGGTGGTGATTTAGGATAAACTTTGTATGTCTGGAAAAAATTTCCGTGTCACTTCTCCTTTGGTGGTGTTTGTCCAGTAGGTTTGCCATTCTTGCTTCAAATGCTCCAATAATTGGGTCTTTTCGGTCTTTCTATCATTTGTAGGTTCAATGTTGTACCCCATGAATGTGACAGGCATCCCTTTATATAGGTACATGGGAACAAGCAGCCCAGGCTGTACATAGGTGAGTTATTCTAGTGGCCGTAACATCCGAATTTCTAATGGCAATAGTGGTCCAGGGAGTATCATCTGTTTGTATAATTTTGTATGTCAGAGGATACCCCCAGACTGCCTCCTATGGGAATACAGTTCTTGGAGTATTATAACATCAATGCTCTCCTCCTCCGCTTTGAGTCATATCTTGTCAACCACTGCTCTGGCCCTCTGCACATTTATTTGAAGAAACTTGACCTCGGTAGTGTTGTATTTCTTGGGGTGTGTCCCCATAATCAAGTCTTGTATGGTGTAAGCTCTTAGCTTTGAGATATGCTGGGCACTTGTTATCTCTTATTGAATGCGCAGAGTCCATCTTCAGGGCCTTGCAGTTAGCACAGACTGGCTGTGCTTCCTTATTAGGGCAATTATTGAAATTGGCCCTTTCTGGAGCAGTGGCCACATGTTGACACTGTGTGCAGGTATGCATCGTATGGCCATACCTACAACACTTAAAACACTTGGGCACAGTCACATGTTTGCAAAAGCAGTGGCTGCCCCAGTTGATAAAGATTCTGGTCTGTCCTTTAAGAACCATGCTGCAGGAGCAAGTTCTACTATCCAATTATTGGAACTAGCATCTTTGGATTTGGTACTGTATTTTGGTGTAAGCAGCACCTGGACATCTTGGTCAGATAGGGAGCTAGATAGGTTTCTCTGGTAGATTTCATTGGCCGGCTGGTTTAGCGTAAGGTCCTGTACAAGTTGTAAATTACTATGGATGGGCCTTTCCGTTTAGGCATCGTTGCGATGAGTCCGAGCTCTGATATTTTGGGATTATTAATGATTTTTTCCATTCTTCTCTCATCTCTGTCTCAATCAGGATGCCTGTATTCCTGGTATTTCTGACCGCTTTTATTCTAGTTTTGTTTTAAAGTTGTTACTTAGTTTGGCAGTGACTTGAGTCTTGAGTTCTTCGCTCGACTGGTTCTCGTTCGAGATTTGTTGGGTGCAGAACAACCAAATTTGGCTGTTTCAGAAGGGTTTTTCTCTTGGCAGGTTGTGCTCTAGTACACACTGTCTGTGTCATGTTAGGGGCGGTCCTCAGCACTTGTGCGTAGGAAGGGGCATGCTCTTGCATTTGTTTTGCCCCTACGTCCATGTAAGCCTCCAATTTGGCATTTGCTTTCTCACATTGTGTGAGTTATAAGGAGGATAGTCTCCAATTTGCTCCATAGGGAGACGTCAGCCCTGAGCATGGTTGTGACTCTGTTGGTTGGTTCCTTAAAGTTCTCAAGTGCTGTTCTGAGTGTGAATACCTGCTGTAAGACTGGGTCCTCAGGTAGGGTGGGGTCTAATACATGCACTACCTCTACACAATCATTCTGCTGATTTCATTGTTCTGGGTGTTCCTTGGGATCAGATTGGGACCCTTGTTTTCCTGTCTGATTTTGGGACAACCATCTTTTTGTTCCATATTTTGGAGGCTGGAGTGGGCTTTTGGTCCTCTGCTTCTTCTCTTGAGTCAATGATCCGTACAACATGGAAGGATTTTCCATGTGTTCTTCTGCTTGGTTTAGGTCTTCTAGTGGCATTTTGTGAAAGTCAGAAAAACTGAGTTTCCAGATTATCGGGATTTAGTTGGCACGTTCTTGTAGGGAAGAAAAAATGATGAGGTTTGGTCGTTGAAGCAGGTCTGTGATGATTAGGGGCAGAGCAGTCAGTCTGCGAAGTTTTACCAAATATACTTAATTTAAGACTCTTAGTCTTTACTAAATTAAACTAAACAGGGTGCATAAAAATCAACTCTTTACTAACTTCCACCACCTAGTGGTTCTCTGTGTTAGACGATTCATTTCAAATTAGGCTCTACTGCCACAATTAAAATAAAATTGGTTGTTTTGTGAGTAGACCTAAATACAATCCGGGCATGTAACATTTATTTGTGATTTTTGACTGGTTGAAAAGCAGACTGATTTATAAACTTTAAAATATAGTAGAAAATCTTTCACAAATAAACTGCATAAGATGCATGTAACTTTACTAGGTTAACATCGCCAATAAACAAAGCTAACATGTTTGCTAGATAACTCGCATGCTAGAATTAGATATTTGTAAGGCTTTGTGTCTTACAGAACAATGAGCTCAGTAATCTTGGCAAAAGCATTTAATTTACAAATAGGTAGTTAATCTCCAGGATTGTTATGGTTACCCATTTTGAAGAGAGGAGTAATATACGTTAATTTAAGTAGACTGGGGATGGTTCCTTCTTTAAAGGAAATACTTATGAGGTGGAGTAGTTGTGATTGCAGTGCAATAAAACAGTACTTCTAGAAAGCCATAGGAATAACATCCAGTCCACAACTGTAGCTTAATGGAAAATGATTGATTGCATATAATAGACTTTCAGAATTAACTTCAAAGTTAACAAGGTAGTATTTAGCACACTTCACCTCATCATATTTGCTAGGTATAGTAGTACCATATTGGAAAGGCCCGTCCATAGTCAAAGATGTTCGTACCAGCCAGCAAATTCATTCACAGAAGATGATTGGTAGAATGCCTGGTCTGGCTATTACCTTTAGTAATAGTCTTCTAGTGCCACCAGAAAGGCCTGAGGTTGGAGTTAGGTAATGCATTATTCTGAATATTATTCAAATAGTGAGCATGATCTGTACCAGTGATTTTAGTCTCTTTCTTTGCTCTGAGAAATTAATATAGCAGTCATATTTATTATATAGTAATTATTAATATATAGTAACTTTTGGGGTCTCTTGAAGTCCATGTTTTTCAAGTAGCTAGGATTGGTTGGTTGCAGGTTTAGAATGCTGAGGAAGAAACGCCAAATTTTTGTAGCACCAATTGTTTTTCACCAAATTGTCGCATACAGCGAACTGTCATGCACTGAACTGTTGTACATCGAATTACCTTGCAAAAAATTGGTGTGGACCCATGTAGTTATTAATTTAGATACTTTATTTAATAACTATATGTTAGAGCAGGAGTGTCAAACTCAGAAGTGCTTGTGGGATGCATAAACCATCCTTGGAAAGCTTGCAGGCTGTGTGCACAGTACGTCAGTAGCATTATTGAGAGAAATATAATTATTACTTGGTCCTTGAGGTTGTCACATTCTCTCAGATATGCCAGACAAGCTGTACTTGCTACCTGGGAGTCTAAAACACTGATAGAGCTGATATTCAGGTGACACTGAAGTCAAGTGGACCCAATTTCAGCGAAGTCCGGACAGTCTGTGACAGCCAAATCCTCTGCTTGCACCTTCACAATGGTGGGACTGTTAGTAATCCTGGGTATAACCCCCATGCACAAACACACTGTGGGTGACCATCCAAGTGTGAACCAACATAAGCAGGGGACGAAGTGTGGCACCCACACCACATGGAGGAATGCCGTCCCTCTGTGTTACCAGGCAATACTAGATGGTGGATGACTGTCATCAACTGGTGCAATACCACCACTTTACTTATTGGGGGCTTGAAGTGGTGGAACACATGTTTACTCTCCAGAGCCAAGTTCCAGTCAACTCTTCCCCATCTCTTCCATCATGCAGTATGACTGATGACTTTCGAGGTTATGATGGACATCATGGTGAGATCCAGTCTTCCTTACATTTCGAGGGTACAGCTCTAAAACGGTGTTCACAGGTCGGCCACTAGTTAGTATATCGGACCAAACCTATTGGTAACTCTTTAGGAGGCTTCGAATCAGCTAGTTTATAATCTTGCTACCTCTGCTCTGCCAGATAGTGACTGGAGGGAGTCCGAGTAGTGTGTATGTGGGGAATTTGTCTCGAGGCCATGTTATGTCAAGGATCTGGGTATATTCTTACCATGTGTATGCCATATCCAAAAATTTCATTACTTCATACAGCATGCCCCCCCCCCCACTTTTTCTTACTATTGAATATACCATGAATTGTCAAACTAATAGAAGTAAGCTTATCTGCGAAGAGATCTAAACCTCCCAAACACTTCCTAGTTCATTTCACAAATATACATGGTCTCAATTCTAATCTCAACGATGTCCATTTCCACTTGCAGTCTGCCAAACCCCATGTACTTTTTCTGACAGAATCTCAGTTATCGGTTGATTCAACTACTGTTCATCTCACTTGCCCAAAATATTCGCTTTATGATTCCTTTTGCCTCAAAGGTGGTACTTGTGCATATGTCCGTTCCGATATTCCCTGTCAGTGACTTGGTAATTTGGAATCTCCTCTTTTCGATCTTCTCTGGCTTAAAATCTCTCTACCTCATTGTGTCAAATTCATCTGTTGTCTCTATCGTTCTTGGAGCTCTTTGACTTCCTCTCTTTGCAACTTGACTTTCCCCAGTCCAACTTTCCTAACAGTCAGGTAATGTTCATTGGTGATTTTAATGTTCACAACTCCAGCTGGCTTCCGTTTTCTAGTCACACCGACCCAGCTGGTCGAGATACTGAAGCTTTTGGAATTACTAATGACCTTGCACAGATTGTTCATTTACCTACAAGAATATCGGACAATCCTAACCATACAGCCAACATGCTTTATCTTTTTCTCACAAACAACCCTTCTAAGTACACGGTCAAAAGTGAGTGGTGCTTTAGGCACCTCACATCACAACTTGGTGATTGTCTCTTCTCCAATGGAGCCTTTATCTCATCGCTATTCCCAACCTCATGTTGTTTGGCATTACAAGAATGCAAAATGAGATGACCTGCGAGATTTTTCTTTTCTTTTCCTTGGTCGGATTACTGTTTCAAAATTTCTGACGACAATGTTTGCTCAGATTGTGTCAGTGAAATTATTCTTGTAGGAATGGAATCCTTTATTCCACACTCCACTTTAAAACCTCGTCCTTTATCTAAACCTTGGTTTTCCAATAAATGTGCTAAGGCTGTTCAAGAGAAGAATGTTACATATCGCAATTGGCTTGTTTCCAATTCTTCAAAAACTGGGGTTTCCAATTTCAGTACCCAGAATACTGTTGACTGTTGGCAGCCTATTATATCAGCGATGCCACACATAGAAAGCCCTTCCTTGGACAGAGCAACAGCTACACTTTTTTTCTTGGTGTCAACTGAACATGTGGAGCCATGCTTACACCTCCGCAAAACAGGATAGTAATAAGCGTGTATACCCTTCCAACACCGTATTTATAGAAATGGCTGATGCAATACCTTGAAATTACTGTCTGATGCAATAGAAGCATTATCTTATGCAATACCTCTGCTTTGCAACAAACAAAATGACTGTAATCAAACAATAGCTTGCATGTTTCACTACAAATGTTAATTTTTTTAAGGTGATGCAGTTTTTTTGTCTGCCACTGTATAGTGCAAATTGATACTAGACATAATTATACATATTATCAGTGATTTATCAAATTTTTAAGACAGTGTAGTTGAAGTGCAGCCCAATTTCGTTAATGTTAATGAAATTTGGTTGCAATGGATAAAGCACTGTGGGTTAATAGATATTTCTAAAGATGGAAAAGAGGATGCCTGATTCAAATAAGTGAGGGAATCTTTTTTTTCCTCTTTGAAAAAAAATATACTCGAATCTGTATATTGGTCTTTTTTGGCCTGAGTGCCAATTTAGGATCTAAACAAGTGTTTCTCCACCTTTTTTTAATTATCGCCCCCTAAAGGGTTTTTTTTTTTCTAATTATTTTCCCCCTCATGAAATTTTAAACAAGAAAATACTTTATACTTACTCTTTTTATTCAATGGGATCCTTGAGCCTGATGCTTCTTAACTAAAAGTTCAATGTTTGGTATGATATTAGTAAGTTTAATTCTAATGTCTCCTTTGAATGTATATCAATTCTGTATCTTTCCTTTGTTAATATTTTATTTACTGAACTAAAACCACTTTCAACCATATAAGACGTTGGAAAACAAAGAAGTATTTTGGCTATTTCAGACCACATTGTTGGATAAAGAAATTTAATTGTTTTTGATCCACACAACTCAGCCATTCCACCTTTTTCGAATTTATATTTACATTCTTCGTTACATTTCAATTCAATGAGTTCTTAAATTTCTTCAGTAGCAGACCCGGAATCGCATCCAATTGGATATAACATCCATGGCTTCACTTCAAAAGAAAATAAATCTGAAAATCTATTTTTCGTTTCACTTTTTTAAAGAACACAAATGATCTGAAGAATTCTTAAGATCATTCTTGGTGAGAGATTCATTGATTTCAGCTAACTCTTGCATACCGTGAAATTGTTTTCTCATTAAATTACTTTCAAATATTAAGTCAGTTTTTCAGTGAAGGCTTTTAATACGCATTTGCAGTCTATCAGCGTAATTAATTTCCCCCTGAAGTTGAAGTGATACTTCATTAAGTTTTCGAAAAATTCAAACCATATAGTATATACTGTTTTTGTGTTTGCTGATCTCTTTTGCTAAAACTATGACTCATTTGCTTTCTAAAAAACTAATTATCTTAACAAAAAGGTTTACAAATCTTGTTGGACAGTTTCCTTTAGAAAGCCATCTGACTTCTGTATGTAAAAGAAGCCTCACATACTATTCTTCATTATCAACACAAAATTTTCTGAAAAGGTGATCATATTTGCCATGTGACTATTTTATTGATGGTTTTAATAACTATACTGAGAGATTGATAAAGAACTGGACTTTTTTTGCAACCGGATGATGTCAGTGCACAATGCAGTGTATTGCAAGAACTTGGGGACATATTTCCTTTAAGTGGGCTATAAAACCTTTTTCTTCCAACCATGGAGGTAGCACCATCAGTGGCACAGGATACCAAATTTTCCAATGGTTCTTGTCTTTCACAAACCATGTTTTAACAGCAGCAAAAGCGAATGCTCCAGTACAGTCAGTTTCTATAGATTTTACAAACATCTGAAATTTGCAATCATCATCGAAATAACGAATGTATGCCATTAGAAGGGTCTTATTGTTAGCAGTTGTGGATTCATCAATCCGAATAGAAAATTTTCTCATTTTTAGTTTGTCAGTTAGCTGCTCTTCAATGTTAACTGACATTTCATTGATTCTTCTTCGAATTGAATTGTTGCTCAATGGCAATGCTTTTTAAATACTAGAAGGATTTTCATGCATCACTGTTGAAATTAGTCTCTAATGTGGGCTGTATAACAGTCTCAGCAACTGCATGAGCACTACCAGTTGTTTACAATGATTTCTGCAATATTATAAGATGCAATCATTTCATCATCATTTGTTTGTGTGTTCTTCTTAAATAAGGAAGTAACAGTGTTAAGTTGCTCAAAATTCTGTTTTAAATTTTTAAAATTTCAATATGTTTACCAACTTTATCACGATGTTTCCTTTTTAAGTGATCTAAAAGTCTGGATGGTTTCACAGCATCAATTGAAAAAGAACTATTACACATAAGACATAGGGGCTGTCTTGAGCCGAATGGGCTCTCAATAAAACCATAAGCTAGATATTCATCCAGATACTGTTGACACTTTTTCTATTCAGCACTTGACATGATTGATGATGAATTGAATAACTAAAAAGAATTAAATAATAACATATAAGCTCTTTTTATTTAACTTTCATAGCCCATGTCACTCACAAAAGCACTGTGGATCAAAAATAAACAACTCCCACAAGGAAACAATAAATCAATAATAATTCTTGCTTAGAAAATAGAAACAATAGTCTGAAACATTTCCTCATCCCATCTAAGCCTCATATATTGACCACTGAAACAAAACAATAAATAAATAAACTGCTAAACAGCGCCCACCACGCCACTGCCAAGGTTGCAGCTGTCAGAAAGGTACAAACACCAAGGATTGTTGAGAATTAAATCATGCCCAATATCTTCCTTTTATCAAAATTTCTCATTCACTCCTAATATAATATACCTATATGTTAAAAAACAGTTGTCTCAAGGGAAAAGAAAACCCAGTGAGAGAAATTAAATATTAAGGAATAATATGTCATCAGGTAGGGTTGAACTTTGGAGTGTCGCAAACCATTGTTAATACCCATGATTTTTTCGCCTTCTAAAAATCAATTTCCCCCCTGTTGAGAATCTCTGATCTAAACAATGGGCTGCATTATAAATAATTATCTTTTTTTATTTATTTATCATTAATGATATTGCAAATTGACCAGTGCCATGAAACTAGGTTAATGCCTGCATTGATGTAATCACTACTATATATAAATTAAGATTTATAAAAATGTTGAAGGTGCTTACATTTACATTCCCATTTTGTTGGCCTAAACCAAAGCAACAAAGCCAAATACTGCAATAGTTATTTTCATTGAGCAATAAAAATTTCAAGAGCAATACAATTTTGCATTGTATTGCTCTTTTTTTTTTTTTTTTTGTTCCTGAAATTAGATTGCAGTTAGGCAGGCCACCAGGGCCAGATTTACACATAAGCTACAGCTTAGGGCCTCATATTACAAGAGCCTCACTTCACCTTAAAAATTCTTTTTTAATATTGTCACAGTGAACCAGTGAAGGGCCTCATATATGTTAAAGCTTAGCGTTACAATAAGTTTAAATCCAGCTTGGCAGGCCACATGTAGCCTGCATTTTACTCACCACCAATGTAACCTGTGATCTGTATGTAACAAAAAGTTCTCCATCTTCATTTAAATAATTGCCCATTATTTTGGAAAGGTTTTCAACCTTGTCTGTGTACAAAATGTGTTTCTCTAATTGGTTGTCTAACAACATAATTCCAATTTATAACATTCATTTAAAAAAAATTTGTTTAAGTTAATATTGCATGCTTTGAAATGCATTCATTACTACATTAAGCAAGGCTTTCCTGTATGAGAAAACATATTTCATTTAGCAGTTTCACTTAAGATAACACTTTTTTTTTAAAACACACCTGTTATATTAGTGAGGTACACCCATGTATTTCACAAGAGTGCACTTGACTTTCAACTGAGATTTACCCCCCCCCCCCACCAGTACTTTGTTTTAGGGAAAATTTTTAATAAAAAAAATCTATATATACTGGAAAATATGGTAGAGTTAACCAATTACATTTTACTTATTATTATAATGAAATAAGAGATTGTTGATAGTGATTTTATTACATTGTGGAGTAATTAAATCAATTTTTAAATCTCAGAATTTTCAGGATGGCCCTTGGGCAAATGATTGAAGAATTGTAGACAGAGTTATTTAACTTTGTAGATAATGTATAGCATCTAGCTTTTTTTTTTTGTTATATATGATAATTATGAAGTTTCATAGACTGTGATATTTTATAATCAGGGCCAACTCTTTCTCAAAATAATGTAAGCAATGTAATTAGCTCTCTCATTAATTTTACCACTATTTGGCAAGGAGGGGTCTGCCACCAATGTTGACAGTTCACCAAATTCAATTTTACTCCAATTGTGATTCCTCTCCTAAGTTGAGCATCTAAACTTCCTTTTTTGAACTCTGGATATTTCTGATCTCAATAACAAGAGTAGGCATTCATTGTGAAAAAAACAAAAAAAACAAAAAAAAAAAATCTATATTAACAGTTTTCCATGTGTGAAATAACAGATGATGTGTGATAAATTAGCATTTTTTCAGCCCATAAAGTAGTTATAATTATGATGAGCAAAATCCACAATGGCTAAGGTAACGGCAAACTTTGCTTGTGGCAAACGTCTCTTAAGATGGACTCTATAATATAGGGGTGAGTGACAACATCTGAAAGGTTTCTTTCTGACTGGTCTTCCTGTTGAAATGAAATTAAGCATTCCTGAACCAGTGCCAGAAGTTATTAAAAAATTGAACTAATGTGTAATTTATAACATTGCCAAAAGTTGAATTTCTCTGTATGATGGGATATTAAATTTTTTTCCTAGGAAAGAGACATAAAACATTTTGTTTTATCTCATAAAAAGCACTGAAGTTAGTCATATTTTTAACTGGTATTTGAAATACTAATCTCTTCTGCATTTCACAACCATTCAGTTGCTGAAGGTTCTGCAGACTTCTTATTATGAGGTTGCTCTGTATTTAGAGGGTGTCCAAAAGTTTTATAAATATAGAAAATAAAACTCCTTGAAAATGTAATTTAAATGTACTGAAATATAAAATATAGATCGTGTTGAAAGGTAAGAATGCAGGGTTTGTTTTTGTCTCCCCCCTTACAGTTATAGCATGTTTTTAAAGAGTACCCTCCAATTTAACGGCCTCCATAGCCGAGTGGTCAGTGCAGTAGCACATGCTCTTTGAGTAAACTGGGGTCCAAGCCCCTGACTGCTAAATACGGTCGATCTGCCAACCCACACTGGACCAGCGTTGCAGATTATGGTCCATTTCCCTCAGCATGAATTGTCGAGGAGGCTTCCATCCTGCAGTGGGTTGATAATGGCTGCAGTTTTTTACCCTCCAATTTTCTGGTACTCTGCTCCACAGCCTGTATTCGAAGTACATTCCACAAATTCTGTGCTTCAGTAGTAGATGTAAAATAATCAGTTGAGAATGCATTGATTAATCTGGCAGATTTTGCCTCTAGAATGCTCATGCTAATTGACAAGATTGTAGCTTTGTTACTCATCCATTTGAATCACTCAGGGCTATAGTTAGCTGGTGTAAAGATTTTTCTCCCTGAAGCTTAGGTTCTTCCATGTGAAAATCAGTCTAAAATATGTGCAATTTATAGATAATATACTGACCCCTAATAAGTGCCAAGGCCAGTACCAGATTTAGGTTCTGAGGCCCTGGCACATATAAATATTAAAAGCTAAAAAACTTTGTTGCTTATAGTAGATGTGTTGGGCCAGGGGCATCCCACAACCTTGGGGACTGGAGCCACTGCATTCCAGTAAATCTGGCTTTGTTAAATTCTTAATTTCCTTGGCACTTATTAGGTTTTTAAACTATTAAAATTCAAGAACTTTCCACCAAAAAAAGTCGGAAAAAAAAAAAAAAAAAAAAAGAGGCTTCCACCCCATTATGAGTGATGAGTACATATTTGTAGAAAACTGAATTAGTTGCACTAATGTGGGCATTCATAAAATGCCAGTTATTGTATAGGTTTAATGCATTTATGATTGCAAGATCTTACATTTAACATGTTCACTGTGTCTGAACAAGTATAAGCATTCAAAAAGCACCTAAGTGCTATGCCGTAACGCATATGGACGGTCATTCTTGAGCAGTCAATATATGATTGGTGCAAAAGTAAAGGTACATGAAATTAAGTGCACAATTCTGTTAGCACACTCATTGAACTCTGGGATATTAGCAGCAATGCTTAAAGCTTGCTACACATTTTTTTGTTCACACTTACTGCACCATCCTACGCCAACCATTATAAACTTTTATTAGTTGTTAAGATAATAATAATAAAATGAATAGTACAATTACACCGGATAAAACTGATAAAATAAAATACCTGTCTGTACAATAAAAATAAAACAACGCAGATAAAAGCAATAAAACACCGCTTTCAGAAGCGTCCGCCTCCTTTTCAAATGAAGCTTAACATACAGTACACCCTTAAATATCAGCAGGTTCATGGTTCACAGCATGTGTTTCTACAGAAGCATGGGCAGTATTCTCCATATGCGCACTGGAACCAGAAATGGCTCAGGAGCATGCCAGGTGGAACCGTTCATCCCATCGAAGAACCAGTTTCGAAGAGGGGGATGAGTACGGACTCTCCTATCTCTATTAATAGTATTACTCTCAGAGGAGCAAATTTCCAAGCTCTCGAGCCACTTGTGGTCCCAAAATCTGTGTGCCTGGTCAACGATAATAGCTTCGTCGGGAGAGAGATTTGATGGTTTAACTCCCAAAAATGCCCCGCCGCAGCAGACCTCCCATAATCTGCAGTCTTTATCGCGCTGATATGCTCCCCCATACGATCTTTAAACTGACACTTTGTTTCACTAACATAACATTCCCTGCAATCCGGGCAGTTTACCTCATATACAACCCCACTTACACATTCCATAGGTATGGGGTCCTTTGACACAACTGTGTGCAATCTCCGCCCTGGTAGCTGCACACAGCATGTCTGGTAATCATGCAACACCTGAGTTATACGCTCAGTTAAGCTTGGATGGTAGGGAATGTATGCGGTGGCAATGGGTGTAAACGACTCTCTACTTATCTGTGCCCTGCTTCTCGGATACATTTATCTATGACCCTCTGGGGATAGCTGCATTTCCTGAGATCTGCTGTGACATGTTTAATTTCTTCTTTTTTATCCTCTGAGGTGCTGTAATGAGACCCAGCCCTATCCAGTAATGCCCTGACGACACTATTCTTATGATGGTTAGCTCGTGCCATATTGTAAGGTGTGTATTGGCCCTGGCACGTGGGCTTCCTATAACACACTGGTTTTCACTCTGGGGCCTTCCCTATGTACCAACACATCAAGGAAAGGGATGGTACCCTCTATTTCCACCTCTGAGGTGAGCTGAATAAACAGGGAGAAGCTATTGATGAAACCACCAAGTACTTCATCCTCTCTTTTCCCCTCTGAATAATTGCAAATGTATCGTCGATGTACTGTTTCCATTGCACATGGGGAGAACAGATCCATCAAAAATCCTGGACTTGAGCTCCTCCACACCTAAATTTGCCATGACAGCACTAATAGGGGAGCCCATCACTGCACTGTGAACCTGCCCCCTGAACCTATACGTTGTAGTTTGAAATACCATGGTGGTACTCGAGAGACAGAGCTCCACCCCACTACAAATATCCTCCACACTTAACGGAGTCCTATTCCTTAGGGTATCATCTTTCTCTAATGCCACACATGGTCAATAGGAATACACATAAACAAGGATACCACATCAAATGACACCATGGTCTCACCCTCTTCTATAACCTGATCCCTTACAAATCGTACAAAGTCTCCACTATCCCTGATGGTAAAATCGTACAGTCATTGTGAACATGAACATCCCCAACCCCAGAGGCCTATTTGAAGAATTACACTTTTTTTTTTTTCCCTGTGTTGAGATTAGTTTATGTACATGGAACAAACTTTTGATAAAATATTGAGTTCCATTTACAGCACAGTCCAAAAGTATGTGTTCACTTTTAGCTATGACTTCCAGACTTTACAACTGTTATTTAAGAATTTTTGGAATGATGAGGATTTCAGAATGTTATTTCTCGACATTCCAAAAATTACAGTACATTGAATGCACTCCCTCAACTATAGATGACAGCGAACATGTTAAGTGGTTGCAATCCTGAATTAATTGATACAGGTAAAATTATCATTAATGTGATTTTCTACTACATTTGCAGTTGTAATGTTGATAAATACCCCAATAACCATTTTATATATATAATTTCTGAATATTTCTGTGAACTGAATTATTTATTTATTTGTTTTGACAGGAGTTTGAGAGTTTTCCATCAATTCTTAGTTGGCAAGCTGCTTTCTGTGTTTATTAAATCCTGAACTTTAGCCATTTTCAAATCTATTTGCCTACCAGTCTGTACACTTTCTTCAAACTCCCTGGAAATCAGTTGTAAACTGTGAGCACACTTGCTTCTACATTCCCATTTATCTTTGTTTCCTTAAGTTCATTCTAGGCAGCACCAATGTTCTTTACAGCTTTTAAAATCACTTTACAACTTTTTTCAACATCACCCCTCTAACCCTTCTGGATAAATACTTAAATGAAACAGACAAAAGAAATGAATAAAGAGTATGTGAGATATGATTATTTTTCTTTATTTCATTATTGCTGTTTTATTTTAAAGCTGGTGCTAAGTATCTTGTCAGTAAACAGGTAAACAGAAAAAGTATAAACGTGTTTATACAATTTCTGTTTAATGCATCTAGTGAAAGAAGCTTTTATCTTATATAATTCCAAATGACAACCAGTTTTGAGGAAGAGAAAAATAGAGTAAATTGTTGTGAAAGAACTTAGCAAATCTTTCTCTATATATCAAAGTTACTTAAGCGACGTGATGCATATAACATTTTAACAAATGACTGAATATCTTAAATACTCATTTGTTTGGACAATTTTTTTGAATATCCTAATTATCAGCCACAGTATATTCTTTCATTTTTATCTCATCCCAATAAAGGTAAAAATACTTAAACCATGTTAATTTAAGATTTGTTACAAATAGTACCAGGTGTCTTTCAACTAGTAATGTTTGTTATATTTTTTCACCTTAAAAATTTAAGAAAATTAAAATTCAAACCATAGGTGCCAAAGTTGTTCTATCAAAAACTTTTTTTAAAATAATCTAATAATAAAAATATAAAATAAATTTGCCAGTTTGCTCACAACACAACTTCTAAAAGCTTCTGACCTACATAACCAAGTCAGCAGTAGCAAATAGAAGAGTGAAATTTAAAAAGAAAGGTAAAAAAAAAGTAAAAACTACATGTAATAACTACTTGGAGACAATAAGTCATTTTATCTATGTGCTATATGTATATATGCTGTGCCATGGGTTTTATTGTGATATTTCTTTTCTATTATTATTATTAGATAACTTTTTCAGTTAATAGCATAAAGTTTGTAATTAAAATGTACATTTATTTTCAATAAAAATTATTCTATGATTGTTCATCTCGGTAAATTATTTTCTAATTATGGATCACAGCAGAAATTTTCTGAACACATGTTAATCTTTATTACTGTCAAGCTACCTAAATAAATGCATTATATTCAGGGCTACCAATAGAATGATAGAGGTACAGCTACTCACGTGATCCACTGCAATAATTATTTAAGCCAGCCATAGCTTATGAAACTTTCACAATGAAATCGCTGCTTTTAATGGTAATCGTTATATCTGAAAGTGCACCACTAGACACAGTTATACTTTGTTTATGGAGAGGGAAAAAATGCAAACATCGTCATGGTAATAGAACAAGCTGTGCTACTATGTTTCAGAGTTATTGCCTGTGATTCCTGATATTTGTAAACTGTTGTTTAGCTACAAAATAGTTTTCTGTGATGTGCTGTATTTACAAAAAAATATTTAAAAATTACTTTTAATTTAATACTACGTAAAATAGGATATACTAAAATGCCTGACTGATAATACAAACTGTTGCTTATTAATTCAAAAATGTTGAACTCAACAGAAGAATTTAAAGGAATACAAAATTATCCAAAAATTTACACGTTGCCTGTAACTTGCAAGCTGACATTTTCATGTATGCAGAGACAGTTATACCTGTAATAGAATAGCAAACAATTATGTTGGCAACCTGTAGGTATTTGTTATAGAGGAGTTTTTCTATCTTCATGGGTATATATCGGTGATCATATAGAAGTCATTCTACATGAGATTTAATTAACTGAAGAATGTAATTAATATTAAAGTTTTGATATATATTGCAAAGTAGTAAGAGTGAAATGAAAAGGCTAAAAGAATGTTTGATAAATATATAAATGAAACTCTTTATTTCATCATTTGGCATTTTATATATTTCTTTTGAAAAACTGTGAAAAGAATTGTTTATTTCCTGAAATAAATTTATATAAAATACCACTAGGTAGGTGTACAAAATGAATGGATTTTCACCTACGCCAGTGCCTTAATCTGTCTAATGCTAGAGAACACAAATGTTAAAGGTCTTGAGAATATGGAGAAAAATCCTAGTTGTCAAAAATCAACTTTAGAGCCATAATATTAGTATGACAAAATGGAGTTTATTTCTGTATAATGCAACATTTGGTTTTTGTAGTGATGAAAAATTGAATTTTTTCTAACATGCAAAGTATAACAGTAATAGCATCACTGTTAGGCATATAAATGTTATAATTTTTTTCATAACATTTTAATAATTTAAAAAATATACATGAGTTCTTCACAACTGAGATACAAATAAACAGTTTTAAATTTAAAAATATATCTAGACTAAATGCAACATTTTTAGAGGCCGAATTATTTGTACTTCACAGGTTTTAGCAAAAAATTAAAAATGACCTAAGTGTTAATTATATAAAACTTCTAAAATGTAAGTAATTTAACACAGGTGTAAACATTCCAAAATAAAAATAATTTAATTATCTCCAGTTTGGAATACTAAATGATGACGATAATAAACAAATATAAACTTTTGAATATATATATAAAACTTCTGTTATATACCAACATGCTCTTATAGACACTATATAAAACATTAATAGATTCATTAATTTAAAAATATAAAAATTTATTGGCCCTTTTCAGTGTTGGAAGAGAGTCTGTGTAAAATCAACATAGTTGTAGGCACCAGGGATTGTATGTCCAGTTTTATCCACGTAAGGTTTCATACGAGATACACAATAATCTGCCATTTCCTTAGTGAGATTCTGAAAAATAAAATTATGCTCATTTTTGGTGTAAGATATTCATTTTGAAGTTTAAATACAATATAGAATCTGCCATAACAATATTCATACTGTGGATTTTCACTGAATTCAGTCAAATCATAAGAGACATCCTCAGAGCATTAGACGAATTAAAAAAAAGAACTACTCACTGCTTGTAGATTGGTTGGTGCTTTTACTTAATTCATTAATTAATAAATTCATTAATAGTATTATCCATATAGTACAAAGAAGCCCAAGACACCAGCCAAAAAAAATCAAATAAAACAAACCACCTACTTTACTTCTTCCTTAAGTAGGTACCTGTCCAAATGACTTTTGAATCTTTTCAAGCCGTTAGCCTCAATCACCCATGGAGGCAACTTATTCCAATAATCAACAACTTGCTGATATATGAACTAGGGACCATAATGGTCCCTAGTTCTGGTATCATAACAGTGAAAATTTTGCCCTTATCCAATTTACTTCTGCCACTCAGAGCCTTGTACTCGGGTCACTCAGGTCTCCTCTAAGGTGCCTAGTTACCAAACTCTGCATCCCACAAATTCATATCCTTCCCCAGGCATATTATCCATCTTTCAAGAAGAAAGTGGGATCATAACATTCCTATCTCTACAAACAAATGTGTGATAAATCATTGATAGGACATCACAGGTCTTCCTTGCTGCCTGTCAACACTGCTCAAAGAACTGTTTTATATAACTCCAAAATACCCTTTTCCCTCTACTGTTTTTCGTTCAACCCTATCAAGTGATGCCATTCTGGGATTGCTAAGTGTAAGACCTTGCATTTTGCTGCATTAAAACATAGCTGCCACTTTTCTGACCATCCCTGAAGTCTGTTATCCTGAAGAAGAGTTGCTTGGCACTAATCATTAACTACTCTATTAACTCTGACATCATTTGCAAATTTTGACATCACACCCCGTATCCCTTTGTTGATGTCATTTAAGAAAATCAAAAACATTTAGGAAAAACAAAAACCCTACCGATTCTCCGTGGTTGATTATTCTGTGGGTAGTTGGGTTTTAGGTTCATCAGCAACTTCGATCATACTGCACCATTTTGTATTATTTCTGTACAAGTGTGTGTGTGTGTTAATGGGTCAATTAGTATGTTGTGTGTAGACTGAAAAAACCAGAATAACTGGTGGGGGAACTCATTTCCCACTGTGTGAGATTTGCTAGCTACAGCCTTGACTGAAAGGTCTTTAGAAATTCCTCTGGTCATCAACATCATTCAAATCTGGACCTCTCCAAACAAGTGACAAGTACTGAAACTACCATACCATCACAGAGAACATAGACAAAAGTAGATTGCAAACTGGAAGCAGGAGGCCATGTAATAGAAGGAAGATATTACGGCTGACGACACCACAGAAGCAATGTCAGTACTGTACTATTCATTTGGAAATTCTGACAAGAGCATAGTGCAGTATTACATTTACCTGGAAATCATATGCTACTTCAACTGATATAATGACCCATGTTTTGTCCCAGAAGAAATTATTCCGTGAAAAGTAGGTGCCAATTTAACTTGTCCATTTGGTGTCTGTGGAACAGGTGAGCTTTAACTAGTTGAAAATCAAATTGAGGTTATAATAACAGCCATTCTACAATTAGTCAAATATTGACCAGTAGAACTGCAGGGGTTGCCTGCACTATATGCAGAGTACATATACAACTTCAATTTTGTAAGCTTATAATTTTGTAAATTTTTTGGACTTAGTAAAATATACCAAGCATACCATGGCCTTGAAGCCTATTGCTGCACAGAGATGCCATTCTGGACTTTATAAAAGACCTTAAGCATGTGCACCTGGGTACAGTTTCATCTTTCAGGATGATAATGCCTAACCACATTGCGCCAGACTGATTTACTGCTATCTGGAGATGACCATTGTCCAAACAGTGGAACTACTGCAATTCTTGGGTTGCTATTCTCCAACATGTCTTCCAAGAGCATCCCAGTCTCTTCAGATGCTTAGAAGTGCTCTTGTGGAGAATAATGTACTTGAAGACCAACAGCTATTGTTGCTATTAATGAAGATACAATGAAGCTTCTTTGTATCATCATTAATAGCATGCAGCATCACTGTGAGCCCTGTATTGCAGGGCTCACAGTGATGCTACTAGAGTAGTCATAGATGTAATGCCACTTGCTGGTAATGGTAGACATTGACCAGCAAGTAGCATTACGTCTATGACTACTCTAGACCCGTATTATCCTCCGTGATTTGTGCATATATATTCGTTATTTTACCATAAATTTTCATTTTCTGTTTATTAATCCATAATTAGTTTAGAAATAGAAGATTTACCTCTATGATGTCTTGTAGAATACTTCAGTGCTGATACTACTACAAGACATCATAGAGGTAAATCTTCCATTTCTAAATTAATTTACTTATTACGTAGAACATACTGAGCCATTGCTGCTCTGTCAACTATTAATTAAACTAATCCATAATATTTATTAAAGATTATCTACTTGTGGAGTGTTGCACTAAAATATTTCAACAGGCTCCTGTGATATGCTTCATTTTATGATTGCTATATTAATTTTGGTAAGCAATGTATATGCAATTTAAACTGGAACTTCTTTTTTAGAAAATGCTCTGTAAATAGTAGTACTGACTGAGCCATGAGGGTTATCCCAAAAGTAATGCACACTGTGCACATTCTCCTCACTCCATATGCTTCTGTGACTGACATTTATCATGATAATAATTTGACGTTTAACCTCAACATTAGTATACTTGAAACAGAGTTCAGGCACTGAATGTCTGTGTGGAGAATTTTAAAAATGGCTGGTGATATTACTTCATGTCAGTTCAAAGATCTTTTATTAAAATTGAAACTTTTATGTGGTCAAATGGTGACACAAATTTATGAATTGTTGCAGAAAGTGTGTCGTAGCACAATTTCGTGTTGGGCTCAAAGGTTTCATCAAGGTCAAATCAGACAACAGACTCCTGCCTGACCTGGACGTTGAAGATGAACAATATTTAGGCAGACCAAAGACAAAGACTGACAATACATTGGCAGAAATTATTACCGCCGCTTTGGACGAAGACGACCTGTGAAGAAATAGCCAACAAATTGAAAATACCAAAATAATCTGTTCACCAAATTTTAACTGAGGTGTTACAAAAACAAAAGACTACTGCCTTATGGGTATCAGTTTTTGTCAGTTGAGCAATGAGCAAAGCATAAAGAAACTGCAATGCAGTTACTTGTACTTTACCAAAAAGAAGGTGAAGAGTTTTTAAAATTCATTGTTGCCATGAGACATGAATATGCAACTTTGAATGAAGGCATTATTGCTGGTGATTGTATGCTACTTAGAAGACCAGTAACTGGAGACTACTGTGTAACATTTCTTTGTCAGAAAATATGCTCAAAAATTCATCAGAAGCAACCACAGATATTGAAAGCTGGTGTGCTCATATTCCATAGTAATGCAAAGCATAGTAATTGGCAAAAACAAGCTGTAACAGCTTGTTTTTACCAATTACAAAAGAAGCACTACCTCATCTTCCCCATAGCCTTAAGTGGCAACTAAAGTTTAACATTGACAAATGCAAAGTACTGCATATAGGTAGCAGTAACCCAAGAGAAGTGTACCAACTGTGTGGTACTACACTCAAGGAAGTGGAGAATGAAAAATACCTGGGGGGGGTAATTGTGCAGTCAGATATGAAGTTTATTGAGCAGTGCAGATGGGCTGTCAGAGCAGGTCATGGAGTCTTGTCAATGATGTATAGGAATTTGGTAGCAGGGACATGGAGGTGATTACCCCATTGTAAAAGGCAATGGGCAAGCCATACCTGGAGTACTGTGTGCAGGTCTGGAGGCCTCATTTTAGGAACGATGTAGAGTTGTTAGAAATAGTGCAAAGAAGGGCAACAAGATTGGTGAGGGGAACAAAGGGGATGCTCTTACTAAGAAAGGCTTAAGTTCTGCAAATTGCAGTGCCTGGAGACTAGGCACTTGCGAGGTGATCCGATTGAGGTGTATAAGGCCTTGAACAAATTGAGCAAGCTCAATGCTGATGGAATTCTTCCTTATTCTCAGATTATGAACCTGAGGGGGCATAGATTCAAATTGAGGAAAGACAGTTGTAGAATAGATGTATGGAAATTTGCCTTTAGTCAGCAGGTAGTTGATTACAGGAACAGACTTCCATCTTTTGTTGTGGAAGTTGATAGCCTAAATAAATTTAAGGCGGAGCTGGACAGGCATTTGGAACGAATGGAGGGGTGAAATGGGAGGTTTTTTTTTGTTTTTGCGGAGTGCATCTCTGACTCAATGCATGAGACAGCTTAACTTCAGCAGGCAACCAGCATTCAAAAATTGCCTGGACATCTGGAAAGGACTGTTGAGAGTCATCATGGAACAAGTAAATACATGGGCTCTGTTAGGCTAACTAAGATTAAGAACAGGTACATATACTTGCACGTCAACCAATGCTAGGTGCATAGTAAAGAAATTTTATGAAGTGCTGGTCAAGACATCAAATACAGATATAAGGGATGCAGAATTTGGATATAGGGAGTGCACTGTGTACAGAAAGAACAGACATGATAGGAGGGAGGACTTGCTCAGTTAAGAAACACAAAAATCTAAGGCAGTGCATCCAGTTCACATGGGTGTATGGATTTGGTACAGCGTGTGCAACGTTGATTCAGTTTGGTGTGACATAAGCACTGGGAAAGCAAAAATGGGAGTATGAGTGTATTATTAGGCCTATTGATTCTGATGGGTACAGTGAAATAGAGTTGGCTAGTAAATCTGGGCATACTTGCCTCACACACAGTTATCTATTAACGAATGACAGTGCTCCTCAATGCATATGTGCATTGAGGAGCACTGTCATGTGCAACTCACTATTCATCATTTATTAGTGGACTGTCCTTGCCTTCTCAATATCCTTTCAAACAGATTTAAATCATGTGCTAATGCACAGTCATCACTAACATTATTGCAGATTCTTGGAGATGACCCTAATAAGAAAGAACTGTTTACCTTCATAAATAATATTGGAATATACCATAAAATATAACAGGTATTGTAATAAATGTTAGCATTTCCTATTAATCATTAGAGAGACACAATATGGCACTAGCAGCCTATGTGTCATTAAATCCGAACACAACAACCACCTAGTAAATCAGAATATCTTATAATGGTAGATTTTAACTCCATATATTGACTGGAACTTATGAGTTGCTCACTGTCACACTGGCAAGCCATTTGTGGATTTATTGTATGACTGCTATATACAGCAGCATGAGAGGCAACCACAGAAAGTAATACTCTTCATGTCATTATCAGCAGTGATTATTCATGCATTAAGAATCTGCAAATAAAGGAATCATTAGGTGGCAGTAATCACTGTGCATTGATTTGGGATTTACTTAAAGATGTTAATTAACAACTTTATGAAAGCAAAAACCCTTCACTCTTTAAGGGAAGGGTTTTTGCTTTCATAAAGGTGACTACAATGGTCTCAGACAATTTTTAAATTCTATACACTGGAACCAACTGATAATGTTACCATCAGTCAATTCTAAATGGGAAGCATTCAAGGAATTAATTGTGGAAACTATTAGGCTTTTCATACCAACTAAGAAATACTGGTCAAGGTTTAGGACTAAATGGATGTTAGATGAACTAATGGGACTTACGTTAGAGAATTAACTTAGTTGATTTCAATCCTTCTAAAACTCAGTCTTGTTTTATATCTTGCAAAAAGGATTATTCTACTCCTATGCTTATCTTTAGTGACACTACGATTTCTAGGCAAAATGATATATCTCTTGGGGATTACCCTGATTTCTAATTTCTCTTGGCACAAGCACATTACAAATATTGGCGCCTCTGTAGCAAGGTGGGAAGGAGCAGCAGTGCTTAGCACACACTTCTTGATTAGATCGAGGTTCGAGCCCGTCACCATCAAATACGGAGTATGCGGAAAGGTCAGGGAATGACCACCGCATATTCCAGGAGCAATATGACCTTTGTTACTAATGCTCCTAAAAAAAAAAATAAAAAAAATACAACAACATTACAAATATTGCTTCTTCTGCATCTAAAAAACTTGGTTTTCTCTTTCGCTCTTGGCATTACTTTTCTTCCAAACAGCTGTTCACTCTGTATAAATCGCAAATCCGCCCTACCATGGAATACTGTTCCCACAACTGAGGTGGTGCCACCAAAACCTCTCTCAGGCTTCTTGATTCCATTCAGAAGAGGGCAGTTAGGTTAATTAATGATTCATTTCTAACAAAGTCTCTCCACTCGCTGTCTCATAGACGTACTGTTTCTGCTGCATGTCTCTTCTATAGATATTTCCATGGGCACTGTTCTTCTGAATTGGCTTCTATAATTCCCGCTCTTTCTTTCAAAACAGTCCGAATACGTGCTGCCAACATCCATTTACTGTTCAACTTCAAACTCGCAGAACCAACTTTTAATATTCTTCATTTATTCATTCAACTTCCGTTTTCTGGAACAACCTTCTGTCATATGCATTTCCTGAAAATTACAGTCTACAGAAGTTCAAGTCCAGTGTCAACAAATATCTTCTTTTGTCTTCTCAACCTCCAACCCAAGCATGGTACTAAGTACTATAGGTTCTAATACCTCTCGTGTTTGGGGTTTACATAAAAAAAAAAAAAAAAAAAAATCTAGACGTGGCACATACTACAGACAGTGGGTTTGTGTTAAAGGGAAATCTTGTTTGATCAGTTTGATTGAATACTATGATGGTCACAAAGGAATTGGATGCAAAAACCAATTTTGATATCATATACTTGAATTTCAGGAAAGCTTTTGATACTATTGCACATAAAAGACTGCTCTACAAATTGGAGCAGTGAGGTATTAAGGGCAAGTTACTGCTATGGATAAAGGGATGGTTGAGTGGCAGAAGATAGAGAGCGGTAATCAATGGATACTGCTGTTCATAGAATAATGTTATTAGTGGGCCCCAGGGTTTGGTGTTTTGCCCATTGTTGTTTTCTATATTTATCAGTGATATTGATGAAGGTATTATCAGGCTTAATGTCTAAGTTTGCTGACAATAAGAAGGTTGGCAGGGTTGTTAATGACAGTATGCTACTGAAACAGGATCTAGAAAAGTTGGGCAGATGGGCTGAGAGGTGGGAACTTAAGTTTAACATTGATAAATGCAAAGTACTGCATATGGGTAGCATTACCCCCCTAGAGTAACATACCAACTGGGTTTGGTACGTTACTCTAGGGGGTAATGGAGAATGAAAAAGGGTTATTGTGCTGTCAATGTTAAACTCAAAATGTGGACTGACCGTTGCCTTATACAACGTTATAATAGCCTCCTTTTTCCCTGATATATTGGAATTTTGCTAGCAAGGATAAGGAGGTGATTATAACATATAATAAGGCAATGATCAGTCCACATCTGGAGTACTGCATACAGGTCTGGAGGCCTCATTTTTGAAGGATGTTGAGCTGTTGAAACAAGCACAGAGAAGGGCAATGAGATTGGAGAGGGGAACAAGACAGGCTTCAGTTCTGCAAATTGCAGCATCTGGAGACTAGACAGACACCTGCTAGGTGATCTGATTGAGGCATTTAAGGATTTGAATGGTTTGAGCAAACTTAATGCTGATGGGATTCTTCCTCTTGCTCAGATTATGCACACAATGAGGCATAAATTCAAGTTAAGGAAGGAGAGTTGCAGAATAGATGTGTTGGCCTTAGTGGTTGATTGCTGGAACAAACTTCCATCTGTTGTTGTGGAAGTTCATAGATTAAATAAATTCAAGGAAGAACTAGACAGACTAATTGAGGGAATGGATAGGTAAAATAGGAAGTGTTTTTATTATTTTTTTTTTCCTGGCTGATGCTGTATAACCTTGCTTCTTGCATCATATGCCCTTATTAATGCTAATAAGGTGTGAAGGAGACTGCATTGAAGATTTTTAATGTAAATTATGTTATAAAATAAATTAATTTAAAATTAACCACTTTTATGTATTACTTTTGTTATAACCCTCATATTGTACAGATTGCATTACTTTGAGGTAAGAAGCAATAAATGGAACCCTACTTCTAAAAGTAATTAGATGTATTCTAATAAAAGAATCTGAACAATTAACAAAAAACCTGTTAAATTCTTAATATCTTTTTATATCATTATATAATATAAATAATATAACAAAATATAAAAAAATATATCATTATATACTTTTTTATATTATTTTTTCCTTTTAAAAAATGTTGTGAGAAAGAAAAACAGTGCATAATTGATCCACTTACAGCATATAACTCGTCAGCAGTTACATACTGCCTATCTCCTGATGTAATGGCACGGAAAGCATTTTCCACATCTTCGCTGGATTTGACATTTTCTGTTTCCCGAGAAATCATAAATGCCATATATTCTTGTAGTGAAACATAACCATCTCGATTAGGGTCAACTACATCTAGAATTTCTTCAAATTCAGGATCAGGACGCCCTTCTTCAATCATCGGAAGATCATTACCCAGAGCACGTAAACAGCTCTTAAACTCATGGTGGTTAAGACGACCACATTTCGTTTTGTCAAAATGCCTAAATTAAAGAAAAAATCTCCAAATAAATATATAAGTGCTTGTATACTAAGTAACTATTCTACTGAAAGCTGTTCACACAAAATCATAAATTCATTATTGTGAATTACACCACTCTGCATGGGTCTCAACGTTTGTAAACTAATATAGCTGTTTTTTATGTTTTGTTTTTTCTATCATGTACTTTTTTTTTCACAGATCATTTAAGTTGATATTGTTGAAACAAGCACAGAATTTATTAAGTTAGGAATAAATGCTGGGAATTTGTAAACTAAATCTTCACATGTTGGGAACACTGCTTTTGTTCATTTGTTTCTTTACCTTGAGAGCTCCGTGCAGCAGTTTTTATCAGTGTGAGCTCAGTTTATTTTTGAGCTTATGTCAAACTTGTGCTGAAAAGTGAGTAAAATGTCTTTATGCAAGTGTTTGAACAATCCACACTTATTTTGTTATATTTGTGGAAGTTATGTAGTCTTCAAACAAAGACAAGGTATTATAGAATTCATAAAATATGTGTATTGTGCTTATTTTGGAGTGGAAACTAGGTGACCAAGATAAACAGTGGGCTCCATGTAAAGTTTGCTGAACCTGTGTTGAAGCACTGACATTGTGGAAAAATGGTAAAATGGTTATGCCATTTGCAATTCCCATGATTTGGTGGGAGCCTACAAACCACTGTGATGACTGTTACTTTGGCTTAGTTAGTGTATAGGGATACAATGCAAAGAGTAAGAATGGCAAATATTCCAACTGCCATTAGACCAGTCCCACATGGAGAAAACCTGTCAATTCCATGCCCTCCACTTGTACCAGAGAATGTAGTGGCAGAGAATGCTGAAAGTGCTGCTTCTGAAGATTAAACTCAATGATCTGGTAAGACAGCGTTTCCCAAACTGGGATCCACAGGGTTTCCCCTGGGATTCCGTAGATCAGTTCCAGGGGGTCCACGAGACGGTTGTCAACCATATATACATGCATATAACATACGCATATGTTATAGATAGGGGGTCCGCAAACTTTTTTTGATATTTGAAGGGGTCCATGAACTTTTGATTTTTGAAAGGGTCCGTAGATCTCAGCAGTTTGGGAACCACTGTGGTAAGAGATTTAAATTTACCAAAAGAATCTGCAGAACTCCTTAGTTCTAACTTAAGTCAAAAAATCTAGCACATGGGATGTTTTTCTCATGATACAGACAGAGAACAAGAACTAGTTCCCTACTTTTCTGAGGACGATTCTATGGATTTTTTTGCAGTAATATAAATGACTTAATGAACAATCCTACAAGTGGAGACTTTTTTTGACTCATCAAAAAAGTCTCAAAGGTGTGTTGCTCTGCAATGGAAATAAATATGATCATGCCAGTAGTTCACTCTGTATTTGAAAGTAACATATGAGAACTTGAAGTTGTTGACATATTAAATATTAAGACAGTGTTTGGTCAGTCTGTGCTGACCTTAAAGTAATAGGCATGTTACTTGGACAGCAATCTGGCTACATAAAATTGCCTTGCTTTTTGTGTGGGTGGGACAGTCAGCCAAGGAGTAAGCACTGGGATGTCAAGGTCTGGGAAAAGAGTGGCACACTGGGATGTCAAGGTCTGGCCAAAGAGGGGCATTCATAACCCACTGGTAGACCCCAAAACTGTCCCATGCATATCAAACTGAGTTTTATGAAACGGTTTGTGAAAGCTTTACCTCAGGAAGGTCACTGCTTCAACTACCTTTGTACTAAATTCCCAACAATCACCCAAGAGAAGCTAAAACAAGGTAATTTTGTTGGACCTCAAATTTGTAAACTGATGAGGGACCAAAATTTTGAGGGAACTATGAAAAAAAAAATAATAAAAAAACAGGCACAGATTAGTTTCAGGTCTGTTGTTGAGAACTTCTTAGGGAACAACAAGGATCCAGACTACTAGAAATATAGTTGAAAATATGTTGGAAAACTTCAAGAAGCTGGGCTGCAACGTGAGTGTCAAGGTACATGTTTTAAACTCCCCAGAAAATCTAGAAAGTGTTAGTGAAGAACAGGGTGAGAGGTTACCTGCACATTAAAGACATGGAGATGAGGTACCAGGGAAGGTGGAATGTCAACTTGATAGCTGACTATTGCTGGATGCTGGAAGGTTCTGCAAGACAATCAAAGAAACAAAAATATGACCCATTGTAGATCAGTTTTTAAAATGAGAGGCAAGTGTTTAGTGGACTTTTCACCATACTGCCCTTTTCAGTAGTGTTTTAAACATGCATTTAAATATAAGTCTGGTAAAAGTAGCATTTTGTTATAATTTCAGTGCACAAATTCTGCCAAAATTTTAAAAAAATTGTGAAAAATCTCATTTTCTTTCATAATTTTTGAAGAAACCTGATGTGATGGAAACAAACGGAAGCCACTTTTGAAATCAGCATTAGAAAATGATTCAGGAACCCCCTTTTTTGAGAAAATAGTGAATTTTTTCAAAATGCAAAGTACCTGTACCTGTTGCCTGTACACTCACATGATCCATGCTAATACGTTTAATATGTTAATTTTGGACTTTGTTTGCATGTTGTTACTTTGTATTTATTTCTCTGCTTCAAGCATCGTGTTCTTCCAATTACATTCCATAAAGGTCATGAACTAGAGATGATAATTTTTCTTCCACATCCCAGTAAAGAGGATTAGGATAAATATGATTGAAAAGTAACACAACTAATTAGCTATATGGTAAAACCTTATTAATTTAAATTTCAAGGAACCAAATACATCTGTTTCAATTTAAATATATTTGAAGTATCCAAATAAGATTAGAATGTCAGTAATTAAGCAAAGAAATTTTTTTAATCAGATACTATTGTTAACACTACCAAATTTTCTCCATTCTCATTTAAAAACCATGAGAAATTCTCATGTTAAGAACTGTTGTGATAGACATTAATTTAGTTATTATGAGAAAGATTGTGCTATGGAGAAATTCATTCAATTTCTTGCATGTAATAACATATTGCTAAATTTTGTTTTTGCTGTCATGACTGATTATATGCTGTACATTAAAATAAGTGTGATGTTGTTTATTATGTATAATTATACATACTTGCTAAAGAGAGAGTATCCATATTTTAGGATATTATTTGTTACAATCATTGCAAAAAAGTGACTTTTTTTTTTTTTTGTAGTACTGTTACTTCAGGGCCGGTGCTAGATTAGCCACCAGCAACTGGCATCCTAGACAAATCATGAAGTCAGCACCCCCAGGCTCCAGGGGAAGTATAGGCTGAGGTCAGTACTGCACCCTAGGCGGCTGCCTAGTTGGCCTAATGATAGCACCAGCCCTGTGTTACTTATTCAAATGAAGTTAACCTTAACTTAGTACAGATTGCTCTTGAAAATTACACCTACATAAGCATGTCACACAGCATTCGTGTGAGCTGGTGATCAGTTTTACATCATTTAGAGCATGTAGAAAAATGTATGTTTGATTATAGCTGTGAATTTTTACATTGGTTGCGTAGAAGTAAATTTTTTTTCTTCTTTTTTGTGTGTGTGTAATTAAGTTGCTTTTTACAGAAGAGATTAACCATTTTTCATTGGTTAATGTACCATGAAAAATGATTAATCATTTTTTATGGTACTAGAACACTATCTTTTCAGTAATTGCTACGCAAGTTAAAAAAAAAAATGAAATGGAATCTCTCTCTTATAGAAAAGCTTGATGTGATTTCACTACTTTCAAAAATATACATTTTGATGTTTGCCTAGTGTTTAAAATTTTAAAATATGAACCATGTTCCAGCGACAGCCTGTCTGTCAAAGCTTTGAGACAACACTTTCCCTAGTAATTTCAAAATTTAAATTTAGCACCTGTTTTTTTACAAAAATAGTTCAAATAATTCTGTTCTGTGATAGTATACAGTAGCGAGTTTGTCGTTTTTCACTCCTTGGGGAAAGTCTGGATTCAAATCCTGTTGGAGCAAGGATACAGTTTATCTAAGATGGAAACAGAAACTTATCCAATACAAAACTTTGTTTACTGTACTAATGCCAAGACCTTGGCAGCATTGCATAGCAACTCTGCTGTCATGACATAGCTATGCAAAATTCACTGACAGACATGAGCATGCATTTTGTATTCATGTGTTCTTGAAGTTTATATATTTTATCGCATTTAAAATTGTCTGGGCATTTTATTAGTTTCTTCTTCCAAGCAATTCAACTGAAATTGTACTTGTTATATCTTCAGGTGCTTCTTACTGAAGTACTATACTGAATAAGAGCAAAGGGAATATTTGTCCTCGATATTCTGTTCACAAGGAATTACACAAATGAGTGATGGAGGATAGTAATGTTATCAGTACGTTGCCAGTGTTCAATTGTGCAGCAATATATTAGAAACTCTAATAGAAAAGTAATTTATTAACTGCATCTTTTCTAACCGTAATTTTATTTTAAAAATGGAAGACTTTTTAATAATCTCTGGCTTATCAGTGTTTATTTAAAGACAAACCAGAAGATTAACATGGCATTTCCAATTATATTACAAAAACATGAAAGAGCTGATAGACTGGACATCTGAAGAAGAGAAAATTGTTCTGCTACCTTTATACTTCATTATCTGTAGACAGATTCTGTGCTTCGATTAAATATGGATATGATAACTTCTTTTCATAAAGCATCTCAGCACTATGAATATACATAAACCACACATTTAAACGTGGGATTTGGAAGAACTCAAATTAAAATATTCTTATCTCATTAACCAATATAGTGTCAGAATTAAGAATAAAAGTTTAAAAGTTCCCATTTTCAAATATTTCTAGTGTTTTATCCCCAAAAACTAATCAGAATACTTTGTCCATGACACTTGCTGCCATGATTTTAATAAATGGTTTTACATTAATAATGTTTTTTTTTTTTCTCCAGCAGATTTCAAGTTTGTTTTGTAGAAAATAACAGGTATAAAAAAAAAAAAATCAAATCATTTTAGATTTTTGAAGTTTTAATAAAAGAAAATAAAATTCAATTAATAAATATTTCAATCCAGTAGTCAGGCACTGGTATATTCCAAGCATTTCCATTTGAGTTGACATATATAATTCCTTCCATGTTCCTCCATAGAATTAAAACATATGTGATGAGAAGGTTTTATCATTATTATATTTTAATGGGACCAAAACTTACTCATATCCATATTATATGTTTTTGTTTGTAGAAGTGTGTATGTTCATTGACAAATTTGCATGTTTTACAATTGAAAAACCTGTAATAGCTTATGAGGGGAACCTTACTTCCTTTACCTGAGATCAGTTAACCCAAGGGGCTCACATCTGGTGAGTATGGGCTTGGCACACCCAGGGTCCTGAGCTGGATGTCATCTTTCTTAGTGATTCCCTTTTGACTCTCTCTCAGGGTAACTCAGGAATTTTTTTTTTTTTTGGCTGGTGCAGCACAAGCCTCAGGCTTCCTTGCACCATACAGATAATAATAATAATAACTACAGCCATGCTCGAAGAGAGCTTTGGAAATTTTTATGGTCGTTGATGGGAGTTGAACACAGACCTCTCCAAATGATTGGCAGATGACAATATATTTCACTAACTAAGCTGCCATGGAGGTCTGTGATGAGAAGCTAAATAAATATAAATGTTGGTATTAATGGCCCAAAGCATACACTCATAACTATATGTGTATTATGGCTGTAGAAGTCTGTGTTCATGGGCTGATTTGCATATTGTGTGGGGGGAAAAATCCAGATTATCTCATAGGAGAAAACTCTACTCTCTCCATATGAGGTCAGCTAACTACAGCTTCAACTGAAGAGGACTTTAGAAATTCCTCTAGTCGTCAACAGGAATTAGCGGTTCAACCCCAAATTTTCTGAAATAACTTTTCTTCTGTATCCTTGTTTATTTCCATTTCTTCCATAAATAGCCATCCTGCAAATTACAACTGAAAAAATTCAAAGTATATAATGTTAACATATTTGCTGCTGTTTAATGCATAAATGTATTGTGTGCCTTCTTTCATCCAGATGGATGAAAACCACTTAACCTGAGAAACATTTTTGTCTGCATTGCAGTACATAAGAGTCCAGTTTTTTGGCTAGCAATGTGTTTTTTTATTGGAGACTGAATGATTCAGCCATGATGAGAAGATGGCCCATAAAAGTCTATTTTCTCTTCATCTAGAAAATACTGCCTCAGGCTTTTTACACACACACACACACAGAGTTGAAAGAAGACAGTTGTACAAAGCAACAAACTTGTTAACAAGTTTCTTCTGGCCTGTTAACCCATCTACTGAACTAGAATGCTAGTTTCAACAATGTCTTGTGTTTAAAAAAAATAAAATAGCTTCTAAAATGGTACTTCTTTGCATTAACATTTTGCAATTGACCATCAGGAGATGCTATAGTCTCTTCAGTGATAGTGACAGCACTTGGACTTGTGCTCATTAGAAACAACAACCATCTGCACAGTCAACCTAAAGTCATTTTTAAACAGATATCACCCATTAGGCAAATCTGTTATACAATAAAAACTCAAAACAGCCCTCTCCCCTTTTATTAATTATATTATAATATTGATCTCATGCAGCCTTTTAATATCCACATAATGTACATCACATTTCCAATTGGAAGTTTTCTTCCAATCCATCACTTGGCTGCTCATTTAGATTTGATACATCCATCACCACTCAACACAAGGTTGCTAATAGGACTACTTACTGTCTAATAATGGAACCAATAAATTCCAAAACCACCAAAATGTTAATACAGAGGTGTGTCATTTTAGAAGCTGTTTTAAATTTAATTAATTTTTTTTAAACACTTGAAAACTATAGCATTCTAGTTCTGTAGATGGGTTAACATTATCCTCTGACAGTCAACTGAAAAATGTTAATGCAGAGAAGCGTCATTTTAGAAACTGTTTCAAATGTTGCAATAACTACATTTGAAATGGCCGCCTTGTATTAATTATATTATAAATAAAATTAATAAAATAAAAGTAATATATGAACTTAAAGAAACAATTTGATTATAGCATTCTTAAATTGATCTACCGCAAATGATTAATAATCCCCTATACCATAAATGTGTATTCTACAACAAAATTCGACCACATTTAAAATATTTAATATAATAAAAGCTACATGCCTATAAAATAAAATTAAGGATAATCTTATCTGATGCATTTTGCAAACAAATACATAGGGATGAGATAATTTTCAATTTACCTCAAGGAGATTTAAGTTGTGCATAGTAGTTGTAATTCTTTTTTTGCAAATTGCATAGTTTTCTTATTCAACTTCAATAAGAAATGCTTAGTGCCATACCATGATCAAAATAATGAAACTATACTGGCTAATTTAAAGAAGACTTACTTAAACATCATGCTGAATTCTTTTAGAGCATCCTCTGTTACACCACTCTGGTTTCTATAACAAAGAAAAAGTTTAAATCAACTGCATTTTGGTCATCATGCAAGTGTTTTATATCTATGTTTTCAATGCTTAAATCTCCAATTTTAATTTCCATTGACAAGAATATCATTGGTAATGAACTTAACAAATATTTTCATTGTCTTAAAAATAAAATACCATAAAAGAATATACTATATCAATAAAAGTTTGAAAATAACAACAACAAAAAAATGAATGATACATAATTATTTGGTCTTATCACGCATTCAATGTTACTTTTTCAATCAGAAATTATTCTTCCACACACTACTTGGCTCCTCAACTCAACACCCTATTCACCTTTTGACAAAAGGCTCTTAAGTGAGGTCACTTACCAGTAAGTGGCCTCACTTAAACCAGTAAGCTCTGATATTAGCATTAGCATTAGTAGAGGCATATGATGCAAGAAAGCAAGCTTATGCAGCATCAGCCAAAAAAAAAAAAAAAAAAACCCCTTCCACTTCACCCCTCCGTTCGTTTGAAATACCTGTCCAGCTGAGCCTTAAATATATTTAGGCTATTAACTTCCACAACAAGGAATGAAAGTCTGTTCCACCAACCAACCAACTCTACCTGCTGGCTAAAGGCAAATTTCCACACATCTGTCTACATCTGTCTTTCCTCAATCTGAATTTATGCCCTCTCAGGTGATTATTCTGAGCAAGAGGCAAGGGATGGAAGTCTGTTCCACCAACCAACTCTACCCCACTGGCTAAAGGCAAATTTCCACACATCTATCCTACATCTGTCTTTCCTCAATCTGAATTTATGCCCTCTCAGGTGATTATTCTGAGCAAGAGGAAGAATCCCATCGGCATTGAGCATGCTCAAACCATTCAAGGCTTTATACACCTCTATCAGATCACCTCGCCGGTGCCTAATCTCCAGACACTATAATATTGTTCACAGCAATACCTTCCAAATTTTAAAGATTTAACAGATTTTACTAGCTCTCAGAAAAACAAGCAGTAAAATCTGACAAGTGTTTGGTCAATGGTATTTCTCCCACTTTGGTAATCACTTTCATAGCCCACAACTCTTAATTCAGACCTAGGAGGATAATGAAGTATGTGAGTATTCTCTTACAGAGTCAAGCATTCTTGACTGACCAACAAGGTCAATTGTCAGGAATGTGTGCACCCTAACTGGCAAAAATATGTTAATGCAAGCTGGACTCTTGGTTTGAGTGTGTATGGGACTCCTAAGTCAGGCCTGTTGCAGTCACTGGAGAAAGCAAAAGGTATCCAGGACAAAAAAATAAAATAAAATAACACCGAGTAACATTTATTCAAATTATTTCAACATTTGCACTGAAATATAACTATTCTTTTATCTTTGATTCAGTTGATTCATTATGTATATTATCAGCATTTAGGAGATTAAGGTGTATTCAACTAATTTAATCAGAATACTAAGGATCAGATACAAAAGATAAATATCAGATACAGATAAATGAAAAAGATCAGATACAGATAAATGTATTCCAACTACTCACTTCCACAACATTATGAGGAAAGTTTATTCCAACAATCAATCACTAACTAAATTCAAATTTCAAGCATCTATTCTGAAACCATCCTTTTTTCAATTAAATTGAATTTGGTTTCTCTTTGTGTGTGTCATCTGAAAGAGAGCAAAGATGCCATTAGTATTTAGTTCGCTTAATCCTTCAAAGCCTTATTCACTTCAATCAAGTCACCACTTAGGTTCCAGATGGCTAGTTTCCAGAAACTGCAATTTACCCAACCCCAGGCTTTCTTGTTAAGATTATTCTTTTTTCCCTCCAACTAATCTAATCTTGCTGCTCTTTTCTGCACCTTTCCAGTGGGTCTATGTCCTTCCAAAAAATTAAGTTTCAAAAATTATATGCAGTATTCAGTATTCCAGATCTGGCCTAACCATTGCCCTATACAATGGAATAATCACCTCTTATTCCATGCTAGCAAAATTCCCTATATTGTACAAGCTGCTAGAGCCTATACAAACAGGCTCTAGCAGCCTGTTTGTACTGATCAGGTTGAAGTATACAATTACCCCTAGGCCTCTTTCCTTATCAACTACCTTGAGTTTAGTACTCCCCAAATGGAATGTTATTCTGGTATTACTGCTAAAAAATACAGTACTTTAAACTTATCAATGTTAAACCTCAGCTACCGTTTTTAAATAAATAAATTTTTATTTATTCTCAATATAGCAGAGATCAGAACAGGTTACATATTCATTATGACTGTGTACATATCTAATCAATTATTGAGGGCAGCTAGATTTTTAGTACCATAATTTACAATGGGCAATGTTTTTTGTGAAAGCATATGGATTTGAACCCACAACTTCCTTACTTCTGCTGTGAAAGCTTACCACTAGACCACAGCCAGCCCATCTGCTTAGTTTATTTAGGCCTTCACGAAGTAGAATACCCTAGTAACTGCCAATAACCACTGTGCCCACCTTTGCATTAACAAACTTAGATATCCACTTCAAATACATAAATCAACATCACTGATAAATATTAAAAATAGTAAGAGGCAAGAACTGCCCATGTGGTGTTTCACTTATCACAATAGCCCATGAAGAGCAATGGCCATTTATAACCACACTTTGTCTCCTACTACTTAATCACTCCTTTATCCATAACAGCAACTGGCCCCTAATGTCACAGTGCTCCAATTTATATAATTGTACATGTAGTACAGTATCAAAGGAAGGCTGAAATTAAAGTATGTAATATCAGTATTATTCTTTGCATCCAGTTCCTGTGTGATGAACTCATATAGCTAATTAAGTATGATTTCCCAGAGAAAAATCTATACTGTGATTGCTCAACAAAATTAGCAGAACATGTAGAAAATATGGTGTAACTCATGCAGCTTGCAGTGAAGTGGAATGAAATTTGATATGGTGGTGCATCATAGAATAACTATGAAATAAGGACACTGTGAGAAACTTCAGACAGGTATAAGAGACATAAGGGTTGTATAAGAATTACCAAAAAGGTCACATTACAGAAGTCGATACAATATGGTCACATGATATCAGTATTGCGTATTATCCCTTCCAACAGCTAAACAGGCCTAACAGTGGTGAACCATGCTCGATATATGGGTGTCTATAAGATTCTGTGGTCACAAATCTCATTCTTCTACCAGCACAGACCTTAGCTCACCAAGTGACCGAGGAGTTGGCTGTCAGTGTGCAATGCAACATTCAATGGCATCCCACACATTTGACCAGATTTAAGCCTGTGATTGTGCTGGCCATGGAAGTTGCTGGATATTTTCAGTTTCAAGATATACTTCCGCCACTTGAGCTCTATGCGCAGTGGCACTGTCGTGCATGAAAAAAAATCTGGGCCAACCACAACTCCTAAAAAGTCACATACAGTTCAAGGATCTGCACAGTTATGGTAACCCTATCAACACGTGAAGAGGGGGTATGGCCATTGATCTTTATTCCACCCAACATGAGGACACTGCCTCTACCTTTCTCAGACATTGGAGGGATGGTACCGCATTCCTTGTCCCCAGATGAATTAATGTCTAGAATCTGTTTGTAAGCTAAAACGGGACTCATCAGAATACAGAACAGTACCCCATTTGTCAGGGCTCCAAGTCATGTGTTCATGGCACCAGTTTTGATGAGCTCTGTGGTGGTTTGGGGTTAATGGGATACAAACCACTGGCTTCCTTGTGCAGAGTCCACTTGAAGTGAGCCTTCTTAACACAATCCAGTTGGAAATGTTTTCACCTGTGGCCGCAGCAACCTCAAGAGACAACTGATGACAGAACATTGTACAGTTCCATTTTGATGCTAGAGCCAGATAGCAGCCTGTTCTGGTTGATGCAGCCCTCGGGCAACCTTGGCCAGTGCTTGTAATGGTTCCTGTCCCCTGAAACTGCTTCCATAGTGCTCAGATGACACTGTGTGATACATTAAACCTACACTCCACCTGCCCAGCATCAAGTTGTCCAACAGCCCACCTGAGTACTGGAGGTGTGGCTATCCCACTGAGCAAGCCAAAAAACAGAAATTAAGTGATATGATTGCAACCCATGTTTTTATAGGAATGAATAATTTGCATTATGTGCAGTTCTGTAAGGTGGTAGATCAATCTCTATTGAATTTTTTTTTTTTTTTTTTTTTTTTTATGTAAACCCCAAACACGAGAGGTATTAGAACCTATAGTACTTAGTACCGTGCTTGGGTTCGAGGTTGAGAAGATGAAAAAGATATTTGTTGACATTGGACTTGAACTTCTGTAGACTGTAATTTTCAGGAAATACGTTTGAAGGAAGGTTGTTCCAAAAAACAGCAGTTGAATGAATAAACAAGGAAGATGAAAAGTTGGTTCTGTGAGTTTGAAGTTACACAGTAAATGGATGTTGGCTGGTGGCGGCACGTGTTTGGACTGTTTTGAAAGAGAGCAGGAATTATAGAAGCCAATTCAGAAGAACAGTGCCCATGGAAGTATCTGTAGAAGAGGAATGCAGAAGAAACAGTACATCTACGAGACAGCGAGTGGAGAGACTCTGTTAGAGATGAATCATTAATTAACCTAACTGCCCTCTTCTGAATGAAATCAAGAAGCTTGAGAGACGTTTTGGGGGCACCACCCCAGATGTGGGAACAATATTCCATGGCAGGGTGGATTTGTGATTTATACAGAGTGAGCAGCTGTTTGGAAGAAAAGTAACGCCGAGAGCGAAAGAGAAAACCAAGTTTTTTAGATGCAGAGGAAGCAATATTTGTAATGTGCTTGTGCCAAGAGAGATTAGAAGTCAGGGTAATCCCCAAAAGAGATATATCATTTTGCCTAGAAATCGGAGTGTCACTAAAGATAAGTATAGGAGCGGAAGAATCCTTTTTCCTAGATAGTAGTAGTAGTAATAGTAGTAGTAGTGGCATGTGATGTAAGAAAGCAAATGTATGAGCTTATGCAGCATCAGCCAAAAAAAAAAAAAAAAAAAAATCACACCATTCCCTCCAAATGCATGTCCAGTTCCTCCTTAAATTTATTCAACCTATCAACTTCCACAACGACAGATGGAAGTTTGTTCCAGCAATTAACCACCCGCTGGCTAAAGGCAAATTTCCGCACATCTAATCTACATCTGTCTTTTCTTAATTTGAATTTATGCCCCCTTAGGTTCGTAATCTGAACAAGTGGAAGGATCCCATCAGAATTCAGCGTGCTCAACCCATTCAAGGCCTTATACACCTCAATCAGATCACCGTGCAGGTGCCTAGTTTCCAGCCACTGCAATTTGCAGAACTTAAGCCTCTCTTGATAAGAGGATCCCTTCATTCCCCTCACCAATCTTGTTGCCCTTCTCTGTACATGCTCAAGTAAATCTACATCCTTCCTAAAATGAGGCCTCTAGACCTGTACGCAGAACTCAAGGCGTGGCCTGACCATTGCCTTATACAGAGGGATAATCACCTCCTTTTCCCTGCTAGCAAAATTCCTATATATCATTGACAAAACCCCATGACCTGCCCTGGCAGCCTGTCTGCATTGCTCAGAAAACTTCATCTCTACCTGCACAATTACTCCCAGGTCTTTTTCATTTTCTACCACCTTAAGTGTAGTACCACACAGTTGGTACTTTTCTCTGGGGTTACTTCTACCCATATGCAGTACTTTGCATTTGTCAAGGTTAAACTTCAGTTGCCACTTCTTAGCCCATCTGCCCAAATTATCTAGATCCTGTTGCAGTAGCACACTGCCATTACTCTCATTAACAACCCTGCCAACCTTTGTATCATCTGCAAACTTCGACACTAAGCCTGATATACCTTCATCAATATCATTGATAAATATACAAAACAACAGTGGACCCAACACCGAACCCTGTGGGACTCCACTAATAACATTAGTCCAAGAAGAGAAGCACCCATTGATTACCACCCTCTGTCTTCTCCCACTTAACCATCCTTTTATCCATTGTAGCAACTTACCCTTAATACCATTCTGCTCCAATTTGTACAATAGTCTTCCATGCGCAACAGTGTCAAAAGCTTTCCTGAAATCCAAATATATGATATCAAAATTATTTTTTGCATCCAGTTCCTTTATAACCACATCATAATATCCTATCAAATTTGTCAGACAAGACTTTCCCTTAACAAACCCATGCTGTGTCTGAATTATTGCTGCAGTCTTGTCTAGATGATCCTGCAATACATCTTTAACCAGCGACTCCATTATTTTACCAGGAACAGAAGTTAAACTAACTGGTCTGTAATTACCCGTGTCACCCTTCGATCCCCCTTTGTGAATTGGGGATACATTTGCACATCTCCAGTCCGTGGGAACCTCCCCTGAGTCCAAAGATGCTCTCATAATTATGGCTAAGGGTTTGCTTAGTTGCTTTGCTGCCTCCTTTAATATAACTGGATAGATCCCATCCGCCCCAGGTGCTTTTCTTACGTTTAACTTCAACAGTTTCTCTTCCACTTTGCTCTCAGTTATTACAAAATCATTAAGTATCCTGCTACAATTTGATAACCTTCTGCCATTTTCAAACCTTAATAATTCCTCACGTGTGAATGTAGATACAAAATACTCATTCAGTTTGTTTGCTATCTGAGCAGGATCATCAACAGTCGAACCATCGATGTCAAGTGGACCAATCAGATTCATCCCCTTCCTTTTAGAGTTTATATAAGTAAAGAAATCCTTGCTGTTTTTCTTAGCATCTTTTGCCAAGGATTTCTTGTAATCTGCCTTCGCCTGCCTAACCTCCTTTGTAACTTGGTTACAGATCAACTTGTAGCTATCATAAGCTTCTGTGTCACGTGTTAATTTGTATGCATCCCATGCATTTGTCTTCTCTGTTACGAGTCTCATTAGTTCATTTGACAACCATTTAGGCCTAAACCTTGAACAATATTTCTTAATAGGTATGAAACTTTTAGTAGCATCCAGGATTAATTCCTTGAATGCTTCCCACTTAGAATTTACTGTTGGTAACATCATCAGTTGATTCCACTGTACAGAATTTAAAAACTGTCGGAGACCACTGTACTCGCCTTTACGGAAGCAAAAACCCTTTCCTTTACCCCTGATGGTAATTAAATCTTTAAGTAAATCCCACGTCAGTACACTGTGATCACTGCCACCTAGTGGTTCTTTTATCTGCAAATTCCTAATACATGAATGATCACTGCTGATAACCAGATCAAGAGTATTACTTTCTCTGGTTGCCTCTCGAACATGCTGCTGCAGAAAACAATCATCCAATAAATCCACAAATGTCTGACTAGTGTGTGAGTGCCCAACCCACAAGTTCCAGTCAATATCTGAGATATAAGACAAGACTGAGTTTTAGAAAGGCTGAAATCAACTAAGTTGTCTTTGCCCCACTGAAGAATTACCTGAAGATCGGCATTTAAGGAATTGGTAGCAGATTTTCGAGACTTTGAAGCTGATTGAGCAGGGCAAGGTTTCTCAAAATGGAAAGTGGAATGCAATGTGCTATCATCGGCAAACTATGGATAGGATTTCCAGTCAATGGAAGAAGATCATTAATATACAAGAGGAAAAGAGTGGGGGGAAAGAACTGAACCTTGGGGGACACCGACATTAGTGAAGAAGTTAGAAGACAGAGAGCCATCTACCATCACCCTCAGTGAGCGATCAGGAAGAAAACTGGATAACCAATTACTAAAAACAGTTGGCAAACCATAAGATTGAAGTTTATTTAGAAGACCTTTACGCCAAACACGATCGAAAGCCTTTGAGATGTCAAGAGCAACTACTTTGTGTTTCACCGAACCTTTCCATTGAATTAGTCCATAAATGGGTAACATATTATCATCATTTTTCCCTTTCTTGGTGATTCTCTTTTTTCTCTCTCTCTCTCTCTCTCTCTCTCTCGGGGTAACTCAGAATTTTTTTTTTTTTTTTGCCTGGTGCGGCAAAAGCCTCAGGCTTCCTTGCACCATATGGCTAATAATGACGATGATAATAATGATAAGCCAGAATATCACCAGTGGATTGACACTGATGGAATCCATACTGGCGATCGTTGATCAGACGGAAGGTTTCTAGGTAGTTTAGGAGTTGGCAGTTAATTGATTTCTCCATTACTTTAGAAAGAGTAGAAAGTAATTGCAATGGGACGATAATTGGATGGGAGGGATTTGTCACCCTTTGAAGGAACTGGTTGGATATGAGCAAATTTCCAAGCAGAAGGAATAACACCTTTGAAATAAGAAAGTGAAAAAAGGTGGCAAAGAATAGGAGTAAGTTCAGCCGCACAGGTTTTGAGAACAAATGGAGAAATACCATCGGGACATGGAACTTTCTTAGCATCAAGATTCGTCAAAATCCTTCTGACATCCTTTTGACTGAAGACCACAGGAGGCATTGAATGGAGCGTTTTGGGAATGGTGGGAGGTGTTTTACCAAGATCATTACTACATGAGTTGGAAGAAAAATGGGATGCTAGCAGGTCAGCTTTATCCTTGGCTGAAGTGACAACAGAACCATCTGGTTTGGACAGAGGTGGGAGCAGAGATGGGCAAAAGTTGCAGCCAAAAGCTTTGGCAAGAGACCAGAATGCTCGGCTACCATTAGGGTAAGAAGCAAGTTTTCTACTCTTAGCCTGTTCAAACTCTAGTTTGGACTGATTGATAACTGCTTTACAATTGTTGTGAGCTTTGGTGTAGGCAGAAAATGAAACTGAAGTATTAGAAACAAGCCAATTACGATATGCAACATTCTTCTCTTGAACAGCCTTAGCACATTTATTGGAAAACCAAGGTTTAGATAAAGGATGAGATTTTAAAGTGGAGTGTGGGATAAAGGATTCCATTCCTGCAAGAATAATTTCACTGACTCGATCTGAGCAATCGTTGACATCAGAAGTTTTGAAACAGTAATTCGACCAAGGTCATCCCATTTTGCATTCTTGTAATGCTAAACAACACGAGGTTGGGAATAGCCATGAGATAAAGGCTCCATTGGAGAAGAGACAATCACCAAGATGTGAACTGAAGTGCCTAAAGGATCTCTCACTTCGACCATGTACTTGTTTGTTTGTTATTTGTTTTTTAGGAGCATTAGCAACTAAGGCCATATTGCTCCGGGATATGCGGTGGTCATTCCCTGACCTTTCCGCATCCTCCATATTTGGTGGTGACGGGCTCGAACCCCGGTCTAATCAAGAAGCGTGTGGTACGCACTGCTGCTCCTTCCCACCTGGCTACGGAGATGCCAACTGTGTACTTAGAAGGGTTGTTTGTGAGAAAAAGATCAAGCATGTTGGCTGTATGATTAGGATTGTCCGGTATTCTTGTAGGTATATGAACAATCTGTGCAAGGTCATTGGTAATTGCAAAAGCCTCAGCATCTCGACCAGCTGGGTCGGTGTGATTAGAAAATGGAAGCCAGCTGGAGTTGTGAACATTAAAATCACCAAGGAAAATTACCTCACTGTTAGGAAAGTTGGACTGAAGAAAGTCAAGTTGCAAAGAGAGGAAGTCAAAGAGTTCCATGTGATTAGTGGAGTTGGGAGAATGGTAGAGACAACAGATGAATTTGACACAATGAGATATAGAGATTTTAAGCCAGAGAAGATCAAAGAGAGGAGATTCCAAATTGCCAAATCTCTGACAGGGAATATGAGAACAGACATATGCACAAGTACGTTTGGGGCAAAAGGAATCATACAGCGAATAATTTGGGCATCTGTGATGAGCAGTAGTTGAATCAACCGATAACTGAGATTCTGTCAGAAAAAAGTACATGGGGTTTGGCAGACTGGAAGTGGAAATGGACATTGCTGAGATTAGAATTGAGACCACATATATTTGTGAAATGAATTAGGAAGTACTTAGAATTTGCATGCCAGGAAATGCCAGGAAGTTTATTATATCAAATATTCACCTTTGGCAACACTGTTCACAATGAAATAATCACGAAAAGCATTTTGTTCTGTTAATTTTGCCGATCTGTGTAGTTATCAAGATGATCCCACATTAATTTACTGGCTGAATTATTTTCTCTGGAACAAAAATCAAACTTACATTTCTGTAATTACCTGCCTTACTCTCTGAACCACCCTTGTGAATGGGAGATAAATTTGCACATCTCTAATCTGTAATTATGTACTTCAAAATTACAGATTGCTTTTATTTATTTTTGTGTAGAATGTACAGATAGAAAAGACCAATTATATATGATGGCCACAAATCATATTACAACCATAATAACATCAGCATAATTTAATATTAGTATTTGTATTAATAGTAGCAGATTATGCAAGGAAGTAAGCTTATACAGCACAGCTTAAAAAAAAGTATATATAAAAAAAAAAAAAAAAAACGTCTACCTCATTTTTCCATCCCCTCTAATAATTTTCTAATTCTTCCTTAAATTTATTCAAACTACCCACTTCCACAACATCAAATGATAGTTTATTTCAACAATCAACTACTCTTTGGTTGAAAACAAATTTTCTTACATCTATCCTACAACCATCCATTTTCAATTTAATTTTACCATATACACTCAAGTATAAGTTGAGAAATTTTGGAAGTTTTTAAAATCAAAAAGGAGAAGTCACCTTATATATGGGTCATGTCTTTCTACATAGAGAGAAAAATTAATGTTATTGATTTAAAATAATATTTTAACTGCTAGGAAAAATTCACCTTGCTACAAGTTCATTATAGGATGAGGATGATCACTGCATATTTAGTTGCTACTAATTTTTGTTCACTGTTTTGTAGAACAAATAAATTTCAGGTGAGAGTCTTGCATTTCTCAACTTTTAGAGCACCTACATTTGTTTTTGTACAGGAATAAGATATTGATATTAAAGTACCTTTGTTTTAATTGGAAGTGCAGTTGATAGTACTAGTAATCATATAAAACTAGTTTTATTAATTCTTTCATACAAACGGTTGGCTAATCATTTAATATTAAAGTAAGTGTTAAACAGTAATATAAATATTCCATTCAATTACTATCAAAAAGAGATCTGGATCAAACAGTTTTGCACAGGTCACCCGCTTTGTTATGCTGAAATATATAATATCAGATAGCATCGGCTGTGACCCCAAACACATTTTCTAAATTTGACTTATACACAGGTCAATACATTTTCTCACTTCCCAATTCCCAAACTAGGGATCAACTTATACTAAGTGTCTGTGATATCGCCCCATTATGTGTGTTGTCCAAAAAAGGGTAAGGACGCCATCAGCACAGCTGCCGCAAGTGGGTAGGCGAGGTAAGCGTCGCTTACGGGCAGCAGATCAGGAGGGTGCCAAAAAAATTTGACATATACAAGTTGGACCTATGTTTAATGAACTTCTTTATAGAGAAATTTGATATTTCCGATTTTTTTAATTGCCGTGGGTAATTACATTTATAATAGTTTCAGTAGAATGAAGAAAATTTCCATATAACGGATGGATTACGAGAGACTTTACTGGGGGTAAATTGTTTGCATCTATTCAGTTAAAAGGGACTACCATCCTGCAACTTAGTGTTACTCATAAAATCTATTCAACCGCTTGTCCCACATACCCAGAAGTTGCACTGCTCATCTGATTGGTTTTATACACTCACAGTTGTTGTTGTTGTCATTTGGTTTTTAGGAGCATTAGCAACTAAGGCCATATTGCTCCGGGGATATGCGGTGGTCATTCCCTGACTTTTCCGCATCCTCCGTATTTGGTGGCTCACGGGCTCAAACCCCGGTCTAATCAAGAAGCATGTGCTACACACTGCTGCTCCTGGCTACGGAGGCGCCTACACTCACAGTACGACAGGCAAATAATTCATTTGAAATAAATACATTACAATCAGTCCTTGTATAACACGTGTTTACACTACACAAATTCAATCATGCACGATTTATAAATAGGAGAACGATATCTTATATAACACGAACCGAATTCGCTTATGCATGATTCGCCTTTGTGTTTACAAGAAATGGCAGTCGAACGCATAATCATCCCAACCGAATGCAACACAATAGGAATGAAGAGAAGATTCTGAAAATGTATTTATGTTTCTTATATCAGTGAAGGGGAAACACATTTCACCATAATAACGTAAAAACCAACATAATTCCAGCTATCGGTATAATTGTAAACGCAATTAGATCGGTTTACTACCAGTTTATAACAGATTCCACTAGCAGAAACGCAACTGGAAATTGTTTTTATTGTTTTATGGTAGTAACCCCTAGAAATGTGCTTTAGTAAAATGTGAGGTGTTAATAGTGTATCTCTGCCTTTACGGTGTTGTTTATTCAGTTGCTACACGCACGCAGCTTTGTTTATGTGTATCAAGCGTGCCTCCTAGTTTTGTAATTGTGCTTTATTCCCTAAAAATGAGTAAAATATTTAAAAGGTGTGAAAAGAAGGCATCCTGGTGAAGACACTGTAGATTCAGAGAGAAAAAGAAAAGCAATATCGATAAACAAAAATGACTGGGTCAAAAATTCTTACCCGGGAAAATTTATAGTGGCCTCATACTATGGTTTATGGCCAAAACTACACCGGCCTCCGGCCCACCGGAATTTCCCCGGTAAGGCTTATGGCCAGTCCGCCTCTGTCGATAGAGAAAAAATATGAAATTGTGAAATGCTTTGAGCGAAATGAAAGACCATGTGATATTGCATGTGCTACAGGCTTAAATGAGGCAATGCCGAGAATTAGAAAGAACGCAGAGAAAATAAAAACAACTTTCATAGCAGGAACAACTCAAAGTGTAATTAAAATCCATTAGATTAAGACAAAGAATTGGAAGAGATGGAACGGCTGTCATCTGTTTAGATAGAAAAATCAAACAAAAAACAAGTTGGCTTACAATAGAGGCAAAAGCATTAGCAATATTTTATTACATAATAGTCGTAATAAAATACGTAAGTATTTTATTACGACTATTAAAATACGTAAGTATTTTATTACAATTATTTATTGTAATAAATTTATTGTAAATTTTTTTTTCAAGTTCTCTGCCCCAAATTCAGGGCTTCATTGATGCATGCTTCTCTATCTTGTGCTATACTTTTAATTCCTGCATAATTTCCTCTTACTGTCCAATCCATCATTCCAATTCTCCTTCTCCCAACAGTTCTCTTTCCACACATCTACCCCTCAATCCCTTTCCTCAGCATGCTTTCTCTTCTCAATACATGTCCTATAAAATTATTTTGTCTCCTTCTTAATTTTTTACAAATGTTCTCTCTTCTACTTTCCACAAAATCTCATTCACATTTCACCTTTTTTATTCTCTTCCATACCCACATTTCGAAAGCTCTAGGCGTCTAATCTCCTCTTTCCCAGTGTCCGTGTCTTGGAGCCATATAATACAACAGTCCATATTAATGTTTTCATCATTTGCTTTCTTAATTCCTCCTTGAAATTTCTTCTCAATAGTTCTTTTCTATTACTAAATGCTTCTTTCCCATTGTAATTCTTGTTTTTATTTCTTCCAGGCTTTTCCCAATTTCTGTCATTATGCTTCAAGTATCTGTCGACCTGTTCCAATGTTATTCCATCTAATGTTCTATTGATTCTTCTTCCCGGCCATTTTGAAATTAACATCACCTTGGTTTTATTGCTGTTAATCTTCATATTTCACTCCTTTATTGTGCTGTTCAAGATGTCCAAGGAGCTCTGTAATTCTTCATTATTAGCAATCTATTTAGCCATCTGCAAATCTTATTGTCTTTATCTTCCCCTTTCTACTTTTACACCTCCTTTCTGCTCTTCTCTGAACTCTTTCATCAGTGCTTCCGCATATAATTCAAATAGTACGGGAGACATGGAACATCCTTGCCTTACACCCCTACCAATGGGAAATCACGGAATATTTTCAAGTAAATAGAACAGAGGAAGCATTCGAAAAAATTAATAATATGGCAATCACTGGCAAATCAACTGGCAATAAAATAATAAAAACTATCACTGGCATTGCCACTTCATTTCCAGAAGTAAGCACTGTAAGGAAAATATTGAAAAGACGTCATTTCAATTATGAACGTAGAGAGGAAGCTATTCAGGATCCGCAACAAAATTTCAAAATTAATTTTTCCTTTCAAATTATGGACACAACAATTTTCTCGTTAACTGAAAGGTTTACAAATATGAAAGAACATGTAGAAATATTTAAAATATTTTATAATATTTCTGAATTAAAAAAAAAATGGTAATAAGATTTCTTAAATCTTTGCAAAGATTTACGTAATAAATTAAGTGACATTGATCATAACGAGTCTGATATTGATAGTTTAGCATTAATTGAAGAACTTAGAGTACTTCTAATTTATATTAAAGACAATGTTACTCCATATGAAGTGTTACAATATATTTTTAAAAACAATTTTACAGATACTTTCTCAAATGTAGCAGTTGCATTAAAAATTTATGCAAATGAGGGGAACAAAGCTGCTCTTACCAAGAAAGGCTTAAGTTCTGCAAATTGCAGCTTCTGGAGACTAGGCTCCTGCAAGGTGATCTGATTGAGGTGTACAAAGCCTTGAATGGGTTGAGCAGGCTCAATGTTGATGGAATTCTTCCTCTTGCTCAGACTACACACTTGCGAGAGCATAAATTCAAATTAAGGAAAGACAGTTGTACAACAGTTGTTTGGAAATTTGCATTTAGCCAGTGAGTGGTTGAATGTGGAACAAACTTCCACCTGTTGTTGTGCAAGTTGATAGCTTAAATAAATTCAAGCAAGAACTGGACAAACTTGGAGTGATGGGGAGGTGAATGGGAAATGGGTTTTTTTCCTTTTTTGGCTGATGCTGTATAAGCTTACTTTCTTGCATCATATGCCACTACTAATGCTAATTTTTTTTGACTTTAGACAATTTTTCCAGTTTCAATTGGCTCAGGTGAACGGAGTTTTTCAAAATTAAAATTAATGAAAAATTATTTACGATCGACAATGTGACAACAATGACTCTAATTTGGCAATAATTAGAATGGAAAATGATCATTTGGAAAAAATAAACATGAATGAAATAATTAATAAATTCGCATCTCTTAAAGCAAGGAACATAGATTTGTAATTTTTTTTAACATTATAATTTTCCTTTTATTTTATTATTGTGATAGAGTACGATTACGGTAATTTAGAATTTAAAATTTATTTCCAGAATTTCAGAATGATTTTATTATTTTTGTATGTTGTTTCATTATATTATATGTGAGATATGTTGTAATTCTTTTCTTTTTCAATAAATTAAAAATAATTATTTACATATTATCTTATTTTTTAATCGAAATTGGGATGGCAAATTGGATTTTGCTTACTGGCAGCACATAGGGTCGCAGCGGCCCTGGCCATCAGCACTTAGTTTACTCAATCCATTTAAAGCCTTAAACACGTCAAGTTTCCTTGCGGGTACCTAGTTTCCAAATGCAGAAATAAGGTTGTGTACAGTACTCGAGATGCAGCCCGACCATAACTTTATACAATGGGATAATCACCTCCTTGTCTCTGCTGGCAAAAATTCTGTATATCATTGACAGAATTCCATGAGCTATCCTAGCAGCTTGTCTGCACTGCTAAGGGAACTTCATGTCAGATTATACAATTACCTACCATCCTCAGTGTGGTATCACCCAATTAGTATAGTGTTCTGTTATTCTGGGATTAATGCTACCCATATGCAGTACCTTGCATTTAGCAATGTTAAACTTTAATTGCCACTTCTCAGCCCATCTACCAAATTTTTCTAGGTCTTGTTGCAGTAATATTCCTTGATTCCTGCCGATAACCACCCTGAAAACTTTTGTATCATCTGTAAAACCCCAGGGGCTCACATCTGGTGAGTATGGGCTTGGCACACCCAGGGTCCTGAGCTGGATATCATCATTCTTCTCTTTCTTGGTGATCCCCCCTTCTACTTTTGATTCTCTCTCTCTCTCTCTCTCTCTCTCTCTCTCTCTCTCTCTCTCTCTCTCTCTCTCTCTCTCTCTCTCTCTCAGGGTAACTCGGGAACTTTTTTTTTTCCTGGTGCAGCATAAGCCTCAGGCTTCCTTGCATCATATGGCTATTAATAATAATAATAATAATAAAATAAGCTTTGTCTTTATCAGTATCATTAATAAATACTGAAAACAGAAAGGAGTGATGCACTGAACCCTGAGGGATGCCTGGACACTGCTCTCCTTGGACTAATAACATTAGTCCACTAAGATCACTGTCCATTAATAATCACCCCCAGTCTTCTGCCACTCAATCATCCCTTTACCCATAGTAGCAGGGCCATGCCTAACCATTTTAGTACCTGAGGCAAGAATGAAAAATTGTGCCCTACTGTTAATCATGGCAATGTTGGCAATTATTTAATCTTTCTCTTGGTGCCCCTTTCAGCTTTTAATCCTAGGCAAGAGCCTCATACGTCTCACCCTCGGAACGGCCCTGCATAGCAGTAACTTGTACCTTATGCCACAATGCTCCAATTTACAGTCTTTCATGTGGAACGGTGTCTAAAGCTTTGTTTAAATGTAAGTATATGATATCAAAATTATTTGTTTTATATCCAGTTCCCTTGTTAACTGCACCATGGCAACTAATCATTTTGGTCATACATGATCTCTCCTTAACAAATCCATGCTGTTATAGCTATATTTACTGCATTTCTGTCTAGATGATCCTGCAATACTACTTTAACTTTAAAACTAATAGGATATTTTAGCCAGATATAAACCATAACTAAGAAACCTCAATGTCATTGTCACATAATACTAATATATAGGTGCAATTTAGCCAAAGTTGCTTTTGTACCAAAAAAATCCAGCAACAACCAACTACTTTAACTACTAAATTGTTGAAGTTAAACATATGAAAAGCACCTGGGGTGGATAGGATCTATCCAGTTATATTAAAGGAGGCGGCAAAGCAACTAAGCAAACCCTTAGCCATAATTATGAAAGCATCCTTGGACTCAGGGGAGGTTCCCACGGACTGGAGATGTGCAAATGTATCCCCAATTCACAAAGGGGGATCGAAGGGTGACACGAGTAATTACAGACCAGTTAGTTTAACTTCTGTTCCTGGTAAAATAATGGAGTCACTGGTTAAAGATGCATTGCAGGATCATCTAGACAAGACTGCAGCAATAATTCAGACCCAGCATGGGTTTGTTAAGAGAAAGTCTTGTCTGACAAATTTGATAGGATATTATGATGTGGTTACAAAGGAACTGGATGCAAAAAATAATTTTGATATCTTATATTTGGATTTCAGGAAAGCTTTTGACACTGTTGCGCATGGAAGACTATTGTACAAATTGGAGCAGAATGGTATTAAGGGTAAGTTGCTACAATGGATAAAAGGATGGTTAAGTGGGAGAAGACAGAGGGTGGTAATCAATGGGTGCTGCTCTTCTTGGACTAATGTTATTAGTGGAGTCCCACAGGGTTCGGTGTTAGGTCCACTGTTGTTTTGTATATTTATCAATGATATTGATGAAGGTATATCAGGCTTAACGTTGAAGTTTGCAGATGATACAAAGGTTGGCAGGGTTGTTAATGACAGTAATGGCAGTGTGCTACTGCAACAGGATCTAGATAATTTGGGCAGATGGGCTAAGAAGTGGCAACTGAAGTTTAATCTTGACAAATGGAAAGTACTGCATATGGGTAGAAGTAACCCCAGAGAAACGTACCAACTGTGTGGTACTATGCTTAAGGTGGTAGAAAATGAAAAAGACCTGGGAGTAATTGTGCAGTCAAATATGAAGTTTTCTGAGCAATGCAGACAGGCTGCCAGGGCAGGTCATGGGGTTTTGTCAATGATATATAGGAATTTTGCTAGCAGGGAGAAGGAGGTGATTATCCCTCTGTATAAGGCAATGGTCAGGCCACGCCTTGAGTACTGCGTACAGGTCTGGAGGCCTCATTTTAGGAAGGATGTAGATTTACTTGAGCGTGTACAGAGAAGGGCAACAAGATTGGTGAGGGGAATGAAGGGATCCTCTTACCAAGAGAGGCTTAAGTTCTGCAAATTGCAGTGGCTGGAGACTAGGCACCTGCACGGTGATCTGATTGAGGTGTATAAGGCCTTGAATGGATTGAGCACGCTGAATTCTGATGGGATCTTTCCACTTGTTCAGATTACGAACCTAAGGGGGCATAAATTCAAATTAAGAAAAGACAGATGTAGAATAGATGTGCGGAAATTTGCCTTTAGCCAGCGGACGGTTAATTGCTGGAACAAACTTCCATCTGTCGTTGTGGAAGTTGATAGGTTGAATAAATTTAAGGAGGAACTGGATAGGCATTTGTAGGGAATGGTGTGATTTTTTTTTTTTTTTGGCTGATGCTGCATAAGCTCATACATTTGCTTTCTTGCATCACATGCCACTACTACTACTACTAATTCCGTTACTTTCTCCAGAACAGAAGTCAAGCTGATAGGTCTGTAATTACTCACTTTGCCCTTTGATCCTCTTTGTGAAAATTTAATAGAATAATTTAATAATATTTAATTTTTAATAAATAATAAATATTTAATACAGAAATGCTTAATTTCACATACCGTGCTTGTATTTGCTGCTCCAAATTATGCTGCATTCTCATTCCTAATTGATCTAGTTGGTCCCACTGTTGAGCCATTCCTACTGTACTATGTTCAGTGTATCGATTATCCAAGATAAGGTGTTCTTCAAGTAATGCCCCAAGATCTTCAATTTTTTTCAAATCTGCTCTCTTTGCCCGAACTTCTGCAGCTTTGCGCTGTGTAAATTATAAAGTTAATGTTAAAGTAAATCATAAAGTTATTTAATGTTATAATATAATTAAAGTTAAGTATAAAATTAAATGGTAGCTACATTATTAAATATAAAATTAAATTTAGTTCATATCAGTAGTTTCTACACGTGTATGTTTTATGCAGGTTGGGTTGAAGGGCTAATAGCCCTTCAACCCAACCTGCATAAAACATACAAGTGTAGAAACTACACACTGCTGCTCCTTCCCACCTGGCTACGGAGGTGCCCTGATCAAAGAGATGAAAATGCCAAAGGGCTAGCTGGACAAAGGACCAGAAACACAATGGGATTGAATGTATGTGTCCTTAATAACTTCAAGTTTACAGAGAAATTGAAATCATATTTAAGAAACGTATGAGAGGGCATTCTGAATTTTTATTTCAATCAGCTACCTAAAAAAAGATAGTTTTCACTGAAATCATATGTGCCACTTTAGTAATAATGTGTTAGCATTCTGAGTGAAACCAAACTTAATGGTAGATATAAGCGGTTACTCTGACAAGGGTGCATCTATTTTTGTCTTTCATTTATAAAAGCATGGCTCTCAATCAAATTATAAGTACCATCTATTTAGCAGTCATATGTTTACATTCTAATCCAAACTAGATAAACATTTAGAGTGACCGGATGGGTGAAATGGGAAGGTTTATTTTTTTTTTTTTTGGCTGATGCTGTATAAGCTTGCTTTCTTGCATCATATGCCTCAACTAATGCTAATGCTAAAACAAAATTACATATGAGAAGGTAAAGAGCATCCCAATGGGATGCTTTTATTTTTATCGACTATCTTGAAATAAGAAGTTGTTGTTGTTGTTGTTATTTGGTTTTTAGGAGCATTAGCAACTAAGGCCATATTGCTCCGGTGCGGTGGTCATTCCCTGACCTCTCCGCATGCTCCGTATTTGGTGGTGACGGGCTCGAACCCCGGTCTAATCAAGAAGCGTGTGCTACGCACTGCTGCTCCTTCCCACCTGGCTACGGAGGCGCCAAGAAGTTGTCACTCAAATTTTTAGGGCTATCTGTTTCAGAACTCATTTTTGTTAGTCCAATCTAAGATCTTGAAACAATTTGACTGCAGTTCAAATTAAAGGTGTCACATATTTATTATCCATGTGTTTACAGTCTGATCAAAGTGAAAGTTGCTACATATATGAGGGGTCACCAGACTAACTTAATGAGGGTGCTTTTATTTCTATCTGCTACTTTGAAACAATATGGCTGCCACTCAAGTTATAAGCTTCATTGATTTAAATTTAATCTGGTCTAGTCTAAATTTTCAGTACACATGAGGTAAAAAAAAGGTAAACTGCAGCCATTATCAACCCACTGCAGGATGGAAGCCTCCTAAACAATTCATGTTGAGGGAAATAGACCATAATCTTCCACGCTGGTCCAGTGCAGGTTAGCAGATCGAACTGTACTTAGCAGTCAGGGGCTTGAACCATCTACTCAAGGAGCGTGTGCTACTACACTCCCACTCCTGACTACTCGGCTATGGAGCTCACACATAAGAGGTTACTTCAACACTTCTATGAGGTCTACTTATCCCCACTTTTAAAAAATCAAAATAGGTTTACAGTCAATTTTATTAATCTTTGATAATTAATAGCTTTTAAAAATTTTGTCCATATCAGACCCTTTATACAGCATCCAAAAACCTGGAGGACCACAAAAAAACAGCAAAATCCTGCTATCAGAGCTAATTCTGTACATGTTATGGCCACATTTCACATAATGTGGCTCCATTGGTGTATCTGCAACAAATTTTTGAAAAATAATTTTAAATTTAACCAATAGCATTAGAGGATACTCGACTTAAACTTTTGTTCCTCTATCCAGATTTCCTAGTGGTATATGACTTTCTAATTTAAATCAGAACTTTACATGTGAAAGTTGTGCAAGCTAACATATGTCTCCTTGACTGGAAAAAGCCAGTCAAGGAGACATCATCTCACTGACATTCAGAAGTGAAAATTCCTGAATGTCAGTGAGATGATGATTTCTTCCATTCACCCTAATTTTTCATTTCTGGAAACTCTAAACCTGCAAACAGACATACAGTTTCAATAGTTTTTGGTATTTTTCGGTCTTTTCTTCTTCTTGTTTTTCTTTCTATACTGTATGGGTTAACTTTATTTTAAAATTTTTCAGCTAAATTTCCTGTATGGTGGTTGTTGACAAGAATATTCATGAAACTTTTTGTTTTCCTTATTTATCCCTTCTACTTCTGTTGTCTACAACAACCTTCCTTCATATTTTTTCTTGAAAATTAAAATATACAGAAATTCGATTATTTTTATCTTAACCCATTTGCAATACTAAGTACTATGAGTTTTTTAATATTCTTTGTGTTTGGGGTTTCATTAAAAAAATAATAAAATAAAATAAGCTATCAAATTCTAATTATTATTTATAAAAAAAAAAAGCTTGTATAAGAACATAAATAACAGACAGATCTATAAATTATCTAGAATAATCAGTCTCTATTGTCTTTGATAGTTGTGCAATAAATTATTTTTTCCAAAATTCCTTATTACCACAAAACAGAAGTCAACTTTATATACATTTATTCCTTAATCTGAAAATAAGCTGTCTAACAAATATAGCTGCACCTCTAAAATTGGATGGGTTTTGAAGGAAAAAATCCTGAAACATTTTTAAAAAGATTTAAAATAAAAGAATCAGAATTTTAAAATAAATTGTGCACCCACTTGAGACACAAAATTCACACAAATCATGCCAAAACCTTTTATGCAAGCGAGTGGACAGCTCACTTTGCACTGTTTGTTATATATATATATATATATATATATTTATTATTATTATTTTTAAATTTCAAATTCTAACATAATCAATGATTCAGGTCAAGGGTATACAGGAATAATTTTAACAATTAATATTAATATTTTTAATCTTTTTGTGCAGTTTTGGAAGTAACATATTTGTAAGATACAAACTTAAAGATTGCATCATAGTTATATCTTGTTCCTTTGGTTTTTCAAACCTTTCACCTGCACATAAATTATATTAAAGGCTATTTTAAAACTTTATTAAATGCTCAATGACACTTGTGCTGCACCGAATACATATTCTTAAGAAATGGTTGTAACTTTCAAACTATCAAAACAGTTAACTACTCAGCTTGTAATATATATATGCATGCTTTTATTACTGTTCTGTTCTTGCAGTAAACAGTTGAAGCACGTTTACACACAAGCTAATGCTCTTTATTGTACGATCATGAAAACTTCAAGGACCATCTGTTTGATATGCCACGAGCTATACATAATAGGAAGCTAGTGACAATCAATACAGCTATTGATTTTTTTCTTCAAAGTCACATATCAGTTTTTCAAAGTGTTAAATTTGGATAAAATGTGTGACATTTTCTAGTCTATACAGGAACTAGAATGATTAAGAGCAGTGCAATACACAGGAATTTGTTAAATGATCATATAAGATTATTTAAATCAGAATGATTTCAAAAACCTACTTTTGTAGCTTCCAGCTGTGATTCTAATGATCCAGAACCTTCCATCATTGAGGAACTAGAAAATAAATTATATTTATAAATGTCCTAATATATTTATACAAATAGGAAATAAATGTTAAAATAAGAAAATATCATAATTTGTTAAGGAAAAGAAAAGACACTTTTCAGTAAAAAAAATGGGATAATTTCTAATTACCTTCAGGTTTTTGCTTACCTACATTGCTACTATCAAAAGTACCTTGATATAACTTAAACTTAATATTAGAAAATTTTGTACAAGTTTTGCCTTAGGCGCATTATAGCCAAAGTAGCTTATGCGCCGTGAAACCCCCATAACAACAACAACAACAACAACAACAAGTTTTGCCTTTAAAATTGATGATGAATACATTCTTAAAAACTGAATGAAGAATCTGCTATTAACTAGCCCTCCTAGAACCAGATCTAAATATATTTATTATATATGTCACTGATATCAATGATCTCTTATCAATGATTCTTTGACTGCAAAGAAAGGTGGCATCAATCTCTTCACACACATCAAAAAATTCTATCAGGTCATCAACAGGACCTGCACCAGGCTGAATGGTACCCCCCTCCAGAAAAATTATTCGTTTTAGGGGAGCCTGGTACTGGTAAGCACCCCTAAATGGTACCTTCACACAGTACTTTAGAAACACATTAGAAATTTTACATAGGCTAAGTGTACAAAAGACTTTTTCACAACAACTTCTATCACTTCTCTGATTACGCTCCTAGATGTCAATCTATATTCTAAACAATTTTTGAACTTGCATAGGTATTCTATACATAGTTTCCAACTCTGACTTTCAAAAAGCTGGAGATCAGGTAATTGTAAGGGAGGAAAACAGGACATTTTTTACAAAAAGCAGAAGTTGTTCCCAAAAACCAGGAAATTTTTCATAAAAAGCAGGAAGGTTTTTCTTAAGTACATGCTACATTAGAATTTAAATTTCATTGACAACATACACAGTTTATATTAAAATACAGGTACAGGAATGTTTGCCAGTACAGTATATTTTCTAACATTAGCTTATCTAGGATTTTTCTGTCTGCAGATTTCTATTTGGATTGTCTCTTAGACATTAACTGATTATGATTGCTTCAAGAAAGATACTATTGCAAATATTATGCCTCTTCAGATATGTTGAGTCAAAGTTACATAACAACAGTACTGTTGTTACTTGGCTGTCAAGAGGTCTAAAGCTTCACCAGAAAGAGAAGATCTGAATTCTTTTTATTTATTTATTTATTATTATTATTATTATTATTTTTTTGCTTGGTTGAATATTCTCTGATGCTCAACCGTGCTATGAATTAGGAATTATCAAAATATCAGGAATGACTTGGAATAATTTGTTATATTTCATGCTTCCTTGTGCAGTTTCCAGTTCCCTAACCAAGGACCATTTTACATTTATTTTTTTCTTATTTTGTAACAGATTAATAGAACCATGCATAATATCTATTTCTTTATCTTCTCTTCAATGTTACCGAGAAGTACTGGAAACTTAATTTTTTTTTTTTAGTGAAATTAATTCTGTTTATTATTTGTTTTTCTGGTTTGGATTGTATAAGGACATCCATCGACATTTTGATGGACAGCAGTCAATGACTGAAATACAATCCTTGTTAGATTTCACAAATGTTGATGCCCTTTGAAGAGGTAGCATTTGTGAGTTCCCAGGTCTTGTTTTCTGCTTATCATAAAAGTAGCACTCATCCTTTGGTAGATGTGGACTTTTGCACTGCTGGAGATGAGTATTGTTTTGTTTTTTCTTATTTATTAATTTTATTTTGAATATTAGGTGGATTGGTACATAAAAGCAGAATAACACCTTGCCAAGTTCAACCTTAATTCAGCAGGAATTTTCTTTTATTTTTATGTGGTTTAGTGTTTTCTTTTTTCATAAGTCTTAGAAATGCAGATTTGTTTTGAGTGAACACTTTAAGCACAAAAGTGTCCACCATGAATACCTCTGAGTGAATGATAAACACTTGAGTTATTTACTCAAGACTTCTTCAATCACCATACTTTCTTTTCACTTTTCCATATAAAAAATAATATCTGCATTCCCTGCATATTTATAACTTAATAAGCTCCTTCACAAATATGCTTCCTTTCATCAAGCAGTCCAGTTTTCTGCATATTTATTTCCAATTAGTTAATTATTAATCACTATTAAACTTATTCCATTTATCATGATGTTCAAGCTTCATTTATTTCTTCTTCTTACTCCACTGCTTCTATTGTATACAGTAAGCCCATACCATCCATCATGCACTCTGGCTAATACTCTCATTTCTGCACCAGCTTTTCTCCAGTTTTATCAATGAATGGACTTTATCAATGGGAGTAAGTTCCTAATGCTATTTGCTCCATGGTTTGTTTATATTTTTATAACCTCTCTGATATAAAGCATCATCACTCTTCATCCTTATGTGTTTGTGCAGAGAAAAGTTTGTCACTGGAAAGTGGAATATAATGTATCATCAACAAAACTGGACAAGATTCCAGTCAATGGAAAAGCATTGTACACCAATATACTAGAGGAAAAGAGAGAGTGAAAGGTGAGACTTTGTGAAACTCCAGCATTAGATGAGAAGCTAAAAGAGTGAAGAGCCATCTACTATCATAACAGCATATTATTCACAGCCATATAGCTGTGCAATAGATTTAAATATTCAAAACTTACCCATCCAACAGCCACATCCTAAAAACATCAAATGGTTGTAAACATCAGAGGGATTTCAGTAACCAAGCAGAGAGAGATACATATAAAAGAAAAAAAAAAGAAGAAGAAATCTTATGATATAAAAAAACATATAAACATACAGAGAGAGAGAAAATACCATTTGCACAATAACTAATAGTAAACATAATAGTAGTAGTCATAATAGCAACTAATATTAGTAATAATAACTAATAATAGGAAAAATTGTGTTCATAATTTCTCAAATAGTTCTAATGTGAGTAGAAGCGTAGGTGATATTCTAGTTCTGTTACAAGAACCGATTCATACTATATTGTAAAATGCTTCTCAATGTATTCTTTCAACTTTTCCAGAAATTTCCATGCAGCGCTGAGAATTTACAGTACGCAACAGCTACACCATAAATACTTTTCTTTTATGACAAAGAAAACTATCAGCATTTTTTTTTTTTTTTAGCAACCATAGGTTTCAAATCTGCACAAATTATTTTCTCAAAAGGCAAAAAATAAGCACATTCAGCCTCCACTGTCAATCACACATACTACTGTTTGCAGTAACAAAATTCTTATTGCTATATGTTATTACACATAACAATATCATCAAATTTTTCTCTTTAAATAACCACTCTTATACCACGTGAGTGTTTAAGTTAGTTTATTTAGCCTATTGACTAAATGTACTATACAATTAAGTAACATTTCAGGAACCTTGCTAGAACCCATCATTAGACCAGATTTGACTTTACCAAAGGACAGAGAAACAAATGGTAACAATTAATTATTATAATGTGTTAATACAAAACATCCAATTATCTATTAACAGTAAGTTTTTATACAAAATATTACTTATACAATTATCTATTACTTGTAAGTTTTTTTTTTTATATGTGCAAATGAAAAGTAAAATAAATAAGATACTGACTTACCTGGTAACAGCCTCCTGCTTGCCAAATGCCTGTCTCCTACATTCAGTTAAGAGGTGCTGTTAATAGCTTATTTATACCTGAGTTGGGCCTGGGGCTTCTAATTAGTTAGCCAATAGCAGGTTGCCATGCCGGTTATCCTGGAGCTCAGTCCTGAGTTGTTCAAATGTACTTTGGGGTTGATGGTTAACTAAGCCTCACTCCCAAAAGACTGCAAGGTGTGTGGGTGTGTGTGTGTGGAGGAGAGCTGTGGTTGTGGAGAGGGGAAGAGTTGGCTTCTTGTTTGAAGCTTTAATTTTTGTTTCTTGAGGTCTTCTTCAATTGTTCCTTTAAAAATGTTAAAATATTGTCAATTGAATTGCAACTACATAGGGAAATCCTACAGACACCCCAGCTCTAGACTATAACTTGTTTTCTGTTTATAGAATTGGCCCCGAACATTTTTATGTAGAATGATTCTTTAAATTTTCTTATATTGTACTGTTAGTCAGTTGAAAGAACTGTAATGCTGCTAAACATCTCTGAGCTGGAATGCATGGAAGGCAGTGTCAGATTTGTTTATTCTCCCATATTAGATGTTTTTTCTGTTCTTTTAGTCTAGAGCTGAGGTGCCTATAGGATTTCCCTATGTAGCTAACTCCACAGTTGCAATCGATTTTATACATCAGTCATCTAGGAATGTTCCAGATTAAAAGAACACAAAATATACATCCAATATGAGAGAAAATTAGGCCTCCATAGCCGAGTGGTCGGGAGCGGGAGTGCTCTTTGAGTAGACCGGGGTTCAAGCCCCTGACTGCTGGATACGGTCGATCTGCCAACCCGCACTGGACCAGCGTGGCAGATTATGGTCCATTTCCCTCAGCATGAATTGTTGAGGAGGCTTCCATCCTGCAGTGGGTTGATAATGACTTGACCTTTTTTTTATGAGAGAAAAAACAAATCCGATACTACCTTCCATGCATTCCAGTGCAGAGATGTTTCGCAACTTAGCAGCACTACAATCCTTTCAACCGACCAACAGTACAATAAGAAAAAATTTAAAGAATCATTCTATATAAAATGTTTGGGGCCAATTCTGTAAACAGAAAACAAGGTATAGAATTCGATCGACAATATTTTAACATTTTTAAAGGAACAATTGAAGACCTCAAGAAACAAAAAAGAAAGCTCCAAACAAGAACAGCCAACCCTTTCCCACTCCACTACAAACCGCCTCTCAGAAATCCAAGACCAGTATAACCACAACTTACGAATTCTGTTGGGAGTGAATCTTAGCTAACCCTCCACCCCAAAGTACATCTGAACAACAAAGCACTAGGATCCAGGATAACCAACCTAGCAACCTGCTATTGGCCAACTAATTAGAAGCTCCAAGCACAACTCAGATATAAATAAGCTATTAATAGCACCGCTTTACTGAATGTAGGAGGCTTAGGCATTTTGCAAGCAGGAGGCTATTAACAGATAAACCAGTATCTTATTTATTTTACCTTTCATTTGCACATATAAAAAAAACTTACAAGTAATAGATAATTGTATAAGTAATATTTTGTATAAAAACTTACTAGTCATAGATAACTGAATGTTTTGTATCAACATATTAATAATTAATTGTTACATTTCGTTTCTCTGTCCTTTGGTAAAGCCCAAATATGGTCTGATGATGGGTTCCAGCATCCAATTAAGCATCCGATACTACCATGGAAGGTAGTATTGGATGCTTAATTGGCATCAATATCAATTGCAACAAAATTACTTCAGATATCAAATTCCACTTGCAAAGAAAAAAAAATATTCCATTATCAGGGATAGCTCTCATATGCACTGTCTTTACAAAAAAAAGATGCAGGCATTTGCTAAATTACCTCACATGCATCTGTATTTAGAATCCCTGAATTTGCCAATCTTGGAAGAGTGGAAGTTATAAAAAAACCTTTTCAATATATGCATTATCATTATTGCCATCCAAAACAATCTAATCATTTTTGGAAATGTTCCATTACTCCAACCAGATTTCCTTTGGTGCTATTCACAACTGTTAAAATTTTTTGCACTAGTTCTTGAAATGTATGTTTTTTTTTTTTTTTTTCAATTTGTTCATTTAATTTATGTATGCAATCACATGGCACATAAATACACCAACAAATGAGGCATAGTTATTGAATTTTCCTATGGATATACTGCACCAATTGTAACACAACTGACAATGCAAACTGAAATTTTTATTTTTAATTATTATTATTATTTTTTTTTTTTTCGAAAAAGCGCATATATAATAAAATACATTGAACTTCATGCGCATGTTAGAATTTTTCAATCAGTTTTTTAAACCTACAGCAAATTCTGTTACTGCCTGTAAAGTGGTTTCACTGTATTAGACTAATGTAGTACAAAGAATGTTCATGATCCCTTGGGAATAAGTATCCTTTAGTAACAAACTCAATACAGACTGCTTTAAAGCCATTATCAGAATACCAAGGATGGAGTACTATGCTGATTCAAGGGCATTTCGAATATGGACATATCAACAGTCACTGATCCTAAACTGGAGTTGCTGCTACTCCATCACACCATCCCTGAAAGATAATGATGGTCTGTAGGAGGTGATACATTATTTGTAAAATTATTAAGAAAATAATGGGACCAAATATAATTTAAGGAGAGCAGTACTGTTCCAGGCAGCAGACAAGAATATGGTTAAGGAAAGTTAGGAATCCAGAAGAAATGATGTGTGGGGTATGAGTGGAGAAGTGAACATGGAAAAAATTTTTATCAAGCATTTTAAACTGTCATTACCTATTAGCATTAACATTTAGCATTAGTAAAGGCACATGTGCAAGAAAGCAAGCTTATATAGCATCAGCCAAAAAAAAAAAAAAAAAACCCCTTCTCATTTCACCCATCCACTCGCTCCAAATGTTTGTCTAGTTCTGCCTTGAATCTATTTAAGCTATCAACTTCTACGAGAGATGGAAGTTTGTCCCACCTGCTGGCTAAAGGCAAACTTCCGCACATCTATCCTACAACTGTCTTTCCTCAATTTGAATTTATGCCCTCTCAGGCAATTATTTTGAGCAAGAGGAAGAATCCCATCAGCATTGAGCATGCTCAAACCATTCATGGCCTTATACACCTCAATCAGATCACCTCACAGGTGCCTAGTCTCCAGACACTGTATGCAAAACTTAAGCCTTTCTTCGTAAGAGCAACCCTTTGTTCCATTCACTAATCTTGTTGCCCTTCTCTGTACTCGTTCCAGTAGCTCTACATCCTTCTTTACATGAGGCCTCCAGACCTGTATACAGTACTCAAGGTGTGGTCTGACCATTGCCCTGTACAAGAGGATAATCAACTCTTATCCCTGCTAGAAAAATTCCTGTATATCATTGAAAAGACACCATGAGCTACTTGTGCAGACTGTCTGCACTGCTCAGAATTACCCCCAGGCCCTTTTCATTCTCTACCAATGTCAGTGTAGTAACACACAGTTGATATGTTACTCTGGGGTTACTACTTCCCATATGCAGCACTTTACATCTATCAATGTTAAACTTCAGTTGCCATCTCTCAGCCAAACTGCTCAACTTTTCTAGATCCTGTTGTAGCAGTGTACTGTCATTAACAACCCTGCTGACCTTCGTATCATCTGCAAACTTGGACATTAAGCCTGATATACCATCATCAATATCATTAATAAATACAAAAAACAACAATGGACCAAACACTGAACCATGGGGAACTCCACTAAGGGGAACTCCACTAATAATATTAGTCCACAAAGAGCAGTGTCCATTGATTCCCACTCAACCATCCCTTTATTCATAGCAGCAATTTTCCTCCAATGCCACACTGCTCTAATTTGTGCAGCAGTTTTCCATGTACAACAGTATCAAATGCCTTAATAAGATTCAAATATATGATATCAAAATTATTCTTTGCATCCAGTTCCTTTGTGACCACATCATAGTATCCAATCAAATTGGTCAGACAAGACTTCCCCTTAGCAAACCCATTCTGTGTCTGAGCTATAACTGAAGTGTGCCTCCATTGATTTCCCAGGAACAGAAGTTAAACTAACAGGTCTGTAATTACTTGTGTTGCCCTTAGATCCTCCTTTCTGAATTGGGGTCACATTTGCACATTTCCAGTCCATGGGTACCTCCCCTGAGTCCAAGGAAGCTGTCATAATTATGGCTAAGAGTTTGCTTACTTCCTTTGCTGCCTCCTTTAATATAACTTGATAGATCCCATCCACCCCAGGTGCCTTTCTTATGTTTATCTTCAACAATTTCTCCTCCACTTTGCTCTCAGCTATTACAAAATCATCTAGCTCACTGCCAGAATTTAATTCACCTCTGGCATTCCCCTCCCTTAATAACTCCTCATGTGTGAATGTTGATGCAAAATAATCATTTTGTTTGTTAGCTGCCTGAGCAGGATCATCAACAGTTGAACCGTCGATATCAAGTGGACCAATCTGATTCATCCCCTTACTTATAGAGTTTAAATAAGTAAAGAACTCTTTGTTGTTTTTCTTTGCATCCTTTGCCAAAGATTTCTTGTAATCTGCCTTTGTCTGCCTATCCTCTTTTGTGACTTGGTTACAGACCAGCTTATATCTATCTCAGGCTCCATGTCACCTGTTAATTTATATGTATCCCATGCATTTTTCTTCTCTGCCACATGTTTCATTTGTTCATCTGACATCCATTTAGACCTAAATCTTGAACAATATTTCTTAGTTGGTATGAAAAGACTAGTAGCTTCGAAGATTAATTCTTTGAATGCTTCCCATTTTGATTTTGCTGTTGGTACCATCATGAGTTGGTCCCACCGTATAGAATTTAAATACTGTCTCAGACCACTGTAGTCACCTTTACGAAAGCAAAAACCCTTCCCTTTACCCCTGATGGTAGTTACCTCTTTGAGTAAATCCCACTTCAGCACACTGTGATCACTGCCACCTAGTGGTTCCTTTATCTGCAAATTCTTAATGCATGAAAAATGTAATCTACTCATAATCAGATCAAGAGTATTACTCCCTCTAGTTGCCCCCCGAACATGCTGCTGTAGAAAACAATCATCCACTAAATCCACAAAAGCCTTGCTAGTGTGAGAGTGACCAACTCACAAATTCCAATCAATATCTGGGAAATTATAAGGCACTCTGATTATTGGTGTACATGCAAGTATACATGCAACTGTTCCTATTCTTAGCTACCCTAACACATCTCATATATTTACTTGTTCTGCAATGACTTCCAGTAGTTTCTGAGATCCCCTGCACCTAGTTTTCCAGGCTGCTGCTCATTCCAATATTATACTAAATCAAAAAGTAGAATGGCCATTTTCCAAAGGGAACTGGTAAAGTAATAGAATGTTAGTTGGCGCCTCCATAGCCAGGTGAGCAGGAGCAGCAGTACATAGCACATGCTTCTTGATTAGACCGGGGTTCGAGCCCGTGACCACCAAATACGGAGGATGCAGAAAGGTCAGGAAATGACCACCACATATCCCGGAACAATATGGCCTTAGTTGCTAATGCTCCTAAAAAACAAATAACAAACAACAAGAATGTTAGTTCAGTTGGTCAACTCATTGAGAAGGCAAGGAAATTGGGAATTGAAGCTGTTTTTCTCCAGCAGAAAATCTGACACTCCACTGCCTAGGAGAGGGAATTGGTAAAGTAATAGAATGTTAGCTCACTGGCTGAACAATTTGAGAAGGTAAGGTCAGGCCAATAAAAAGTGATTGCATCAGTGAATGAAGACATTGATGAATAACAGCAGAGGATGAGCCAAAGTTCCAGGGAGACAAATTCTCTGCAAGGAAAGAAATGGCACAGCAGTTGGAGGACACTGTACATAGCAGGATATATACTAGATTTGGCCCTGCTGGGAAAAAAATATGTATCTTTCTAATGCCCTATCACCCATTTTAGATGGTAGTTATGGTTTTGTAACTTTGTAGCTCTATTTCTGTTGAACAATATATGGATATTTATTTATTATTCATTACTAAAAGCTGTTGTTGTTGTTATTTGGTTTTTAGGAGTATTAGCAACTAAGGCCATATTGCTCCGGGGGTATGCGGTGGTCATTCCCTGACCTTTCCGCATCCTCCATATTTGGTGGCTCACGGGCACGAACCCCGGTCTAATCAAGAAGCGTGTGCTACGCACTGCTGCTCCTGCCCACCTGGCTACGGAGGCGCTTTACTAAAAGCAATAGGAAATTAATGGTTTCAATTAAAGTTCTACAAATGTACCCATTACAATAAATTTCATTAATAGGGCAATAGTAATAGCTCTAAATGAGGTGACTAGCCTTGCTAAACAGTGCATTTTAACTTTACTCAAAATTTTATCTTAGATTTTTCTTAAGTTTTTAAAGTTTTCACTGTTCCACATTTTCAAGATTATTATTATTATTAGCTACATGGTGCAAGGAAGCCTGAGGCTTATGCTGCACCAAAAGAGAGAAGAATGATGGTATCCAGCTCAGGACCCTGGGTGTGCCAAGCTCATACTCACCAGATGGGAGAGATGTAAATTAAAAAACTAACAAATACTAACAACTCTTCATTTTATAAATATAACAATGAAGGTTAACACTGCCGGGACTTAATATTTTACACCAAGCCATAAAAATCTGTCTTGTAATTAAATGAACCTTAACTACCCAGTAATAAGATGTAAGCATATTAATGTGATTTTTTTTCAAATAAATTGTTTACAGATTTTGCATTCTAACTGATTTATTGCATGTAAAAACATTTGTTGGTAATATTGGACTTTGTACAAGCATCTAGCACCTCCCAGACAATTTTACTGCATTCTATAGGCCTCAACAGTTTTGGTTTAACAGGTTCTTCTTCCTAATAGGCTTGCATTCATGCATTCATTTAGACATTTTAATAATTTGAAGAAGACATAAGAACATAGAAAACAGTACTCATCACTAATTTTATGTGGAAATAACTAATTCTAACAACAGATTAAAAACCACTGCACTCCATGTAAATTTTTATAGAACATTTTTATAAATAGTCATTTTTTATAAATTGTTATAAAAATTTACATAAAATGCAGTGTTTGCTATTATTAGAATTAGTACTCATTACTTTTCTGAAACTGTAACAAGCCTTAAAATTTTTAATTTTCTTTAGCCAACACCATTTTGAAATTTCATAACCTAAAATAAAGAAAGATGTTTAAGAATTTCTTAAATTCCACTTTAGAAGCTTATGATGCCATACTTGTATATGAATATTTCTTATTAATGTTTTTAGTCAAATATAAAAATAAAAAAAAATCATAACAAGATCTTCCATCTATTTTAAGATAGAAGATCCTGTAATGATTTAAAAAAAAAATCTTGTATTAAACAAGATAAATGATAATCTAAGATCAGCAAAATTTTTAATCCTTGTTTGTAGTGTAATTTGATATCCTACATAATCCAAATGGGAGTGGAACTGAAGGCTCTTTGAACCCTATAAAGCTGCAATAAAATTACTAAGAACTGCTACTTTTCAAAAGAAAAAAAAAAAAAAAAAAGGGAAATGACTTTAAAAAAAATAACAAAATGTTCTTAGGCTACAAATTAATTATATCAGACTCTACCTTGTAACTTACATATTATTAAATCAAATCTAGTATTCAACCTGAATGTATCCTCCTTTCAGGTAGATCAAGAAACCACTTTTGCTTCTTTTTTTTTTTCCCCAAGGAGTTCAATGAAAAGTTATGACTCATTTTGCCATTTGCTTTTTAGGCAATCCTTGCTTAAAGGGGAATTTTTTAATCACCAAACTAATGATTAGGCTCTCCCCAGGATGTACTGAAAATAAGCATGATTGCCATTCTGCTCCTATGTGATAATGGTTTTACACTAATGGGATGCTATAAACATTCTTACCACTAGGAGTTAAAATTTCTTATTTGAAAGGGAAAAATATATCCAAAAAGTCTTTAAAATATTTTCATAACATTTCATTTTTATTTATTTATTTCATTATATGAGTTTTCATACATTACCTGGTATCTGTAAGCCAATGATGAAAAGCATTAGCATGTTTGGCAAATTCCAGCCTTAATCTATCATTTTCTTCCTGTCGATGAGCCTCCTTCGCTAATTCCATATCACGTTCCTAATCAAAAACATCTCTTTTTAGTAAATAAATAATTGATAATTAAATAAAAAAAGTAAATTACTGTATAATCCTGTAAAAATAAAAAAGTAGAATATATTGGAGTCACACATACATCTAATATAATGAATATAATGTATTATAATGAATGGCTTAAACTCTGATGATTTTCAACTCCCCATTTTACATGGTTGAAAGATAAGAATAAAAACTCTTACACGGATTTTAATTCCAAAGTCAAGATTTAGTAATGATTTTCTTTCTAAATAATCTAGTCAATGTTACAAATGTATATCTTTTAAAAATTGACTAATTAGCATAGGCATATGATGCATGAAAGCAAGCTTATACAGCATCAGGCAAAAAAAAAAAAAAATTTCCCATTTCACCCATCGATTCGCTCCAAAAGTTTGTCCATTTCTTCCTTGAATTTATTTACACTATCAACTCCCACAATGACAGACAGAAGTTTGTTCTAGCAATCAACTACTTGCTGGCTAAAAGCAAATTTCTGCACACCTGTTCTACAACTGTCTTTCCTCAATTTCAGTTTAGGCCCCATCAGGTTTGTAATCTGAGCAAGAGGAAGAATCCCATCAGCATTGAGCCTGCACAATCCTTTTAAGGCCTTATACACCTCGATCAGATCACCTTGCAGGTGCCTAGTCTCCAGACGCTGCAATTTGCAGAACATAAGCCCTTCTTCATAAGAGCATCCTCTTTGTTCCCCTTCTTTGTACTTGTTTGAGCAATTCTACATCCTTCCTAAATTGAGGCCTCCACACCTGTATAGCATACTCAAGATGTAGCCTGATCATTGCCTTCTACAAGGAGATAATCACCATATCCCTGCAAGCAAAATTCCTGTATATCATAGACAAGACCCCATGACCTTCTCTGGCAGCCTATCTGCACTGCTCAGAAAACTTCATATCTTTTCCTCAACTTTGCTCTTAGTTATTACAAAATCATTTAGCTCCCTGTTAGAGTTGAATAAACTTCTGTTTCCCACTTCCCTACAGAATTCCTCATGCGTGAATGTACATGCAAAACACTCATTCGGTTTGTCAGCTATCTGAGTAGGATCATCAACAATCAAACCATCGATATCAAGTGGACCAATCTAATTCATCTAATAATTAAGTAAGATCAATTACTATGTTTCCGTATGGTATTATGAAGGAATATATAGACTATACTTAAATGAGCCCATTCACTCTGCCCTGAGAAAGTATAGCATTAAGGATTGGGACAACTACGGTGTACTAACTTTGCATTGAGCACTTTTTCCAATGCAGAATGAGTGTTTATTTAACCAAGGGCTGAGATCACTTAGATCACTTTAAGATAGCTATATCAATTTTAGGAAGATTAAAACATTTATAATTAATTTAAAAAGTAAGAAAGCATTTTCATACTTTTTCCCATTAATTATAAATGAAACTATTTTACATTTAATAAAACAACACATAAACAAACTAGCAATACCACATAGTAATTTTGATGTATTCTTTGAGTAAATATTCTAAAATACTATTTACTCATTTTATTCATTTACATAATAGCCCTCCAGATACAATTCAAGAAATGGGTATTTTACTAGGAATGTAAATTTTGTGATTTAAAACAAACTGCTCTTTACACAGATAAACTCATAACTATCCCAGTTTTCTAATTTGCTTCCTCTTCCCTTCTTTTAGCCTTCCTCAAGTTTTGATGACATTGTATTCCTGCACTTCATGTGCATACAAATACCAGTGAATGTATATCTCTGCAATTAGTTCGTTGGATGACTGCACCCAAATACACTGATATCACAAAACAGCATAAGATTACATTACTGTGTGCATTGCATTACATTACATTGCTATGCCAACATAAGGCATAGTAATGTAATGTAATGTAAGAGTAAATGATATTGCTTTATAGAAAATTATAGTATAGGTGGTATATTATAAAATAATTTATAATAATTTATAATATACCAACATCATTTAATTTGATTTAAAAAAACTGGTAGTTATATAAACTGCATCCTGGCCACAAGCTACTACTACATCCTTGGCTTTTGGCTGCATTCTATACCACTTGTTAATTTTCTATCCTAAACATTCAACATGTAGTAGTAGTACTGGAAGCACACATTTGTATCACTTACAAATATCTTAACTCAAGCCCATTTTCTCTATACATCTACATCAGTGTTTCTCAACCGTTTTTTAATTATTGCCCCCTAAAGAGCTTTTTTAGACAATTTTTTTTCCTAATCGCCCACCATGAAACAAGAAAATACTTTATACTTTATCTTTATTCAATGGGATCCCTGAGCCTAATGCTTCTTAGCTAAAAGTTCAATGTTTGGTATGATGTTTAGTAAGTTTAATTCTAATGTCTCCTCTTGAACATATCAATTCTGTTTCTTTCAGTAAATATTCAGTAAATATTTTATTTACTGAACTACAACCACATTCAACCATATAAGATGTTTGAAAACAAAGAAGTACTTTTGCCATTTCAGACCACATTGTTGGATAAAGAAGTTTAGTTGTTTTTGATCCCCACAACTCAGACATTTCACCTTTTTTAAATTTATATTTGCATTCTTCATTATGTTTTAATTCAACGAGTTCTTGAATTTCTTCACAAGCAGACCTGTATTTTCATTTCACCTTTTAAAGAACACAAATGATCTGAATAATTCTTAAGATCATTCTCGGTGAGAGATTTATTGATTTAAACTAATTTTTGCATACCATGAAATTGTTTTCTCATTAAATTGCTTTCAAATATTTCCAGTTTTTCAGTAAAGGCTTTTAATACATGTTTGCAGTTTATCACTGTAATTAATCTCCCTTGAAGTTGAAGTGATACTTCATTAAGTTTTCGAAAAATCCAAGCTATATAGTATAAGTTGTTTTTGTGTTTGCTGATCTCCTTTGCTAAATCTGTCTCCTTCACTTTCTAAAAAAGTAATTATTGCATCAAAAAGGTTTACAAATCTTGTTAGACAGTTTCCTTTAGAAAGCCATCTGACTTCTGTATGTAAAAGAAGCCTCACATACTGTTCTTCATTATCAACACAAAATTTTCTGAAAAGGCGATCATATTTGCTATGTGACTTCACTTTCTTTATTGATGGTTTTAATAACTATACTGAGAGATTGATAAAGAACTGGACTAATATTTTTTGCAACCAAATGATGTCGGTGCACAATGTATTGCAAGAACTTCGGAACATACTTCCTTTAGGTGGGCTATAAAACAATTGTATCTTCCAACCATGGAGGTAGCACCATCAGTGGCACAGGACACCAAATTTTCCAATGGTACTTGTTTTTCATCAAACCATGTTTTTACAGCAGCAAAAACTGATGCTTCAGTATTTTCTGAGTGGAGCATCAAAAATTGATGCTCCAGTCAGATCTCATTTTTAATTTGTCAATTAGATGCTCTTCAGTGTTAACTGACATTCATTGCTCTGTCTTTGAATTGAATTGTTGCTCAATGGCAATGTTTTTAAAATACTGGAAGGATTTTGATGCATCATTGTTGAAATTACAGTCTCTAATGCAAGTCGTATAAACAGTCTCAGCAACTGTATGAGTACTACCAGTTTTTGCAATGATTTGTGTGCAATTTTATAAGATTAGCATTAGCATTAGTAGAGGCATATGATGCAAGAAAGCAAGCTTATGCAGCATCAGCCAAAAAAAAAAAAAAACTTCCACTTCACCCCTCCGTTCGTTTGAAATACCTGTCCAGCTGAGCCTTCAATTTATTTAGGCTATCAACTTCCACAACAAGGGATGGAAGTCTGTTCCACCAACCAACTATCTGCTGGCTAAAGGCAAATTTCCGCACATCTATCCTACATCTGTCTTTCCTCAATTTGAATTTATGCCCTCTCAGGTGATTATTCTGAGCAAGAGGCAGAATCCCATCAGCAATATTTAGGCTATAAACCTCCACGACAAGGGATGGAAGTCTGTTCCACCAACCAACAACCTGCTGGCTAAAGGCAAATTTCCTCACATCTATCCTATATCTGTCCTTCCTCAATTTGAATTTATGCCCTCTCAGGTGATTATTCTGAGCAAGAGGAAGAATCCCATCAGCATTGAGCATGCTCAAACCATTCAAGGCTTTATACACCTCTATCAGATCACCTCGCTGGTGCCTAGTCTCCAGACACTGTAATTTGCAAAACTTAAGCCTTTCTTCGTAAGAGCACCCCTTTGTTCCATTCACTAATCACGTTGCCCTTCTCTGTACTCTTTCCAGCATCTCTACATCCTTCTTGAAATGAGGCCTCCAGACCTGTATACAGTACTCTAGGTGTGGCCTGACCATTGCCTTATACAAGGGAATAATCACCTCCTTATCCCTGCTAGAAAAATTCCTATATATCATCGACAATACACCATGAGCTACTCTTGCAGCCCGTCTGCACTGCTCAGAAAACTTTATATCTGCCTGCACAACCACCCCCAGGTCCCTTTCATTCTCTACCACTGTCAGTGTAGTACTACAGAGTTGATACGTTGCTCTGGGGTTGCTGTTTCCCATATGTAGTACTTTACATTTGTCAATGTTAAACTTCATTTGCCACCTCTCAGCCCATCTGCTCAACCTTTCCAGATCCTGTTGCAGTAGCATAGTGTCAGTAGTGTCCTTGACAACCCTGCCAACCTTCGTATCATCTGCAAACTTGGACATTAAGCTTGATATACCATCATCAATATCATTTATAAATACAGAAAACAATAATGGACCCAATACTGAACCCTGAGGGACTCCACTAATAACATTAGTCCACGATGAGCAGTGTCCATTGATTACCACTCTCTGTCTTCTCCCCCGAATTGCATATAAAATATTGCACATAAAACGATATTATTTAATTGTATAAAAGAAAATTTAAACATTGCTGAAATAAATATTTTCTATTAAATAAAAATTAAAAATTGCTACTCATAGTTTAAGTTTGGTCAATGTTAGAAGTTCTTTTTTTAAAATTTGATAACAGTATGTTGATGTCGAAAAGAAAAATTATATATATCTTGAACAATGCTGAAAAAGTCTGCAATTTCTAGAGATGCTTTTGCAGCATCATTCATGACCAAACTTAAGATATGAGTAGACAGGATATATGTAAAATGCTCTAGGGCAGTGGTCAGCAACCTACGACCCACCAGCATGATTTATTTGACCCATAGCCACATTATATTCAGTGTGATATGAATTTTAAAATCCTTACACACAGAATATTTTATTATAATGCAATCCTACCTGAATGATCTTTTGCAAATTACGCCACGTATCTTCTAAAGCTTCCATGGTAAACCAAGTATAAGGATTAGCTCCAACATTAAAACTTTTAATCTGCTGGTCTAGAGATGCTAAAGCTTCAAAATCTGCTTGAGCTGAACTCAGTGACTCTTGAAATTGTGCATGAGCCTCTCTTAAAGCCTTTTATAAAATATAAAATAATACACAAACACTTTACATTAATGAAAATGAAATCACCATGTTATAAAATGTTCATTATTTTACTGTAACAAACTTTAAAAAAATTAAAAAGAAACAAAATTTATATATAACAGTAAGTCAAAAGGTCAATAAATGTTGGGTTACAATTATTTGTCTCTACACTTAATACTGCATTTCATCATGAAGCTTTTAAAAGTCAATAAATGCTGAGATGAGTTTGTCTCTTATGCTGGCTAAGTTCAATCAAAAAAGTGTATACATTTCTTTAAAGATATATAGAATATAATAATAGAATATTTAACAGATGTTTTTTTTTATTTATTATTATTACAAACACTATCAATGCAAACTTTAGAACTAGGGCTTACAATACCGGGATCCCGGTCATTTTTTTCTGGTACTGAAATACTGGTATTGATATAAAACAATACCGGTTTTTTGGTACTAATTTAAAAGAAAAATTGTTTATAATTTAATCACATAAAGGTTATAAAATCACCTTTCGTTATCTCTACTAGCAAATATTCGATAAATCATTGATAGGACACCATGCAACATTGCAACCTGTCCACAATTCTAGCACAACTTCATGTCTGACCATATCATAACTCCCAAGTCCCATTCCTCCACTATTGATTTTAGTTCAACTCCACCAAGTGTATAAGTTATTTTGGGGTTGCTGTTCCCCTGGGGTAAGACCTTGCATTTTGCTGAATTAAAGAATAGCTGCCACTTTCTGACCATCCCGTAAGTCTATCTAGGTCACTCTGAAGAAGGTCTGCTTGGCGGCGATCATTAACTACTCTACTGATCTTTACTTCATCTGCAAGTTTAGACCTCATGCCCTCCATCCCTTCATATATGTATTTTAAGATAATCAAAAACAACAGTGGTCCCAATGCTGATCCTTGGGGAACCCCACTACTTACATTAACCCAATCTGAGAAATAACCATTTATCGCAACCCTCTGCCTGGTGCCCTCAAGCCATCGTGCTATCTATCTAAGGATTTTCCCTATGAGTCCAGCCTGCTCCAACTTATAAAGTAACCACTCGTGTGGGACTGAGTTAAATGCTTTGCTGAAATCCAAATAAACAATGTCGAAATTATTCCCTAAATCCAGCTCACGAGTGACCTGTCAAAATGGCTAACCAGATTTGTTAAACATGATTTTCCCTTTACGAAACCATGCTGTGTATCCCACAGAATTCCATTTCCATCTAAATGATTCTGAATTCCACCCTTGATCATTGCCTCCATGATTTTCCCTACTACTGAAGTTAGACTGGCCGGTCGGTAATTTCCTGTTACACTCCTAGGACATAAAGGTGGTAACACTTCCTGTTACCGCCTTTATGTTCCAATTTACACCAATCCAACGGAATCTCTCCTGAGTCCAGTGATGCTCTCATAACTAGCCTTAATGGTTCAATGCACTCACTTGCCGCCTCCTTTAAGATTATAGGGTATATGCCATCAACCACAGAAGCCTTACTTGGCTGTAGGCGCAAAAGTTCTCATTAAATAATCATTTGAAATTTCAACATCATTAATTACATTTTTTTCAACTTCAATCCCAGAATTTCTCATTGACGTGAAGAAAAATATCTCATCAATATTTTTCTTCTGTAAATATCAATGCAATGTAAATGTCGAGTTTATCTGCAACATCAGTTGGGGTATCTAATACTATCCCACACAATTACATATGCATCCAATCTGATTTGTCCTTCTCTTCTTTGCATTTATATATGTGAAGAATTCCTTAACTGCACTCTTTGCTCTCTTCTTTATTCCTTATCCCCACTCTTTGCTCTCTCCCAGACTCAGTAAAGATACTATAGTTAAAATTATACTTTGTTGAATAAAACATCTTTCTCCTTCAGAAAATGATGAACATAATTGTTCCGCAAATTCTTTCCAAAATAAGAAATTGCCTGACTCCAATGAGATTTTAAAAGATGAACTTATTAAGTCAGAAATTAATGAAATACTTTTAACTATTTTTGCTAAAAAAGTTCAAAGCCTAGAAAATATGGACTGAGATCGTCTATGATTATCTCAGTACAATAATACCAGAATAGAATTTGAAAGGGCATTTTCTGCCACTAATCAAATATGTACCAAAATTAGATCCATTTTAAACAATCATACTATTGATTGCTTATGTTTCTTAATAGCTCACTTAAGATAGTGTGGATGCTTAAACATAACTAAACTTTGCAGTAACAATATCTATTTTTTTGTTTTTTGGAATAACTGTATTTTAATTATTTTTTTCAGAATAATTATTATTGCAATAAAAGTTTATTTAAAACATGAATTCAAGTAATTACTGTACTTGTTTTTTTCCTTTCTTTATTGCACCTAATTGTCATCAAAATTTATTGAGAAAAACGTTTGTTTTTGGAATACCGGTTTCATAAATTAAAAATACCGAAATACCGGTATTAAGATTTTGACCGGTATTGTAAGCCCTATTTAGAATTATAAATTTCATCTGAGGGATTCCATTTCATTGGATGCCCCAAGGTCTTGGTGAATAAAAGGAGGATATAGCAGTTCAGTAATCCTTAAACCTTTGGCAGGGTCAAGAGGCTGTGGCCTATGCTATGACAACCTAAACTATGAAGCTTTAACCTGAAAAGAGGCCTAAGAATGAAAACACAGAGAGAGAGAGAGAGAGATAGATGGAAACAGAGATATGCAACAGGCTAGAGGTTCCCAAAATTTATACCTTGGGACCCTTAAAATATTTTATAAATTTCACAAGGGCCTCCCTCTGCCAAGTTCCAGAACAAGTACAAATAAACAGATTTAACCAGGTCCAGCGCTAGAGGTGTGCAAGTGAGGTGTTTGCCACAGACACTGCCTAAAATAGGTACTGCTAGATGCACTACTGCATATATATATGTGTGTGTTAAGATGCAATATGAATTAGGTGCTGTGACAAGGTTTTGCCTCAGGCACCACAAACGCTAGTGCCGTTTCTGGATTTTACCTAAAATTTAGATATGAATATAACTTTTATAAATTAATATATACAGCTAGGCCTCGCATAACGCGATATTCAGTTAACGCTATTTGAAAAATGATACCACTTTTCACTTTACATGATGCAAATTTCCAGTTAATGCGATCTTTTTTTTTTATGCGATAGTTGAAAAAGATTTGAATCGCGCGTTAAGCTTACCGCGAGTCGTACAGTCAATAAACAAACGTTTGCCTGCTGCCCACCTCGGTGTGTTCCATCAACCATCGGAAGAAGACGTGTTTGTCTCCTGCTAATAAAGTCAGTGCAGACTTGCATTTAAAAATTCAAATTTTTAAATGAGCCAGATGAAAATGTTACCGTGAAGGAGATAACGGTAAAAGAATTAGATGAAATCTTTCGTATCACATAGAACCTCAAACAAAAGGTTTGATGTTCTCTGTGATATTTATTTCGCCAGGGCCCAGAGAAGATTGTTGTCGGCTATCGGAAATTGATTGATGAAAAGAGAAAGTCAACACTGTTCAAATATTTCCACAACAGTAATTTCTTCATTGTGTATTTTATGTCAGAGGTTCCCAAAGTTTCTCGGTTCACGGAGCCTTTAATGTCTCAGTAATTTTTTCAAGGTGCACCCAGACCAAAAGAAATACCTAATAGTTTCATTTAGTAGTTAGGTCCAAACAACTTAATAAGAAATGCTGAAACTGTGAACTACCTCGAGCTAGTAGTTCGCGTGGTGTCCGACAGATGTCGAGTATCACTGTGTTTCCCTCGAAAATTTAAAATATTCCACGGCGCACAGTTTAAGAACCACTGTTTTATGGAATAAACATTTAATTCCATAATTATTTTCATTATCTTTTACATTATATACAGTTAAAAAGTTATTTAAAAGGTATTTTTAAAATTCTTTATGGACATTCCAGAAGGTCAAGGACCAATTATAATTTTTCCTATTGGGTATTATATTCGATTAACACGTTTCCGTTTTGCGCGATGCGCTCGCGGGATGAATTAATGGCGTTAATCGAGGCCCGCCTGTACATCAATACGCCTCAAAGAAATAAATTATGAATAATAGAATAAATAAAAAATGCTTCGTACTTTGATTAGTGAGATGGTTTGTCCATATTTCATAAAAAAGGGGGGCGTTGTGAAAATGACAGGCATCCCCCCACTGAGGGGCATACCTCAATACCACGCATTTTGGGAACCTCTGCAATAGACTAATGCATACTCCCAAACAGCAATCTATAATGGAAACTAAAAAAAAATTTAAATGCAGTTGAAAATTGAACAGGATATGAAGACGGGAGGGGAATGAACTGACAGAGCCTGTAACTTAAAATAATCTCCAGAGATATGAAACTGGTGATGATCTGCATAATGCAAGAGAAGATCCCAAAAAAACCAAGCAAAACTGCATTATTAAAGAAATTAACTGCAACCAGTTTATTAAAAAACATAAACAAAAAAAACTGTAACTGCCCAGTAACTAACATAAATGGAAAGAATAAATTATAAATGCCCATTATTGAGGTTGGAAGTAACATATGATATTGCTGTCAACATCAACCAAACAGGAACTGAAGCTTGAAAAAGTCAAATGAAATGACATGTTTCTTAAAGTTTGGCACCAATAAGCCAATAATCTCACTAGCATTCTGAAGTTTTTATTTCTGAAATTTCTTCCAATCATTCAATGTACTTCATTTTGTGATTACTTTAAGCTTGTAAGGAGACATACTGTCTCACTGGCACTTTGGAGTTTTCCTCTTTCTTGTAATCATTCATGTACTTTATATATTGGCAGAATTTATTTCCTTAAAAAATTTAAGTTGACATAGAAAGACACCATCTTAGTTGACTTTTTCAAGCTTTATTTCCCAACTGGCTGATATCAATGAGAATGTGATGTGCAAGTGGAAAAGGACAAGAACTAAAATTAAGCCAAAACAAATTGCAACTGCTGTGATCAGCATAATGCAAAAAAAGTTCTCTAAAACTGCATAATGAAACCATATTATAAGTTAACTATAATGAACTGGTCATTAAAAAAAAAATGAAACTGAATAGCAACTATACTTATATAGGAAAATCTAGAACTGAAAACAGCCTTCAATAAAATGAAACTGCCTCTAATAGCCAGAGCCTTTTTTTAACCATTCCAAAAGCAGAATTTAGGGGTTATTGAAATGTTATGCCCTCCTTTCATTCACCAAAGCTTTGTGCCACCTGGTGAGGAGTTCTGATGGACAACATTCGATTTGAAATTTTAAGGGAATTTAGATTTTCATTATTTTGTTAAGGCTTTAACAGACTGTCATAACAGGAATTTTAAGGAAATAAAGTTGTCTTGGTAGGTTCACTGAATACTCTGTTAGTTTATTCCATATATTTTGAAAAACGTTATGCACTTTTTGAATGTGCTTAGCCAGCATACAAGACAAAGTCACCCCAGCATGTATTTATTGATATTTTGACATTGCCTTCAAATCTTTCATAAAAAATGCAGTGCAAGTAAACTCCAAATTTTAATAATATAAAATCATAACAAGGAATTAAACAGAGTTTTGTAATTTATATGTTCATACTTCAAAATATAGTTATGTAAATTAACAATCAATTTTCTACACTGATAAAAAAATAATAAATTAATAAATTTATATCCTCAAATATAATATACACAACTTTTTCGCATATACACTTTAAAAAGTTTATACAAACAATAAAATATGAGGATTAACTATATTAAGAAAAAGACTTTGGGTTATACATTACAATCAACAAGCTCATAAAAAGCATCCTTTCTGTTTATCTCATTTCTTTCCATTAGCCAATATCAAGCTCAATTTATTATCCTTTCACTCTCTAAATAGCCCTCATTCACTTTAAGCTGCCCATTCATCCATTCCTTTTAAACCTTCAGCGCATTACTTTCCACTTTGTGATTCATTCTTCTGAATTCAACAAATCCTTTGATATTGGAAGGATTGAATTATAAGTAATGTTTCAAATGAATGGAAAGCAAAAGTTAGGAAACCAAATTAAAAAAAAAAAAAAAGGATAGTCCTGCAACAAGAGCTTTCCAAGATTCAGAACTAATGCCAAGTCTACAGATGAGAGGTAACAGAAAGCAAATGAAAAATAAAGGAATGAACAAGTAAAAAACCAGAAAACTGTGAAGATCATGATGAGAGCCACCATATGCAGATGGTATGGGCAAACAAGTGCAAGTACTTTTTTTTTTGTGAGAGATTTCAATTTACCTCTTACTGCCAGGAACAGGTGGGAGGTAAACTTGCCACAGGGAACATGATGAGTTTCTCTCTCAGTTTTTTTTGTTTCCAAAAATTTTTAAATCAATTAGATAATTGTTATCTACATCAACATGTCAGGAAAAGTGGTAGGGACAAAAATATTCTGGATGTAATCATCTCTCATGATCCAGATAGTGTCTAAGATTGATAGTATAGTAACCACTAGAAGGGAGTGATCACGGATTGTTAAGGTGAATGACAACAAGTCAGTTATTGTTCGTTAAAGGTAAGGACATGGGTTTCAATTTCAGAAAAGGGACCTAAAATCTAAGACACAACATGATCCCTATTAACTAAGAAGGCAGAGTAGGAAAAGCAAATACCAGTGAATACGGAATAAATTAATAGATATGCGGAATAATTTTACACAAAATGCATACAGTATAAGCTAATCAGTAAATAAACTGATCTAGTAGCACAGAAATAGTTAGGTGGGCAAAGGTACAAGAAACTGCTGGCTGAAAGAGCAAAGAGAGGAGACACAAAATTTCATAAGTAAGTAAATACAAAGAAGGAAAGAGCAATCTTATTGTACCCTCACTGTAATATATGCAGGATAATAATTAATAACCAAGTATATGCAGCTGATTCATAGAATGAGAATTTAAAAGTAATCTTTACAGATGACAGTCCTTTATGGAAAGGAGACACTGCTAGTAAATCTGAGCTCTGAGAATCTGTGTGAATCTGAGAATGGGTCCCACATGGATGACTGTTGGATTACAAGGGTTCTTAATCAGGAAAGGCATTCCAAAATAAACAAATTTTTTTTTTTTTGCTTCAGCAAATTATTTATTTATTTATTTTTAATTCACTTACTCTTTTTCAAGCCACTATAATAAATAATGTGGCTTTAAACAACAAGGTCTTTTTAAAATTGTATTTTGTGACCCTGTATTTCATTTAAAATTGTTGAAACTAGATTAAGGTTGCAGTACAAAAGTGGAGGGGTATCAATAATATCACACTTAGACAATAAACACTATGCATTCTCATTCTCCAGTGATGCTTTAAAATAATGGTGTCAAGTACTAATTTGACATTTCAAATTACAAGAGTACAGTAAATTGGACAAAACTAATAAAATCAGCAGCATAAAATTAGAATGCCAGAGGTGTATTCAACTCTGGCAGTAAGCTAGATAATCTTGTAATAACTCAGAGTAAAGTGGAGGGGAAATTGTTGAAGATAAACACAAGAAAGGCACCTGGGGTGGATGAGATCTATCCAGTTATATTAAAGGAGGCAGCAAAGGAGGTAAGCAGGCCCTTAGCCATAATTATGAGAGCTTCCTTGGACTCAGGGGAGGTACCCATAGACTGGAGATGTGCAAATGTGACCCCAATTCACAAAGGAGGATCAAAGGCTGACACAAGTAATTATACACCTGTGAGTTTAACTTCTGTTCCAGGAAAATTAATGGAGGCACTGGTTAAAGAAGCACTGCAGGATCATCTAGACAAGACTTCAGTTATAGCTCGGACAGAATGGTTTTGTTAAGGGGAAGTCTTTCCTGACCAATTTGATTGGATACTATAATGCATTCACAAAAGAACTGGATGCAGGGAATAACTTTGATATTATATACTTGGATCTTAGAAAGGCTATTGATACTGTTGCACATGGAAGACTGCTGCACAAATTGGAGCAGTGTGGCATTGGAAGCAAATTACTGCTATGGATAAAGGGGTGGTTGAGGGGGAGAAGACAGAGAGTGGTAATCAATGGACACTGCTCATCGTGAACTAATGTTATTAGTGGAGTCCCTCAGGGTTCAGTGTTGGGTCCATTATTGTTTTCTGTATTTATAAATAATATTGATGATGGTATATCAAGGTTAATGTCCAAGTTTGCAGATGATACAAAGGTTGGCAGGGTTGTTAAGGCCACTACTGATGCTTTGCTGCTGCAACAGGATCTGGAAAGGTTGAGCAGATGGGCTGAGAGGTGGCAAATGAAGTTTAACATTGCCAGATGTAAAGTACTACATATGGGAAACAGCAACCCCAGAGCAATGTATCAACTCTGTGGTACTACACTGACAGTGGTAGAGAATGAAAAGGACCTGGGGGTAATTGTACAGGCAGATATGAAGTTCTCTGACAGTGCAGACGGGCTGCAAGAGTAGCTCATGGTGTCTTGTCAATGATATACAGGAATTTTTCTAGTAGGGATAAGGAGGTGATTATTCCCTTGTATAAGGCAATGGTCAGGCCACACCTTGAGTACTGTATACAGGTCTGGAGGCCTCATTTCAAGAAGGATGTAGAGCTGCTGGAACGAGCACAGAGAAGGGTAACAAAATTAGTGAATGGAACAAAGGGTTGCTCTTATGAAGAAAAGCTTAAGTTTTGCAAATTACAGTGTCTGGAGATTAGGCACCGGCGAGGTGATCTGATAGAGGTGTATAAAGCCTTGAATGGTTTGAGCATGCTCAATGCTGATGGGATTATTTCTCTTGCTCAGAATAATCACCTGAGAGGGCATAAATTCAAATTGAGGAAAGACAGATGTAGGATAGATGTGCGGAAATTTGCCTTTAGTCAGCGGATGGTTGGTTGGTGGAACAGACTTCCGCCGACCGGGCTGGCCGGGTGGGTAAAGTGCCTGCCTGGCAACCCAAAGGTCGCGGGTTCGATTCCTGCCTCGGGCTTGGATCAAAGTACTGCAAAAACCTTGGGAGGTGCATTATGGCCACAGAAGCCTTTGCGCCAACAACTACTAAAAAAAAAAAAAAAAAGAACAGACTTCCATCCCTTGTTGTGGAAGTTGATAGCCTAAATAAATTTAAGGCTCAGCTGGACAGGTATTTCGAATGAATTGAGGGGTGAAGTGGAAGTTTTTTTTTTTTTTTTTGGCTGATGCTGCATAAGCTTGCTTTCTTGCATCATATGCCTATGCTAATGCTAATTTAATAGCAGAGAGTTACACATCTAGCATAACTCTCTGTAGATGCACATTGTGCTTTTTTGACATTAATAATAATAAATAATTTTTATTTTAAAATAAATATATATATATATTTTTTGTTTTAAATATAATTTTTATTTTTATTTCTTTTTAACTTCTGGAACACTGTTTTGGCACGTTGAGGCACCTCCGTAGCCAGGTGGGTAGGGCAGCAGTGCATAGCACACGCTTCTTGATTAGACCAGAGTTCGAGCCCGTGCCTACCAAATACGGAGGATGTGGAAAGGTCAGGGAATGACCACCGCATATCCCCGGAGCAATATGGCCTTAGTTGCTAATGCTCCTAAAAACCAAATAACAACAACAACAACGTTGTGGCACCAAAAAAGCCCTGTGAAAATATATATCTCACATTACACATGAAATTTGAAAAGTTCCCAGAATGAAAAGTTCACACACTGGTATTTAAGAAGAAGAACTCTTTACTGTATACAGAAGGCACATTGCTGTACACACCACCCTTCATGGCTACAAGCCAGGGGTTTACATAAAAGGAATAACACAACATAATAAACAAAGATGAGAAGAATTAAAAAAATAAAAGCAGTATTATGACCAATTATACAACATGATTAAAGCCTAGAGCACAAAATGACAAATTTACACATGAAAATATATTTACAACAGGGTGTTGGCAAGTGACATTATTTTCAGGGAGAAGTCCTTTTATAGTGCAGGACACTGATGTTAATCTTGTTGTGCATGCATACAAAGTGTGAACTGGCTTGAGGCCACAATACTATTATTCCAATTTTTGAGACCCACTTTTCCGGCCATTTAGGCTGGAAAAGTGGGCCTCAAAAATTGGAATAATAGTATTGTGTAATCATCATAAAACGTTTTGTAGCATACCTGGTTCACTGTTTGACCAGGTGGGAAAAATTCACAATAAACAATATCCTGTGAGTCAAAAAGATATAATTGCATAATATATCTTGATTATTGTATTTATTTTATTTATTGAATTTAATCAAGATTGTCTTGCTTTTTTGAGACTTGGAGAGAGCTTCCATTGAGAGAACTGGGCCTCTGTTTCTGGTTCATAGCCACACACCCATTTGTCACTAGTAATAACAATAGAAGAAACAAAGTGTGGGACAGCAGAGCACAGCGACAAAGATCTTAACATGTGAGAACTCACTGCTCTCTGTATTCATCAGCAAGGATGTGACACACAAACATGGCTGAAATGCATATCATTCCCCCATCTTGTGCTAAAATCGATTAGCATGTCTCATAAGAAATACCAATGTCGCCAGCAACTTCATGGATGGTTAAACATTGATCACTCCTGATCAGATTATAAATACAAATGAAATGATTCATTGGTTTTTGAAGTTGAAGAGCAGTGAGAGTGAGGATGATCTTTGACAGACAAGTGGACCTCTTTAAACTTTTCAAACCACTTAAAAGTCCTCAAATGACATATAGCATCTTCTCCAAAAGCTGTTTTTAACATTTTGTTGGTTTCTGTTGCACTTTCCCTAATTCAAAACAAAATTTTATGAAAACTCACTGCTCAGTAAAATAATTCATTTTAAAATGTGACAAAACACTTAAAAACCACCTATTTAATGCATGAATTTAGACTAATTACAAATAAATGGGCAAGTCAGCATTACTATGTCCAGATAAGTCACTGACATATCAAAGTCAATGTGACAAGCTCACTCACTATGACACCACAATTTCAAGGTAAAAAATGAGTCCCCAAACATTTATGCTAATAAGAACAAAGAGGTCAATTGTTCTATTATATAAAGCATTGGTTAGATTTGTATAAAGCATTTCTACACCTTATGCATGGAATACAAGTTTGGTAACCATTTCAGGAAAGATGCAGGTCTGCTGGAAAAGGTGCAATAATAAGCAATAAGGTTACTTATTGGTATAAAGATGCATTCACACACATGCAGAGAGAGAGAGAGAGAGAATTTCAGTTTTGTGGTTGCAAAGTCTCAACTGTTATTGTTGTCAGAAACTGCATATGAGGGAAGGGGATAGAAAAGTGAAATGGTAAATATAAAACACTGCTTCTCCCCACTAGGTACACCTCTTCCTAACAGTTTCTCTCCCCCTCACCTATTGCCTTTCAGTCTTACCACTGTGTTTTATATCTCCCTTCTTTCTCCCTTTCCTAGATAATATGGTTTTACTTATTGTTCAAACAAATTCTAGTTCCAATAATAAAAAAGGGAACTTCTCATGAAGTTTGCAGATCCACTAGAAAAATGTAGATTCCATAAGCAGAAAATAGGTGCCTCTAATTAACTCTCCAGCATGACCCTAAACCATTGGGCCTACACATGAACATCTTCCACTCTCACCAACAAACAGACAAAATACCTACTCTACATCAATTTCTCCAGTGAAACATCTTTCTTCTAAGATAGTTAGCTTTACAAAACAAATTTACTGTTAAGTATAGTTTCTCTAAAATCACCATTATTTTAACACACTAGTGTTACCTAAACTTATATTTCTCTCTCTCATCAATTATGTGAAAGAAACATGCATAAGTTTCAACAAGATATATATAACTTAAAAGCAAAATTCTTATAAGGTAAACTTATCTTTTATGCTCTTATTTATCAGTTATTGTATGCTTCTTTTATCCATTACAGTTATTAAACAAACTTTACTCTAAAACTAAAGTTATGTACTGAACACTCAATTAACCTTCACAATGATTGCTTAGGCTTATAAACTTCAGTAAAGAAAATATGCTTACCATACTATACATGTTTTGTTCAAGTAAATTCTAAATACTGTGAATGTCTAACCTTGATTTCTTCAATTGAATTACATCGTACAGGATCAGTCAAATCTTCCTCAGCATTTTCAAACCAACTATTAAAAGCTGAAGCTCTTTTAGCAAAGGTTAAAAATAAATCTTCAATCTGTAATGAAATAAATAATGTACAAATTAATATTATTTATATATAAATGATATTTATAATAATATTTGTAAAATAAATAATATTGTTATAATAAATAATATTAAAAATATGATTTGTAATGTTATTAAACAATTCTTTACATCATTTATTTGTTTCTACAATATTAATTGTAAAAATAACTATTAATATTATTTTTTATTCAAATAGAACATTCAGTGAAAATACACTGTTATTTGTTCGTAACAGTGAATCGCAATAAATGGCATCGATTTAACTGTATCTCATATTGTGATTGCCTTCACAATGAGTTACCATGTATTGCACTACCTCAAATAAGTAATGCTTCACCAATGAAGAAGACTATTGTTACTTATTCTCAGCAGATACCACCACCCAGACAGCACTGTTTCAAAGCTTATTGGCCTATCATTGTTGGGTGGGCAGGTACCTGGTGTTGCAATCATGCCAACCCGGTTATGAAGTATAACTCCACAATATGAGAGATGCCAAAAGGAAGCCATTTATTGCGATTCACTATTACGAACAAAGAATAGTGTATTTTCACTGAATGTTCTATTAATGTATTTTAAATTCATAATGTATTATGCCTTGTGCATTTATTTTTCTAAGTAATTATTTTTTATTGAATTACAGTTATTTTCTGCAGAGGCAAAAGATCCCATTTATTCTGGAGAAATTGTCATTACCCAACACACCTTTGGGTAATGAATTTATTTTAACCAATGAGATGACATAGAAAAATATTTTTGACAATCCATGCAATTAACGGCAGTAAAAGTATGTTATTGCCAACAGCATTAATAATAACAGACATTTCCCAAGAATAAGTTTTTCTATACTATGGGAAAATTACCTCGTGTTTCATTGCATGACATTGCATGTTTCCAATGGAACTGATAGTACAACCTAGAGTTTGGAACAGTTTTGCCCAGCATGGTATAAGAGGGCTTTCAGTTTGCCTGTTACTCATTGGGACTCTTTCAAATATATGGCTTCCCACTGATGAGGTGCCAATTAGCACTTAAATTGCTGCATGGGAAGTGACAGATACTAATAGCCAGGATATTAGCTGTGTTCCTTTACATTAATGTATCTTGTATGTTGATTGGGGCCTAGTCTTTTGAAGTTCAGAAGTCTGGTGAAATAATAGCATATGACTAAAAAATGAATAGCAAATGCTTAGAAAACAGTACTCACCTTGTATAAATCTGCAATAAAATTTTTTTGGTAGATGGTGGTTAAATTTAGGTTGGAAGAAGCATTAAAAAGAACTAAGGCGGGGAATGGGGTGAAAATATTTTAAACAGATTTTAAAATGAGCGCAAGGAAGTAGAAATGCAGATCTCCAATCCTTGGTTGTCATAAAGAGGTTAAAAAAAAAAATGAAAAAAAAACCTCTTTATGACAACCAAGGATTGGAGATCTGCATTTCTACTTCCTTGCGCTCATTTTAAAATCTGTTTAAAATATTTTCACCCCATTCCCCGCCTTAGTTCTTTTTAATGCTTCTTCCAACCTAAATTTAACCACCATCTACCAAAAAAATTTTATTGCAGATTTATACAAGGTGAGTACCGTTTTCTAAGCATTTGCTATTCAATTTTTAGTCAGATTTATCACGGTATTATAAGGTTACTATAATTTCACTATCGATAATAGCATATTTATGCATTTTTATGAATAAGCTTCTCTTGCTTCATAAGTAAGTCAACAAAGACATGACTATCGAAAAAACATAGCAACCTACAGCTTTACACTTGCTACTGTGGAATATTAATTTATAATATAAAAAAACCATTTGCAACGGGAGCAGTTATTATGAACACAAAGTAACCTGCTACAAATAGCACTAGATCCTAATTGTAGTATCATATGCTCCCACAGGAGTACACTTTTTCCATTAATTATTTCTCTGCTAATTTTTTCATGAAGAAAAGAGGATTAATCTTGCAAAACTGCTGTTTTTAGTAATGCTATTAATGATTTATTGCAATTTATTATTCTCTCTCATAGCTTGCTCAAAATCTTTAATTATGGTGTGTCAAAATAAATTTATCACATATCACATAACTGTGAACAGAGGCAGACTGGCCATAAGACTTACTGGGGAAATCTCGGTGGGCTGGAGGCCGGTGTGATTTTGGCCATAAACAAACACTAGTATGAAGCCACTACAAGTTTTTCCTGGTAAGAATTTTTGACCCAGTTTGCCTCTGACTGTGAATGCCATAATTTCTCCAGTTTTAGCGATTATATGGAATCGAATGCCACAGATTGTATGGCTCACCAAACACCTTTAACTGTGGTGTGTCATTGGCTGAAACAAATTCATTACTTAATGTATAGTTGCAGGTGCAATAATTTCTCCAGTCTAGCCATATGCACAGCATTCAGACAAGATACAGTGAGTCATCATACACAGCCCAGAAATTCATTTGATGATGCACTGCATTAAGAATGACTGCCTGCTACTGATGAAGACAAACTGAAGACTACCACTGAGCTGGATTTAAGCCAATTTATCTGTCCTCTGTGGCATCTACTGCCACTCACTTGAAGAGGTTTGGGTTCAATTCCCATTGATAACTAAAGTTTCTACAGTGTTCTTCAACCAAGGCTCTAGCTAGCCAATCTTGGATGAAGGGGTAAGATTTCTGCCATGAGTTGTTCTGTAGTTTTTCAGCTTGCAGAACATGCAAATCAGCCGATGAATACACACATATAATTTCTAAAGACAAAACATATATACAGATATAAGAGTACACTTGGGGACTGTTAAAAATAATAATTTAGTTTAATCCTTTGCAGTCCAATGTTGCACCCACCATGATATTGTAAAATTCCCACTTCCAGTCCCATGTCATGTCCAGTGCACCCATCATCGATTCAGCGAAGGTAAAGAAAGCCAACACGAGAACCATGAGAAACTTACTAGACAAACTGGTTTGCCCCTACTGCATTCTCAGTAAACAGACGGCACATGGTATCGGTAGCAGCAGTAGAAGTCAAGAATGATTTATTGATTGACACATAGGTGTGACAGACAACATATGATTGGTGTGTGCAACAGACAATAACATCATAGCTTTAAGTGATTGACTGATGTTATGATACACATATATATAAAGAATCTTTCTTTCTTTTCCAGTTATTTCCTAACCTAACCAGCAAAACTTCAGAACAGGGCACTACAGCATAACATAACCTAACATTTTTTCACTAGCCTCCTTGAATCCATCCTGAATTAGTGGCATAAACTAACCTAACCTTTTTCCACTAGACAAAAATGAAACTCTATTAAAAAAAAACACACTAAAAACAACCCATACAATTAAAAAAAGCTGATAGTTTGGAGTGTGCACCCTGTTCTGAATTTAGTTAGTAAACCTTTTCTTTTTTTCATAAATTAATATTCCACAGTAGCAAGTTTCCACAGTAGGAAACCTAACCTTAAAAACATACAAAGAAATCAGTATTTTTAATTGCAAAAACGCTCATGAACTCCAATAATCTGCTTTTAATAACGAGAAAAACTAATCATTACATTGTCCGTCACACCTATGTGTCAATCGATATATCAATCTTAACTTCTACTGCCATTACCGATAACACACACTGTCTGTTTACCACAGATGAAGGGAGAAACTGCAGTAGCATCAAACCAGTTTATCCAGTAAGTTTCCAGTAGTTTGCTGTGGTTTTCGTGTTGGCTTTCTTTACCTTACCACTAAAATTTGTTTTCCCACTATACTGCCATCTATTTATACTTTATACAAACAATTTGATAAACAAAGTGGGTGTTTACTGATGTTTATATTCAATTGTTAATGGCAGGTGGCATTGTTTTTTTCAATGGTGCAGAAGTCACAAAGAAACTTATACTCTGTGTTAGAATGAAGTATTTAGACATGCAGCCATCTAGTAATGAGCTTTACTTATTGTGAAAGTAAGAAATTGTCTAGATGTTCCTGAACAAATTGAGAGGGGAAAAGGAAATTCTTAAATAAGATAGTTTCTGACTGTTCCGTATGGTGTGACTGGGGTTTGGTTTCATTAAATGAACTAAAGGAGATTTTTGCAGTTATTATCAACATGGGACTGAATGAAAAAATTGATATAAAGAAATATTGGTCTGAAGAATAGAGAGAGAGAATTAACTTTTTGAAGAATTTATTTAGCAGGAAGAGATTTCAGATATTTTGGGTGTTGCATCTCTGCCCACCCGCAAAAGGACAAACAAGGAATTCAATTCAAAGTAGGGGCTCTAAAGTAAAAACATTATCAATTATCCAGACGGAAGGTTTTGTGAATATTTTCTTCAAGGAAGGAATATTGCATTAGGGCCATTAGCATTAGTAGAAGCATATGATGCAAGAAAGCAAGCTTATACAGCATCAACCATTTTGTCATGTTGTTTTATATATTATGTAATATATTAGTTATGTAAACTTTATATATTAGTTATGTAAACCCAAAAATAAATAATTTTTGAACATCACATTTCAACTAGTCATTTGTTTGATTGATAGAGATGGGCTGCATGGGGAAGACAGTAAAAATAATGCTGGACTGCAAGGGTTAATTTATCTGTGATGATTTTTAAAGATTATATTCAATTAAAAATCTTCAATTAACTTACCTGTTTGAACTGGTCTAACATGTGCAGCAATCTTTGCTTTCTTGCTTTTGATGCAGCCAACAAGTTATTCCATCTAAGGAATAAATTCAATGATGTATATAGCAAATAAAATATTAAAAAAATAAAAAATAATAATAAAATGCACAAATTAAATGTTATCCACAGTTACAATTACTTTCAAATTCCACCAAAGCATTTCTGTCTGCATCTGCAATAATATTTACAAATGATGTTTTATTTGTGTTGGGAAAAGTCCAATATATTGGTGATACACATACAAAGAATATACTTTCATCCAATGTTACTGAGGGAATTAGAATTAAAACAAATCTTTTTTTTTTGTTGTTGTAACGTTGTGTTTCAATGATTTAAATCACATTTCCAAGTTTAATCCCTGTAAAACTTATCAAAAATATGCAGTGTTGCTAGTAATACTTACATTATATGCATTAATTATTAAAACAGTCACAATATGCATTTGCATATGCACATAAGCAAATGCACATAGTCTAATGTCTAGTGATAAGTTTCACAAGTTTAAATTATGAAAAAAAAAAAAAAAAAAAAACCTGTATCATGCTAATTATAATGCAATAAATTTTCACAAGTTAATTACTAAACTTAACTTCAAGCCTTCCTCGGGTATTAGGCCATACTTTGCTCCCTCCCTTCTTCCCTGCTGGGTTGTAAGAGCAGCCATTAGTATGCTACTATCTAGGACTTGCATAATTTACATTGATAATATTGGTCAAATATTAGATATATACCTAATTGTTCCAATTAGGTATACTCAACAATATTATCACCAAGTTCAGACAGCATAACATGGAACCTAATTTTTTTTATGAACCAAATAAAGGTAGACTTGTAGTAGGAATTACCAAAAACAATCAACAAAATAAGATTCAGATTCATTATTCAATTTCCCAGCATGGGTGAATGGATCACCTCCTCATACTTCACTTCCACATTGATTTTTTTAGTCACTCAAAACAGGGGTTTTAGATGACTAAAAAAATAATTTGACTGGGAAGGATTAACAGCATCTGTGACAATAAGGACATTTCTTTCAGAGGCCTGGAGGCTTTTTTATAGCTCTTTAGAATTCTAAAACTGCTGTGTTTACCCACTTGAATTCACAATGTCTTCCAAGAATTTTTTCCTATTAAATATTCAAGATATCTCCATTATTGAATAGAGTTATAGGTTCAGTAGATTCCCATGACCTACTGAGTTTTCATGTGAGTGCTACTGAGAAAAAATTGGCAGCTACTATTATCAATAATCTGATAAAACATAAAATGATTTTAAATTGACTACAAAACTATCTTTCAGTAATAATATTAATACAGTAGGCTAAGCATATAAGCTGTGTTAAGGGAATATAAACAATGTTGAGTTCTCAACAGCTACCTGTATTATTACTTATAGCTGTCTACTTACAGTTTTTTTTAATTATTATTTATATTTCACCAAACAGTACAGTACAAATACAGCACTAATACAAGTAAAATAAGAAAAAAATATGTCTGTGTATTCCAAATTTTTAGTTGACAAAAATTTCATCAATACAAAAATGTTGACGAAAATGCCATTAACACACAAAAATGAATTTTTAATAAGTTTTTAAAAATATGCTTAGCAGTCTGATCCACTTACAGCACATTGCTAACTCAATTCCTCTTCTAGTTTTTCATATAAAGAAAAATACAACACATAGTTGGCTTTCCAAAATGTTTCAAAGATAATTGTCAGTACACAGTCTGGTGATTTTTTAAGCATTTGTTTGACTTATTTCACCTTTAAAAACGGCTAATAGATTGAAGGATCATGCACATGTGACAATGTTGTAAATAAACATAAAAGAAAGGCAGACTATTACATTAAAAGAGAAGAGAAAAGTGATAATACTTAGTAAGAGTGGTTTTGTTGAAAGAATTATACTATTTATATTACAAATATACTACTACACAATTCATATATCTTGGTAGTTAATTAAACATCAATTAGTTTTTATATCTATAAAAATTTGCATATCTGATCCTTGATCAGTAATGCAATTTCCCAGCATATTTATCAATGTTTTTATGATAAAATCATTTTTGGCTTATAGCATCTTTTCTAACAACATAACCTGCCATAAATCTGAGGACTGCCTGTAAAATTTTTCATCATCCAAAATATTGTTCCCATTAACATCAATAATTTAAATAATCACTGATATAGGATAATCTATAGATATACTCAATAATATCCTCAGACATAAATTATTACTTGTATATCTATAGTTTATCTACTATCATTTTGTTGGTTCCACTGTGTTAGCATTAGTATTATAATGGATAAATCATGCAGAGAAGCAGACTTTTTTCCATCTACCAAAAAAACAGAAAAGGGGGGGATTGCTATCACTCATACCTTCCCCATCACTAAAAAGTCTCTCTCTCTCTCTCTCTCTCTCTCTCTCTTCTACCAGTGAAAATTTACCTCCCTCATTCATTTTACTGATTCCCTTCAGGTATCTTTTATACCTTTATCAAGACCCCCCCCCCCATTGATTAGTATTATTAGTATTAGTATTATTATTAGCCATATGGTGCAAGGAAGCCTGAGGCTTATGCTGCACCAGCAAAAAAAAAAAAAAAAATCAGAATTACCCTGTGAGAGAGAGAGAAACAAGGGTCAGAAGTAGAAAGGAATCGCCAAGAAAGAGAAGAATGATGATATCCAGCTCAGGACCCTGGATCTGTCTTGTCGAAAGAGGCATAATTTTTTAACTGAGGGAGATACTTGAGTTATTAAATTTCTCTCTTATAAGCACATGCCTACAGAATAATAATGACCGATTAGCTCATTGACATCATCAATGCTGCTGAAAGAGCCTCTACAGTTCCATTGTATGATATGGTCCATTATTTGGTTTTGGTAGAGCAGGACTTCTGACTGCTCTTCAAGCTGAGACTGTTTATGGAAATCCAGCTTCATCTGCTCTTTTGGAATTGGACAGTATAGACAGGAAGGTGTCCATGTCATGTTCTGCATGAAAATCTAGGAATGGTTCATCTGAGTTAACACTGTTGCCAATATCCATGTTCATTAGGGTAACATTTGTCTTCTTAGTTGAAGCCAACGTTTTCAATTTTATGATATTGGTGTAAGAGATGCAATTGGTGAAACTGTAACTGGCATATTGTTAGTTCTCTCTGCAGCATTCTGTTCCTTGGGTGTCTATTTTAAAGATGAGAGCATTGATCACGCCCAACCTGAAAAGGGTTGGGGGGGAACTGAGGCTTCAGTTTGTTTTGCTGTTGATTGATATTGGTGGATCAATGTTGCATATGGGTTTAGGTGCATTGAGAATAATCTGCTTGTTTACATCTTGGTAAGCCGCTTTCTGCTCTATCCTACATTTCAAAAAAAAAAAAAAAATTTTTCCCCCTATTTTCCAGAACTCACAGGATTTAGAGAAGGCTGGATGTTGGATAGTGTGGTTTTTCAGCATTTTTGTATATGTGCTTTTGACCCACAGTTTTTGGGCAGATTATATCTCCTTGAAAAGATCTTTGGGAGTGACCACATTTTTTGCATTTATAGCATCTGACAGGATTTGGTATATGGCTGTATTCAGCAGTTGAGATGGCAAGAATGTCAAGGTAATGTTTCATGTGGGAATGTGCTTGCCATCTTTGCCCATTATGATACATTTGGCTTGTATGACTTTTTGGTTTTTCAGTTCCTGGATCAGTTCAATTTCTCTGACATTCATCAGGTTCTCACTCTGCAATTACCCCTTTGGAGGTATTTAACAATGCATGTGGGATACATGCATTGTTAAATACAATGCATAAGGTTGACAGTTTAGCAGAGTTCCAGAATGCTTTTGATTCACAGTGTTGGTCAATAAATCATCTGATCTGAGTCTCCCACCATTTTGGGTGAACCCACTGTATTTTCTTAGCATTTCTGTATAAAAAAACGCAACACAATAGGAATGAAGAGAAGATTCTGAAAATGTATTTGTTTTTTATATCAGTGAAGGGGAAACACATTTCACCATAATAACATAAAAACCCACACAATTCCAGCTATCGGTATTATCGCAAATGCAATTAGGTCGAGTTTACTACCAGTTTATAACAGATTCCACTAGCAGAAATGAGTCTCCATAGCCAGGTGGGAAGGAGCAGCAGTGCGTAGTACACGCTTCTTGATTAGACCGGGGTTCGAGCCCGTCACCACCAAATACGGAGGATGCGGAAAGGTCAGGGAATGACCACCGCATATCCCGGAGCAATATGGCCTTAGTTGCTAATGCTCATAAAAACCAAATAACAAACAAACAAACTAGCAGAAACACAGCTGGAAATTGTTTTATAGTAGTAAACCCCAAAATGTGCTTTAGTAAAATGTGAGCTAATGAGGTGTAAATAGTGTGCCTCTGCCTTTACGGTGTTGTTTATTCAGTTGTTACAAGCGCGCAGCTTTGTTTATGTGCATCAAGCGTGCCTCCTCATTTTGTAATTGTACTTTATTCCCTAAAAATGAATAAAATATTTAAAAGGTGTTAAAAGGAAGCATCCTGGTGAAGATACTACAGATTCAGAGAAAAAAAGAAAAGCAATATAGATAGACAGAGGCGGACTGGGTCAAAAATTCTTACACGGGAAAATTTGTAGCAGCTTCATATTAGTGTTTATGGCCAAAATCACACTTCTGGTCTCCGGCCCACCGGGGTTTCCCTGGTAAGGCTTATGGCCAGTCCTCTTCTGTCGATAGAGAAAAAATATGAAATTGTGAAACACTGAGCAAAATGAAAGACCATGTGATATTGCACATGCTACAGGCCTAAATGAAGCAATGCTGAGAATTAGAAAGAATGCAGAGAAAATAAAAACAACTTTCATAGCAGGAACAAAAAAGTATAACAAAAGTGTAAAAAAAAAGGTGTCTCAAAGTGTAACAAAATCCATTAGATCAAGACACAAATAATTGGAAGAGATGGAATGTCTATTTGGATAGAAGATCAAACAAAGAACAAGTTTGCTCACGAAAGAAGTAAAAGCATTAGCAATATTTTATTACGTTTATTTATTGTGTTTGGTAATGTTTTGGTTACAAATGTGTGTTCAATCTTGGGTGGTCAGCACCTAACCCTATTTTTCCCATAGGGCCTGTTATTTATATTGCATGAGGGTTTCTAGGAACACAACTATTGTGCTATATACGAGGACTGACTGTACTCATAGATCTGTCCAACAGAGAATGCAAGATAAGGAATGAGGGTCATTCCTACTGCCACGTGTCTATGCAAAGTATTTTTGACAGTAATGTGTTGTGACCAGTTTCATTAACAAAGCATGATTAATGTATAAGCTGCTCAAGTGGAGGATAGTTGTTTAAAATATTCCGTGGTTTGCTCCTTTTTGCACTGGGGGGTTAACTTTCCTTCTCCAATTTCCAGCCCCACCATGGGGATGGAAGGAGCAGTGCTACTAAGAGATCAAGCAGTTGAAAGAGTTAGTTAAAGTTAGTAATATACATACCAAGAAAAGCAAGGTGAATTTTCATCTTGTGTTCTTATGTGTGACTTTTTAAAGTACAACAGCTTAAATATGAACTACTGAGAGAAAAACATTGGGATCAACTGGCCTTGAATGCACTTGGCACCTAGGTCCGTGGCTGAAAGATAATAAACGTACTAGGGACATACAGTATTGCTTGAATAATTTGAAATATTGGTAATTTCAAATAATTTTTTTGCCCTTGACCCTCCTATTCTATATGGTAAAAAATAAATAAATAAAAATAGATAAATCAAAGTTTAGTGGCTATGTTATTGGGTAATTCAAAGTCAATTATCCACATTAGGAATTTCTTTCACCACATATAAAAGAAATAGGAAAATTTTTAAATTTCCACTTAAGACAAAGAGTTAAAACATTAGATGCTAATAATCAGATTTATTTTCTGTATAATACAAACTTATTTTTTATTTATTCAATTCTGTTCAATATTATGGCCCCTTCTGACACTTCAATAAACTCAATTAATAATCAAATATTGATCTCCTATCAGCATCATAATCAATATCAGCCCTCTCTGATAGAGATTTCTCACAATCAGCTTTCACCTGTCTTATTCATCAGTACCTTAAGATATTATAGCTTTATACTTTCTCTGATATGATGGAATAAATAAAAACATTTATTTTTATATATATATCTGTTATTTCCAATCTATAAGAGGCAGGCGGAAGTCACTCATAATGAGAAAATCACACTTGGCTGCCCATTCAAGTTAATTTTTGACATACTCCTTAGAATTATTTTTCTGTAACATACCCTGACTATCATCTTCCTTTACTGTAAGTCCTTTGCACCACACAGACCACATCAACCATCTGAACTTGAACTAACTGTGGGTACAGTCTGATCACTTTCAGAGAGCTTTTGATAAGAAGCATGATTCCTCACCTCCACTTTGACCCTTCTTATCTCTCTTGATCTTGCTGTACTCATTATAATGAAATTCTTCGTCCCTAATCTCTGAATGGAACCACATCTCCATTAGTCCTATTTTATTAGCACTGGCTGATCTAAACAAAAGCCCAAATTTTGTTTAATTTATTTACAATATTCTTAGAATTACCATAAGACATTAAATGTATCTTGTAGCTATTTATGACCCTTATGCATCCCTCATAGCTTAGTGCTTAAACATGTTTTTTTTTTTTTTTTTGGTAGTATGTAACTGCTGGAAGCTGTAAGCTATTGAAAATTGCAGGAAAGGAATTTGTTTTTAAGATGAAAAAAAACGACAAAAACGTTTGCAGATATTTATGCATTGTTATATAAAGAATATAAAATTATTCTTTATATGATGATATATAAATATAAAATTTCATATTCTTTAAAAATTTATATTTATAATTAAGAACAAAGTAATGTTTATTCTTTACCTCCCCATAACTTCACTATGGCGCTTCTCAATGGCAGTGCTCTGTTCATCTCCTGCAGCTACTAGTTGATTTTTAAGGGCTGTTATACTTTGAATTCCTTCTTGTTCAAAGGTTGTCAGTCCATTATCAAATGTTTCCTGGGAAAAAAAAAAAAAAAAAAAAAAAAATATATATATATATATATATATATATATATATATATATATATAGTATGATAATAATAATATTCTTTTATTTGCAAATATGATTAGTTAAATAAAATGTATATACAATTGTCCCCTGCTACAGCTGTTTGTCATTGTAGGGATTTAGGTGTACCAGCAACTTAGGCCATATGGCACCATATATAAAATGTCTGCATATTGCATGTGTTCTGTGGTTGATTTGCTGGAAGGAAAACCATGCTACCTTCACCTGAGACAGACTAACTCAGCCAGCCATATTGTGAAAAAGACCCATAAAAATTCAGTGCATCATTGAAGGGATTTGAACTCAGTTCTGTTCCACACAGTGTGGGGGAGGAGGATATACCAACTGTGCTACCCATGAGGACCTTCTATAGTGTGGTCCAATCAACTGTAATTCAGAGTCCATGCCTTCAAGTGTGCAGTCTTTGAATTTGATAATTAAAAAAAGATTGACCTTTAACTGATACTCTAATTGACAAGAAAACATATGACTTGCTAGCTGAACTATAAATGCTGTAAAGGATTTACAATTTATGACAAGTAGAAACTTTAAAAGCTATCTGTTTATTGTCCAAAAAGTTATTTTCCATGCCCATAAGTAATTCACATCTCTGTGTTAATTTTCTTTAGCCATTTGTACTGGCATGAGTTTTCTGTGTCCATGACCATAAAACACTACGGTCATGTGTATCACTTCTTGCATATTACAAAAATATACACTTTATACATCCTACTGCTCAGCAGTGTTAATGCCAATGGTTGCTTTTGGGGAAAATGGTTCTAATTAACTGAAGTTTACTGAAATGTTGTTAATAAAACTTCTCTTCACAGGCAGTTGCTTTTAGCTGAACACTGTACAGTAGCACCTCAGCAAAGCTGTTTACAGTTCAGTTTTCATTTCCAGTCAGTTCTAATTTATGTATTGTTTATATGCATACTGCATCCACATGATTGATTTTAGTTTGCTGTATAGTTAATTTCAACCCCCCCCCACCCCCGTTTTTTTAACATGTTAACTGCATGTTGATGTACATGTGTGTCATGAGGTTTTTAATTCGCTTGGAGGGAAAATCACTGACTTTAAGTACCATTTTCTTCTGATCTGATGAAAGAAAAACCAGAAACTTCACCAATGGGTGACCAATTCAACCATAGTGAGGAGAAAGCTCATAAATGTCTTTGCCCTACCCAATCCAGATTGGCTCAATACTGTAATTTTTGAATTCAGGTCATAAAGGTTATTGGCAAGCCAGTAGTGAAGGTGTTAAATGGCTTCAAAGAGATCAAGGGAGTCATCTAGTGCTAATAACACAAAGAAGATGGAAAGCTATCAAAAAAACTTATCACTGGACAATAAAATGGATATTCTAAAAAAAAAAAGAATGGAATTGGGATAGCACTAGATTTACAGTATGTTTTGAGTAATCTGAAAATTAACAGTATCCCAAGATGTTATTGTGAATAATGTATACACAGTATACATACAAGGTTCTTTAATTTTAACACAGTATACATACAGGGTTCTATAATTTTAACACAGTATACATACAGGGTTCTATAATTTTAAGGTAAGCTTTTTTGCATAATTTATGTATTTAAAATTTATGTAGATGCAACAGTAAATGTTTCTGCTACATTTAATATTGTTATATAGGGAAATGATGCTTTAAAATCAGCTAGAAACACTGGTTGCACCAAGCAGTTAAAATTATTTACATTATTTTCTATGGGTAAATCTCTCCTGTTTAATGTGGATTCATCTAACTGTTTTTACAGCCCCAATAAAGAGCACTAAGAGGGGGAGATACCAGTATAATGCCTATCTGCACCCCTTTACAGTAAAGGGGGATTTATAAAAATAAAAGGCTCCATTCAGTAGCTGCTACATACATTGCACTTTTCTGAATTTACATCCTAAAACGTTTACCTTAAGCTGTATCATTAATGAACCTAACCCCATCAACAGAGAAATTGTTAAACTAAGCACCATTCAGACTATGAAAAGAAAAAAGCAATCTAATTTTTACAGTCTTGTTTTGTTTTTTTTAAGCAGAGAGACAAGAGCCTGAACACAAGAAGTTTTTCCAAGTTCTTCAGAAAACAACTGACCAAATATCAAAGAAATCACATTACTCAAAAAGAGGTTTGACAGGCAGATTAATTCAAAAATGAGATATTGAGAATTTAAGGTGGAAGATACAGAATGCTAAATACTGTTGATCTTAAGGAAGAATGGGGAAACTGGTTTTATTCTTATCCATCTGACTCTCCAGTGTTCTAAATTAATTAAGATTTCAATGATGATAAGGTGAAATGGCAACTAAATAGATTTCAGAGGATAAAGAAAGGTAGATAAGAGATTAGAAAACAAAATAACTAAAATACTTCTTCATGAAATTTTGAAAATACATAAAAATGAAAACTTTGAACATAAATGTTAATTTATTTATATTAAGTCTTTATTTATATATTAATTTATAATATTAGTAAATTAATAAGGAGTTTACCTCAATATAGTACACTTCCGTATGATACCCTCCAGAAATTAAAACAGAAAAAACGAAAAAATCGACAACTTACCGGTACATTAAAGTATAATATAAATAATTAAAGTAAAATATAAATAATTAAATAATCAATTTAACACAATTCAAAATCAATTTAAAACAATTAAAATTCAAATTAACGCAATTAAAAGAATCTAACGAAAATATTCAAAACGATTTTCAACAAGAGGTTTTCGTTAGATTCTTTTAATTGCGTTAATTTGAATTTTAATTGTTTTAAATTGATTTTGAATTGTGTTAAATTGATTATTTAATTATTCATATTTTACTTTAATTATTTATATTATACTTTAATGTACCGGTAAGTTGTCGATTTTTTCGTTTTTTCCGTTTTAATTTCTGGAGGGTATCATACGGAAGTGTTCCACGTACTATATTAAGGTAAACTCCTTATTAATTTACTAATATTATTATCAATGTAGAACATATTGAGTATTACAGCTCTGATTCATACTATCTAATTAATTTATAATATATTAATTTATTCTTGATTTACTCAGTTGCTCAATATAGAGTGAAATTATTTCAAAAATCAAATCAGAATTTTTCGTATCACAATTTTAAAATTACTTTAATGACAGTTACTTCAATTATCCAACCATTACTTCAAGTTCTTCAAGATCATTTTATTCCAAGTCTTCAAGGCATGGAAATTAATATGTAAGAAATATTTTTCCAATAAAATATGGTAAGACTTCAATTAAGGAATCAAAAACTTCAATCAAAATGAAGTTTTTGATTTCTTCAGTGAATATTTTTCATATGAGAGTGATTTTAAATCAATATCTTGGATGCATTGGAGTTGTATATCCTGGCCATCATACTTGCCAGACTTGAATCTGCATGATTATTTCATATGGGGATTTTTTTTTTAATGGTAATGTGGACAGGAATTCCACAGCTGCAGCTATGGAAAACTTGCATACCTGCAGTTAATGTTTCACGCATGATCTAGAGATTGAAAATGTTTTCACATGAATAGCTGTATGACTATATATCTTATATTTACTTTCCAGTACAAAAAATATTGCCTAAAGTTATTTTTTTATGACTTACTTGTTTTGTGAGAAGTGTCTGCACACTAGATAGATCTCTACCAAAATCTTCAGAATGGACATGTGTTTCCTTATCAGCTATAAAAAATTATTAAAATTATTTCTTTCCTATGTCAGTATTTCAGTAAATTCAAAATATGAATTTAATGATTACTAAAGGTACCATTTTTTTTTTGTCACTCCAAACATGAAAGCTTGTAAGCCTTACAGTACTAGAGTACTAATATACATTCCTGCATATTAGCACTGTATATTCTATATTGATTGAAAATCTTTCCAGAGAGCATGTGGTGAAAATTTGATGTCAATCTGACTTTTTTCCTTATAAATGTAATGCCCAAACATCTCAAATACTTCCATCATATAAAAGGAAGTGTTTCCATCATTGACTTTCCTTTTCAAGTGTTGGCATTTGAGGTGAGTGGACATGCTTCGTCAGGTCTCTTCAGTTTAGTGGATTGGATTACTGTTGATTATTGCTTTTAAATATTTGATTTATTTAATATATTGTTGGATTATTTTGTTATAGGTTTTCCTGTAACAGTTTGATTTTTATAATATTATAGATATCATTTTTTAAAGTTAATTTTCATTAATATTTAGTTAATTTTATAATGACAATTATGAGATTTGCCTTAAACACGTCACAGGGTATCGTGACTCACAGGGAAATAGCCGATGGCAATTTATGGGTGAGTCATGATTTTATCCGTTGCAGAACCTGTGGAATGTTTTCCAAGGTCGACCTGGTGACTAATCATAGCTCACCTGGGTATTCTTTTCTTTGTGATCAATGTAAGGAGTGAACTGATCTTAAATTACAATTTGGCGCACTGATGGAGTCACTGAAAAAATGGGTGCTTGCCCTCGCGAATAATGCATCTGGGAGCTCGTCAGGGACTCATGACTCCAGCAATCTACCAAGTGATGGGCGCCTCCGAAGCCAGGTGGGCAGCAGCAGCAGTGCGTGCACACGCTTCTTGATTAGACCGGGGTTCGAGCCGTAACCACCAAAAAATACGGAGAATGCGGAAAGGTCAGGGAATGACCACCGCATATCCCCGGAGCAATATGGCCTTAGTTGCTAATGCTCATAAAAACCAAATAACAAACATAACAAACCAAGTGATGCACTCCTGATTTGGGCCTCAAAACAGAAAAACCAAGTGCAAACTACTCTGGTTCAAAAGGACTTTGTTTTATTAGGAGATTCTATTATCAGGGAAATGCGGAATATTTTTTGTAATAAGGATAGGTGGAGTAGAACCAGGGTATGTCTTCCGGGAGCAACTATTAATGATGTCACCAACAGATTGTCAGATTTTAAGGGGGGTAAAGAGAATATTATTATTCATGTGAGGACTAATGACATTAAACGTACACAATCTGACGATTTGTTGGAAAAATACAGGACCATGCTGAGGAAATGCCACGAGCTAGGCCACAATATCTGTGTGTCTGCAATTCTGCCCAGACATCATAGGAGGGATTATATGTTAAAAGCCTTGTAGATTAACTCAAGAGTTGAAGGACTCTGCAAGACTTTTGGGGAGAAATTTCTATCAGCTTGGCCCACACTTGTAGGTAGAAGGAATTTGTTTTGTAGAAACAGGATACACTTAAAAAAGGTGGTGCAAAAGTTTTTGCCAGTATTATTGAGGATACCTTAAAGGTTCAGGGAAACTGCTAGTTAGGGAGGATGTGGGTAATACTGACATGCATTTATCTGATGATAATATTGGTCAAAGTAGCTCTTGCACATACCTCAAGAGTTCTTATCTGTTACCCCAACTGGACATATTATCTAGATGTTCTGGGGGCAGAAATGTTTCAAGTGAGCAGGTAGCTAATGCCAGGGAAGAGAGCCTAAAAAACTTCAAGGGTTGTGTTAGGGTAGTTAAATATACAAGAACAGTAATTCTTAATTGTTTATATAGTAATGTTAGAAGTGTCGTCAATAAAATGAGTGAATTCAAACTGCTGGTTAAAACAAGTAACGCCGACATAATAGGGCTTACGGAAATGTGGTGCCACCTGGAAATTGGGGATGATGAGTTTCAGTACGGCTTGTATAATGTATTTAGGAAGGATAGGTTAGATAGAAGAGGTGGTGGGGTAATGCTTCTTATCAGAAGCAGCCTGAGTGCGACATAGCTTTCCCGGATTCAGACGTTTCAAATACTAGTATAGAATCTGTATGGTGTGAGATAGTTGGAAACAAAGGTATAATGAAAGTGGGAGTAATCTACAGACCAGGTGATTGTGAAGGTTATGACAAAAGCCTCTACATGCAAGTGGAATGGGCAAATAAGCATCAATGTCTTATTATGGGTGATTTCAATTTGCCTCTAATTGATTGGAGTAAATGGGATGGAAACTCGACATGGGGAATAAAATTTTTAAATCAACTAGATGACTGTTATTTGTATCAACATGTCAGGGAAAGTACTAGAGAAAAAGCATATCCTAGACCTCATCATCACCCATGAATCAGATGACATAACAGGACTGACAGTAGAGGAACCAGTAGCAGGAAGTGATCACGGAGTTCTACAGTGGATGATGAAGAGAGAGAGGTAGCAGTAGTAAAAGGCAAAGGAATGGGTTATAATTTCAGAAAAGGAAATTACAATGCCTTAAGGTGCTACATGGCCTCTATTAATTGGGTAGATATCGCACAGAGAACGAATACAATTGAACTGTGGTATGCTTTTAAAACATTAATCACAGACACCTTGAATGCGTATTTACCATTAAAAAAATACTCCACGAGCAGGGTTCCAAGTTGGATGAATAGTGAAGTTGCCACATTACTAGAGCAGAAAAAGGTGGCATGGAAAAGTTACAGAGCAATAAAAAGTACTGAAGCCTATAACAGCTACAAGATGATCTGTAATAGAGCCACAGAAAAGGTTCGACAGACAAAGGCAGTTTATGAGAAATTGCTAGCAAACAGAGAAAAGAGGGGGGATAAGGAATTCTTCACATATATAAATGCTAAGGAGAGCAAGACAAACCAGATCGGACCTTTACGTAAGGGAAAGGGGATAGTATTAAATACACCAGTTGCCATTGCAGATGAACTCAACAGTAATTTTGCATTGATATTTACAAATGAAAAACCTTTTGTGGCAATGGGAAATTGTGGGAGCGAAGATAAAAAATATGTATTTAATGATATTGAAATTTCGAAAGATTATTTAATGAAAAAACTTTCGAGCCTACAGGCCAGTAAGGCTCCTGGAGTTGATGGAATATACCCTATAATCTTAAGGGAGGCGGCAAGTGAGTGAATTGAACCACTGAGGCTAATTATGTGAGCATCACTAGACTCTGGGGAGATTCCATTGGATTGGAAAAGTACCAATGTATCTCCCATACATAAGGGTGGTTCTAAGAGTGAAGTGGGAAATTATCAACCTGTCAGTCTGACTTCAGTGGTAGGGAAAATCATGGAGGGAATGATCAAGGGTCAAATTCAGGATCATTTGAATAGAATTGAAATTCTCAAGGATACTCAGCATGGTTTTGTAAAGGGAAAATCATGTTTAACAAATCTGGTTTTCTATTTTGAAAGGGTCACTCATGAGCTGGATTTGGGGAATAATTTTGACTGTTTATTTAGATTTCAGCAGAGCTTTTGACTCAGTCCCACATGAGTAGTTGCTTTATAAGCTGGAACAGGTTGGAATCACTGGGAAAATCCTTAGATGGATAGCAGGATGACTTCAGGGCAGGAGGCAGAGGGTTGTGATAAATGGCTATTTCTCAGATTGGATTGATGTAAGAAGTGGGGTTCCCCAAGGATCAGTATTAGGACCACTATTTATAATTTCCATAAATGACATTTGCTGTAGGGATAGAGGGCATGATGTCTAAATTTGCAGATGATGTTAAAATTGGTAGAGTAGTTAATGATCACTGTCAAGCTTCAGAGAGACCTAGATAGACTTCAGGAATGGTCAGAAAAATGGCAGCTATGCTTTAATCCAACAAAGTGTAAGGTATTACACCTGGGAAACAGTAATCCCAAAATAACTTATTCACTTGGTGGAGTTCAACTAAACCCAGTACTGGAGGAAAGGGACTTGGGTGTTAACGATACGGTCAGACATGAAATTCTCTGAGCATTGTAAACAGGTTGCAAGGAAGGCCCATGGTGTCCTATCGATGATCTATCAAACTTTTGCAAGTAGATATAGGGACGTGATAATCCCATTATATAAGGCTTTTGTTAGACCACACTTGGCATACTGTGTTCAAGTATGGAGAACCCACCTAAAGAAAGACACCAAGCTTCTTGAAAGGGTGCAAAGACATATAACTCGCCTGGTGAGATCGGCAAAAGGGTGTTCTTATTAAGAAAGACTTCGAATGTGTGGGTTGCAGAGTTTGGAAACTAGACACCTTAAAGGAGATTTGATTGAGGTGTTTAAGGCTCTGAGAGGCATCACATAAAATGAATGAGGACGAAATTTTCAAGATTATAAATGATTAGCATTAGCATTAGTAGAGGCATTTGATGCAAAAAAGCAAGCTTATGCAGCATCAGCCAAAAAAAAAAAAAAAAAAAATAGATAAATAAATAAATAAAAAATAACCACTTCCACTTCACCACCCTGTTCATTCGAAATACCTGTCCAGCTGAGCCTTAAACTTATTTAGGCTATCAACTTCCACGACAAGGGATGGAAGTCTGTTCCACCAACAAACCACCCGCTGGCTAAAGGCAAATTTCCTCACGTCTATCCTACATCTGTCTTTCCTCAATTTGAATTTATGCCCTCTCAGGTGATTATACTGAGCAAGAGGAAGAATCCCATCAGCACTGAGCATGCTCAAACCATTCAAGGCTTTATACACCTCTATCAGATCACCTCGCTGGTGCCTAGTCCCTAGACACTGTAATTTGTAATTTCCACTTCACCACCCTGTTCATTCGAAATACCTGTCCAGCTGAGCCTTAAACTTATTTAGGCTATCAACTTCCACGACAAGGGATGGAAGTCTGTTCCACCAACAAACCACCCGCTGGCTAAAGGCAAATTTCCTCACGTCTATCCTACATCTGTCTTTCCTCAATTTGAATTTATGCCCTCTCAGGTGATTATACTGAGCAAGAGGAAGAATCCCATCAGCACTGAGCATGCTCAAACCATTCAAGGCTTTATACACCTCTATCAGATCACCTCGCTGGTGCCTAGTCCCTAGACACTGTAATTTGTAATTTCCACTTCACCACCCTGTTCATTCGAAATACCTGTCCAGCTCAGCCTTAAACTTATTTAGGCTATCAACTTCCACGACAAGGGATGGAAGTCTGTTCCACCAACAAACCACCCGCTGGCTAAAGGCAAATTTCCTCACGTCTATCCTACATCTGTCTTTCCTCAATTTGAATTTATGCCCTCTCAGGTGATTATACTGAGCAAGAGGAAGAATCCCATCAGCACTGAGCATGCTCAAACCATTCAAGGCTTTATACACCTCTATCAGATCACCTCGCTGGTGCCTAGTCCCTAGACACTGTAATTTGCAAAACGTAAGCCTTTCTTCGTAAGAGCACACCTTTGTTCCATTCACTAATTTTGTTGCCCTTTTCTGTACTCGTTCCAGCATCTCTACATCCTTCTTGAAATGAGGCCTCCAGACCTGTATACAGTACTCTAGGTGTGGCCTGACCATTGCCTTATACAAGGGAATAATCACCTCCTTATCCCTGCTAGAAAAATTCCTATATATCATCGACAATACACCATGAGCTACTCTTGCAGCCCGTCTGCACTGCTCAGAAAACTTCATATCTGCCTGCACAACCACCCCCAGGTCCCTTTCATTCTCTACCACTGTCAGTGTAGTACCACAGAGTTGATACGTTGCTCTGGGGTTGCTGTTTCCCATATGTAGTACTTTACATT